>NC_040917.2:20757764-21057764 GCF_004126475.2 Phyllostomus discolor | reverse complement strand
TTAAATTCCAAAAACTGCCATGTTAAGTGAAAATAAATATTCTCAAAACATATGGCAAAGTGAACATTTTATTATTCATAAATAACTACCATGACGGGGGCAGTGTATAAAGTAGCCTGAAAATACTTTTAAAAGCATGTCTTTTCCGAGTTAATTTTACGCTATGAAACTGACCTGGAACTATGATTTCTGTAATCTGTTTTAAAACACATTAATGTTTCATCTTTAGATGGAGATAAAAAAAATTGTTGTGAATAATAACTCCAAAATCAGCCCGTGACCTCTCACACCTCAGTGGGCCCAGCAGCCTGATCTTCCTCATTCTGGTGTGACCCCAGCATCCCTGGTTCATTTAATTCTTTTAACTTTAATTAAAAAACAGCAGGAAAAGCCAAGAAGACGAAGCAGATGAAAATCCCTTTATAGCCCGCAGTACAGCGAACGGCAGTTTGAGAGAATGAGGGAAATTAGGTTCAGTAGGAATATGAGCCCTGGACATTTGTTTCTCCTGGACTCTCGTTTTTACAGAGGCAAGTTGTGTTCATCTTTTGTCTTGGTGCACCAGGAATGTCAGAATCACGCTCCCTGGAAAGTCTCTCTGTGGATCAGAGAGACGATACTCTTTTTCCCAGCTCTTTTCTCCTCTTCGACAGTGGTATTTAAGCTTGTTGTTGAAGACTCTGTGGCGGGGTCTGAGTCATCAGCTTGCAATGCAGTCCGCACTGAACATCACTTACAATAACGTGGCAAATATGCGACTCTAGCTGTCGGTTTGTTGAAGGGCAAGTTCAACTCCTAGCAGTCTTCATGGATGTGATCCACACGGACTGTACCTGTTACCTCAGCTGGGGTCCAGATGTTGGGGTAAGTAAGACCAGTGCTCAGCCTCGTCTCCTGCACGTAAGATGCACTCCATAAATCTCCTCTCCGTGAGGAGGTGAGTATATGTCAAGGAAAGTCTCGGTGAGGGGGAGGTGGAAATTAAAATAGTGGCTTTTATGTCCTGGAAAAATCTCTGAAAAATAATCTGAATAAAAACCCTTCCCTAAGTTCCATCCTTTTTCAAATATTTTATCCACCCACACACGCATTTACACTTTCCCTGGCACCTTTTCATTTAAGTGGGCCCCTGTCACTCTGTCCCACCAATGACACATCAGCAAAAGGGACACATGTCAATTCTGGCCAGGGCTGTTCTCCAGAGCTCTCTCTTTCTCAGCCAGGACAAAGGAGGCCCCGCATAGGACACCGTGCACACGACACGGAGCCTTGCTCAGCCCAGGTGGGCGTCCTGCCGACCCACACGGGATCTGTATGCTGTGGCAGAGAATGCATCTCCGCTGTGCCCAACCGCTGGCATTCTGGGACGTTTGCGGGAGCCTCTCCTGGCTCGTCGTGACAAACGCAGGGCATCTCCTTGCTGCTAGGTTTCTGAGGATAACAAGGTTCGAGAAAAACTGGTACAGAAGTTGAACTTAATTATGATTTTGTAGCAACTTCCCTTGGTAAAAAATTCATTTTCAGGAAAAAAAAATTCCACTAGTTCAGCTGGAAATTTAGCACAATCCAAGATGAAAAATAATCCATTTTTCATCATGGATGTGCATAATTTATGTACGATATTATAATTCTTCATAAATACATTTTAATTATGACTGCAATACACATACTTATCATTGTCTTCCTTTCCCATTCCACAAATTTCAACTGTTCATCTCTTGCCAAAAGCAATAACTAGAAAGTGTTTTTTTTTTTAATTTTTATGGAACTATAATTTAAAGAGTTTTCTTTATAAGAATTTTTTTGGTAAAATTTCAAAACTTTTAAGAATTTTATTTAAGTTAAACAGAGAAAGACTTAGAAACTTGATGAAGTGTTCTAGTGTGAAATATGTTTTAGTTGTGGTATTATAATGTGGCATGGTTTAAATCAAGTCATACATGATTACTTCATATACATCATGAAACACTTTTGATGTCAAGATATTTTAAAAATAAAATAGTTAAGATAACTGAAATATTTGATCAATTAACTTTGATAAAACAAAAAATTGGTTAGGAAATGTTCACTTCTCTCTTCAGGAAATTGAGTTTTTAAAGAGAGGCATTTACAAATGTGCCATGTCTTCTGAAAAATAGATAATCTGTAATTTCTTGTTCCAGGAATTCCTCGTTACACATGTTCTCATTGGAGTTTTCCACTAGATGTAAAAGCTCACAGAATCCCCCTGAGAGGCCTATTGCAATCAAGCCTACAACTGCTTGGAGAATATGTCATTATTCAAATTCTCAACAGTAAATATAAAATGCATGCGGCTGAGACAGAAAGTGACAAGCAGAGATCCCTCAGGAACTCCACTACAGGGATCGCCTCTAGAACAGAAAGAATTAATGACCCACGGAAATAAAACAATAATCAAAGTTTCAGACAAAGGAACACACTGTTATAATTATAGCAGAGGAACTCAGAAGACGGTGGCACTGTGGAGGGAGGTCAGCTTTGTGGATGAGCAAGTAGAACCATTCCTTTGGCGCTGCTGACAATCCCTCCATTGTCTCATCTGAAACACTATCTGCCTAAAATGTATTTCTATTAATATTTGAGTGGAAACCTGATCTATGAATACTTTTTGTGACTGATTTGCACCAATTTCCCATTAGGAGTAGTATAATGAATGTATTTAACTTTTTTTTTGAAGCTGACATTTATTTCGTTTAAATAATCTTTCATTTATTCAAGGGCCAAAATGAAGAACCAAAAGGGATCCGGAAGATAAAGTGGCACAGGCAAAGGAACAAACCGAGGTGAGAACACAGTATCCCCTTAATCCTTTTTGGCACATACTCACAGCGAACAAATCTAAACTCATTTAGCAATACACATTTCCAGCTCAACAGAATTCATGCCTAATTTTCACTCCCATATGACACACTTCACATTTAGTCAGTTTAATTATCTATAACCCTTGGATGACACTTTTTAATCCTTTCTGGTACACTGAAAAACTCTGTACAGTATGTCTACGTGGTGCGTTCATTAAAAAACCAGAAATCCTTTCAAGCCCAAATAGCAGAGCAGTTTCCCTAACTAGAGTAACAACACAGTAACTGTGCAAGGAGGGTATCATTAGCAATTATTTAGAAGAACAATAGGCTTAAATTATTCAGGTTCTCCATGCCTAGCATCTTGATTAAAAAAAATAAAACTATTTTTAAGTAATCCATAGGGGGGAAAAAAGGGAAAACTGAAAAAATAATGTAGTGGAAAAGACAGGTTTGTGGAGCTCACTTTATATGTTTTACACACAACACAGCTGCAGTTGTTTTGACAGGGTGTTTCAAATGCCATTAACATTGACAGGATATTAGAGTGTGTGCAGAATTTCAAAAAGTGTAGCAGCGACTGTGTTCCACAAGGTATGCTCTCTGCTGGGAACATGGAAACTAAGAGTCCCACTACATCGCAGTAATCTGCTTCATCTGGTTTAATTCATAATAGGGCTACAGCCAAGACCTTGGGGGTCCGTCACACACCTCTGTCACTAGGCTCTGCTCAAGTTGGTTCCAGGGGCTCTAGGAGCCATTATTAATGCCTGTGCCCGAGTCCCTGAGATGTCTGGCCTTCCTTAGCAGTGACCGGTGTGGGCCTGTGCAGGGTGCATACCACCTGGGGACGTCTTGAACCGTGGGTGTCCCTCCTGCCTCAGCCTGCAAACGGAAAACCGGGCTGGGTAGCTGTTAACCCTGCCGCGGATGCTAGTCTAAGTTTAGGAAGACTTCCCCCACCCAAGTAAATACACGTCTCTCATCCTACTTTAGACAGTCAAGTTTTGAAATGATCCTACTACATGCTGTTTATAAAAAATAATTTAAAGACATTGCCAAGTATGAAAAGATACAGGATGCAAACCAAGAACAAGAGAGTGGATATGGCTGTACTAGAGTTGACTTCAAAGGAAGGACATGAAGAGGGGCATTGGATAATGACCCAATATCAGCGTATCAAGAAGACACCCTTCTAAATGCTCACACACTCTCCCAAAGAGCTCTGAGTGCACTCAGCAAAATTTGACCGAGTTTAAGAGCAACACAGACAAATCAATAACCAAGTTTGAAGAGTTGAACAATCCTCTTCTTGACTGATAGACCAAGTCAAGGAAAAACCAACAACAACATAGGGTACTTAAAAACCAGTCAACTCACTTGACCTAGTTAAGGTTTATGGAAAACTACATCTAACAATCAAATAACTCACTTTTCGTTTCTCTTTGCCCAGGGAATGTTCACTAAAGTAGGTTACATGCCAGACTGTAACAAATGTCTCAGTGTATTTCAAAGGGCTGAAATCACATGGAACATGCTCACGGACAAAAATATTAGAAATTAATAATACTATACTATCAAGCAGACAAAAGGAAAATATAAATATTTTAAAAGAATGATAGATAAAATACAACATAAAAATACAAGGGAGCTATAGCTAAAGGTTAAGTAATAGAAAAAAAAGAGAGGTATAAAATCAATGATGAACGCTGTTACCTTAAGAAGTTAGAATAAGAAGTGTAAGTCAAATGGGGAGTGCCAAAATAATAGAATATTTTTGTGAGGAAAAAATAATGCCACCTCAACCCTTCCTCAGATAGACTATGTCTCTACAAAATACTAACAACAATGCACTTTGGGATATAAGATAAAACAAGAACTAAAATTCCTAACAATAATAACACAAGGCAGAAATAAATAGGCAAATAGAATTGACGTGTTCTCCAGTTCAAACACTGTCAGGAAACTGCACAAGTAATCATTGACATTAGGCTGTATTAAGCCTAGGATGCACGTGGGGCCCTTGGGGTAGACTCATATACGCAAGAGAGCATAGGAGTGATTGAAGATATAAAAAGCACATTAATAAAGAGAAAAATGAAATATTAAAAATGTTGAAAATTGCAAAGGAGGATAAGAAAGACGAGACAAAGGAACTTACAACATGAGGGCCATCAAAATAAAAATCCTATAGTGTGATGGTAGTTGTAAATGTAATTTATCAGTAATCACATTAGATATAATTAGACCAATTTCTGAAATTAGAAGTCTAAGATTATAACAGTAGTTTTTATTGTTGTCAGTTACAGTTGCCCGCCTTTTCCGCCATTGTTCTCCCCTGCCCTGAACCCCCACTCCCACAGTCAACCCCCCCCATTGTTCCCGCCTGTAAGTCCTCTGTTCGTGCTCCTTGGCTTGCCTCGTCCCCTTCGTTCCTCATTATCTCCCTCCCCCCTTCCCTCTGACCACTGTCAGTCTGCTCTTTAGGTCCAAGACTCTGGTTCTATTTTGCTCATTTGTTTGTTTTGTTGATTAGGTTCCACTTATAGATGAGATCATATGGTACAATGATAGATTTTTTTAAACACTTCACTATGCTGCTTATAAGGCTTTCCTAAAACATTAGAACATAGAAAGAGTAAAACTACAAGAATAAAGTTATAGCCTGTGAAGCCGAACAAAAAGCAGGCTTCTGTAGTTATACTTGTACTAATATTAGACAGCCAATTTTAAGTAGAGTTGTTACAAATGATTCATGTGAACATTTCATAGTGACAAAGGCATCAGTTCTCAAGAAAACACAGCCATATTAAACCTCAAGGTATCACGCAACCTCAAAACTAGCAAACAGTGTAGAGGACTTTGTGCCCAGGTGTTCCGTATTAAAGCACCCACCAGCGATAAGAAGGCCGCACTCAGTAAGTGTCATTTACTCATTTGTTCAAAATCAGAAAACAATTAGGGTTCAGAAGAATTGGAATGCCCCTCCTACTCGGCACCTAACTGGCTATTAACACTTCTGTCTCCTAATTTCCTCAACCAAAAGTGAGTGATTGAACCCTATGTAGCCCTAACACTTTGTGATTGTAAAGAAGGGAAATTAATGGTAATATTACAATGCAGTTTATGGAAACAAACTTTTGAATCCTAAAGAGTCACTGTCTCCCAAACTCTGCAAGCAATGGGGTCGCATGTACAAAAGACGAGCGTTAACATTTCTATGCACACACCAGCGGCCATGTGTGCGAGGCTGGGGTTTACAACGTCAAGTCACACTGGCCGCCTCCCACACCGCAGCCCTGCTGTGTCTCACCCAGCTCTTGAGACAGAAACACGGGGGCTCAGAGAAACCGCCTTCCCCACGCCCTGGCTGATAGCAGGGCTTCGGAACTCCCCGTTCCTTAAGTAAATTGTCGATTTACTTTACAATTCACAGCTCTACAAAACGTAATGAACTGATTAAGTGATTAGAATGATTCTTAATTTTGAATCGCAGAGAAATATTAGGGGATATTACAGGCCAAAAGTCCATCACATCCTGTGTCTATCCACTCTCGTCTGATGGATGTTGACATTGATTGATGGCTTCGAGTGATTGCTAATACACATTTGTTGACGGTATTAAGTCAGTAGCATTTAATAACACTACGCAGAGTTTACACTTCACCACCAATCAGTTATGTGATTTCTGAGTTCAATGGCTCTAATTATAATTAGTTCAAATGTACTAGCTTCAAATGCTCCTTTCTAGTGTCGGTGACTGTCTAAATCTCAGTGGCTCACCACAGGTCACACACCTTTCTAGAGACAGACCTGGTGCTGGAATGATCCAGTGAACTGAGTTGTTCTTTTAAAACAATGGTCTTTTATACCAACTGCATCTTTCAATTGCATAATCTATGCCTCAGGGATGCATTTATAGTATTGGCTACTAACGATTTATCAAGTCAGTTTCAATAGTGACAGCCTGCAGTGCCATCTCTGGATTAAAGCTTACCGTATCTAGTGCTCCAACTGGGACCTACCGCCCAGCAGAAGCCTGCACTGAGTGCTCCCTCACCACGTGCCAGGGAACACTGGGAGCTCCCCATTGACTCGCTGCCTTCACAGGAAACCGCAGTTGGGGAGGTCCTGTTAGCGTCTGCATCACACTGAGACCTTCCCTACGTGCAAAGGTGTGTGTGTGCGCACGTGCACAGGCAATTCACCCTAAGTTACCTGCGGGACATAGCTAGTGACCGGCAAGGTGAGAAATCCTTTAATCATTGTACATTTAGTTGTCTGTTTTATTATTTTTACTTCACCATGTCCATGTTGTTGTTCAAGTACGGTTGTCTCCATTTTCCCCCTGCTACCTTAGCCAGTCCCCACTTCCCACGCTTGATCCTACCCCCCCCCCAATGGTTTTGTCCATGTGTCCTTTATACATGTTAGAGTCAGGGTAAAACGTATATCTACTTTCCTTAGCAGGGAATAAAATACTGGTCCTACTAGGGGAGTTTTAAAAGTACAGGATTTTTACATACATGAAACAGCTAAAAGATGAACGTTCTATTCATGTCGGGATGAAGGGGGTCCTGAATGAAGGTTTTCTATCAGTAACAGCAATTGAGGATTTAGAATATTTCCGCTCCACTTGTAATTGCAAATGGAGGTGGGGGAGGTAGAAGTCTAGATTAACACAAAACTACTTTCCTCCTCCCCACCCTCAAAATAGAGATAACATTTTTCAAGAATGAGACAAAAATGCAGCCTTTCAGTTTGATGAAATCCAATGTGTTCAGAAATCAGATGCAAGGCATTGTTTTAACCATCCACGAAACTAGTGATTCTTTCCTCTATTGCACCTGACATTCTTTTCAAAATCTCACCAACTGCTGATATGCCATCATTTGACAGAGATTGAGTGTCAAAAACAAAATGTATTCTTAGACTGTCTTCCACTAATAACAGTGCTCACAGCTGTGAGAACCAGGAACACCCCCGCCCCTCGCATTCTCCTTTGTCATCTGTCCTTTGCTGAAATGTCAACTTGCAGAAGTCTCTCAGATGCGGAAGATGCCTCCCATCAGATCATAAACACCCCTGGATCCGGGAGATGACCCTGCCCACCGAAAGGGCAGGAAGTTAAGGGTGAAATGTGGAAGTTCGCTCGGTGAGTGTGAGTCTGTTTATAGTCTCAAGAGCCTCCCAGCCGGCCTATCTGCAGTTCACAACGTGTTCATTTGCAGAAGGCTTCGCACGTTCTGCTTCGAAATAAGCCATTAAATCATGTGGGATTATTGCATAAATGATGAATGAACAGAGTAAAATGGGGTCATTCCATTTTCTTTAGAAAGGAATGGACTCTGGATTAAATGCAGAAAGTTCTTCGGGGAGTAAAATGTATTATTGTGTCACATGTTCGGAGCCTTTCTGCTTCCTGTTTTTACGGTGTGCCCACGGCGCAACTCTATAACCGGCATGCATCTGAGCATTCCCACTTAAAATGTAATTAAGCAAATTTAACAAAATCAGCACTGGATTTCTAAAGACATGATCTTACCAAATAAAAAAATTAGAAGGTAACATTACATTAAATTATAAAAGTTTTTATCTCTGATACGACTATTTTTTTTTCAGTGCTTGGTAATGGGATATCAAGCGCAGTTAGTTGAAAAATTATGTTTAAACGTGACAAACATACACCCATACATGCAGAATAGTTCAAAAACATTATTTAGAATACTGAAACAGGAAATGAGCCAAGTCAACTAAATAATGGTTTCTACATAGCAAAAGTAAACATAGCCATTAAAATGATGATAGAGATATATGTTTTTATTTACTAGTCAATTTTTATGACACACTACAGAATATTTAGATCAAATTTACTCATTTATTTCACACATGACTATCTGTATAGCTGTGTGGTGCAGACACGGATGTCCAGTTGGAGACTGAGGTCCCCAGTCCTACCACTTTCTACTTCCTCCACCAGTCAGGATTCAACCCGAGAAGCAGAATCAGCACCACTAGAATGAATAGTGTGTGTGTGCGCGTGTGTGTGTGTGTGTGTGTAGAGAGAGAGAGGGAGGGAGACAGAGAGGGGGAGAGAGAGAGTGGAAAGGGGGGGGGGGAGAGAGTTTTCAAAGAGTGGCTTCCGTGATGCCAGGGCAGCTAAGAAGCCTGCCATCTGTAACACACGCTGTCTGGAAATGAAGAAGGCGAACAGGCTGGAGTTCATGTGTGTGGACAAAGCTGCGGTCCACGTGTAGGATATTTTCTGCCTGTACAGGGGACATTCAGCTCCACCTTTGATGGCTGCCAACTGACTGAGTCAGGCCCATCCAGAGTAACCAAGATAACCTCCCTCACTACCAGTCAACTGACTCGGGACTCGAAGTACATCTGTGAAACCCCTTCTTGCTCGCATCTAGACTGGTGGCCAAGTGAATAAATAGCTGAGGGCTGTGGCAGAGCCAAACGTTCACCTCCGAAGAGGCATCTCATCTCTCAACTGTCATCTGTTGCCGGGATCATTATAATAACCTCCTCATTGGGCTACTTGTGTCTGGCCTAGAGCCAAACTGATAGCAATGTATGCATAGTTTGCTAACATGTAAAAATAAGATGCTAGATCTCAGTTTTTAAATGTATGCATAGTTTCCTTTCTCTTTGTTGAATCCTCCTCCAGTCCCTCAGTGATGGCTCATTCTATGTGTCAACTTGACTGGGCCCCAGGGTGCCCCGATATTTGGTCAGACATCACTCTGGGTGTTTCCATGAGGATGTTTCAGACTGCGTTCTGTAATGCAGCTGGGCCTCATCCTATTAGTTGATGGTCTAAATACAACAGAAACCTGGCCCTCCCTGAGAAAGAGAGAATCGACCCCCATCTGCCTGGGGGCCTTTGACCTGAGACGTCAGCGCTTCCTGGCTCTGGGTCCTAGCAGCACCCGGATGCAGATTCGAACAGAGGCTTCAGTTGTGAAGATTTTGAGCCTGCCAGCCTCCCTGACTGTGTGAGCTCCTAATAACTTTTTTAAAAATCCTATTGTTTTTTTCCTCTGACTAATACCCCATCCTCACCTCCATTTCTTATTTCCTTAAGAACTACACTCTCTATGTTTTCATGTAATGCATATCAGCATGCCACCAGGATTTCCAATCCTCAGGCTCAAAATGCATTATACAAGATAATTTTAAAATTGATTAGGGACTCATTGAAATACCAGCTTTAAAATGATGATTGCATAGCTTCCTATAGAAGTCAGGGTTTAGTTAAGCAGTGAAATGAACAAGTATAAATTCATGTCACACTCAGTAATATTGCAGACAGTCAACTTTTGTTCTTGCAGTCTCTGTTTCTATTTTTATCCTTGAAATCATGAAAATTGTTTTTTTTCTTTTGCTGTTTTAATGAATGCTGGCATAAAATTTTCCATTTTAATACGAGTTTAATAAGGAATCCATTTTATCTAGTGGCCAGGAGAATAGCACCCTTCCATAGCTACAAAGCCAGACTGTGACGGGTCTAAGTTATGGAAAGTAGTTAATAATATAGTAACACAAAACTACTGCTCACTTATGTCGCGATGTCCTAACTTGTCTCACCGTAAGTCAATTTTTTTCCACTCCAGCTCATTTTTCACAAAACAAACAAAGTGAGTTTTTCAAAAGGTGCTTGTGGTCCATTAGCCTTGCCACTAACGGTCGTCACTGCTCTCAGGATGCGACAGGGATTCTGTTCTTGGTCTCCGGGTTGGCTGGTTCACTGACCTTCATTCGCCTGCCCTCTCGCATGAGCTCTGTTCTCTTCTCGCTAGGAAGTTTAATGACAAGAGTCTCCTTTTCTCACATTTCTATCCCTCCCACTTCCTCTCCAAAATGATTTATACGTCTGACCTTTCCTCGACTTTTCTAACCAAGTGGCAGCTCTTTAATCCCCCTAAGTCATGCCATGTCCCCAAAGTATTTAAGCAACGCACCTAGCAAGGTTTCCATTTTGCACTGATTTGCTTCATCTTTTTCTCCTGCTCCTCTCCCTCCTCCTCTTCTTCCTCCTCCTCTCCCTCTCCCTCTCTCTATCCTAAACTCTTTAGAGCACTAGCTTTTATGGTTATTTTCCTTTCGTTTTGTTACAGACTTGCCAGTGCCCACACAGTATTCGCCCGTAAACAAGTGCCAAGGGAGTAAGTAAATCACATTCACTAGATGGATACAATCCACTCCAATATCCCAGCTTGTCTTACAAGTATCAACGATTTTAGAGAGAAAAAGTATGTACAGTGAAGGCCAGCCATTAAAAAACAAAAACAGGAACCTCCTTTTTAAGCACCAAGCGTACATCTTTGTTGTAACATATTAAAAAATGATGCAGCACTGAAATTTTACACAGATCCTTCTGGTTGTTTTCGTGCACAGTAAACTTTTTCTAATTAAACTTGTGCTTATAATTTTCTCTTGCTCCTGTCTTTCCTTTTTTTCTCCTTTCACTCCTGACAGGTATAACCAAACAAATCTAGAAAAATAATGAAAAAAGAAAACAATATGTACTCCACAGACTGTGCAGAAAAGTCTAACTTTAAAAGAAATAATAGATATTGACAGGATATAAAAAGTATTATTTTTTTAAATAAAAGTCCATAGTCTCCAGGCAGTGAAACCACAAACAGGAGAAAGATAGCCAGGTAGGGAGCGGTATTTTTCAAAGTCACCAGGTTGAGGTTTGGCTTGACTCCAATTGTACCCAAGAGTGTGTGGAAGGAGCTGAGGTTTCAGTTTGCATTGTGGGGAAAGGACCTACTTGAACAGAAATATAAAGGTCGTCTGACATGCTTCAAGTGGAGAAACAGGTATTTTTATGCTCTCTTTCCCGTACTCCTTTCCACTTGCTGTCAGTTGAAAAATACATTGGCTAATAACTCACACACATTCAGTAGTTATTACATGTATGGTGGAGAATTTTGGAAGGTGAAAATAAAAAAAATAACCAGAAAACTCCACAGCAGCAGTCAGGAGATGGGGAAATGAACCTGGGGTTGGTTTCCTAGTGGAGAAGTTTGGAAATCGATGGGAACTGTACTGGACAAAAGCAGTGGCTGCTTTTCTGAAGACACCTTCCATCTGTCTGTTTCTGGAAGACGATGCTGGTATCATTGCTCAGGTGAGCCTGCCTCCTCGGCTGGCTCCCGTGAAAGCCAAGTTCGAGCAGTCACGTGGCTATGCTCACAGGAGCTTTCAAATGGACCCTCGTGGTATCACAGAAACTCCCTGTGTCTCCACGTCCATATTAATACCTTTGTGCACAGCCGTGGTGTCTTTAACTCTCTGTTCTGTTTTTAATTAAGCATGGTAAGTGTCCACGGGAGTGTCCTCACTTCCATGTGCCCACCTGGTTCTCAGAACTGGCAGCTCATATTGACTTCCCGAGTACGTAAAACACTTCTAATGTCTGGGGTCACTTGAGATTCCCAGTATTTGTTCATTTGCTTGTTGGTTCTTATACGAAGCCAACACTCAGAATCACTGCCCAGAATCTCTCCCTCTCGACTTCCTCACCATACGGGTGCCCCTTCTACAGACACTTTTGAGTGAAGAACACCAAAGGATGTGATGTTTAGTCATTGGCCTTAATATTATGTTGTTAATGTACTTCCAAAAAAGTGTCACTTTTGAAAATGCAATATTGGGATCTGTGATGTTAATCAACTTTAGTTAGGAGATGTTATATAGGTAATGGGAAATGTTTCTAATGTTATTATAAAAATACAGAATCCAGAGTGCACTACGTGGAGAACCAGCAGTAAAACAATCTCTTGATTTATAGATGGCAAGTAATCTGGAGAATTCAAGAAGCACTGGTGCTAACACATAAACAACGGTGAATATTTTCTGGGAAAATGTGCGGTTACTTCTCCAAGCTCTCCATCATGTTCATTTATTATGAGAATTATTTTACTTACCTTTGTGTGTCTGATTTATGCCCGTGCATTTTTGTAAATTTATTGTACACAGAAGACAAAGGCATTAGAATTCCATGGTTCTTTCCAAAAGGAAATGTTATATTTGCACCGATATAGGACCAAAGGGTTTAATCAATTGAAGAATGAATATTCTAAAGTATGCTGAAAAATTTATATAATCGAAGAGTGGAGGTGTTTTGTTTTTTTTTTATAAACAGAATACCCCTGAGTACTAATGCCAGCCCAGAAGCTCAGCCAGCACTGAGCATAATATCAGTAACACTGGCCTGGATGGTTCTGTCAGCTTGTGGAAATAAACACAGCGAAACAACTTTTTATCCATGCATAAGAACAGTTGTGAACTTTTATAATTATAAAGATATCAGTAGCTTGAGAATAAATGTTCATTTCTGACTACTCCATGCACTAGCGAGTAGTAGAATGTTAGCCATTCATAATTTTTAAGTAGAGTCTTAAACTTTGATACAACCATGTGTAAGCAATACTGCTTCATACGTCAGTAGATTCAGACAGGCTCTGATTATCCTAGTTGTTTCTGTCCCCTCATGGCAAGTTCACTTATCTGTATACAGTATTTACCCCACCCCCAAATTTTGTGCAGACCTCCTAAACAGACTCTTTTCTCCATCTATTTTGCCCTTTGTTAAATACCTGAAAATAATTGCAGACATTCCTCCCTGTCTTCGAACCATGAGGTTTAAAGGGCTGAACTCCAGCATAAACTCAAAAATCCGGAGAAGGATCATTTGGGGGGCTGAGGGTCATGGGTACTGCTGCAGGCCGAATTGTAGGCCCCTAAAATTCACACCGATGCCCCACTCTCCAGTACCTTAGAACGTGACTGTATTTGAAGACAGGGTCTTGTAAAGGAGTGGGTGAGTCAAAACGAGGCCCTTAGGTTGGGCCCTACGCTAATGTGACCGGTGCCCTTAAAAGAAGAGGAATTGGCACACATGGGGAGACACAGTGCTGGGGTGCAGAGTGTAGAGAGAGGAGAAAGGGAAGAGGGTGTAGGGGGACATGATGAGAAGGTGACCACCTGCAAGCCACAGACAGAGGACTCACATGAAACCGCACCTGCCAACACCTTGATCTTGCACTTCCCGCCTCCAGTGCTGTAAGAAAACAAACTTCTTTCGGCAAAGCCACCCTGGCTGTGACACTGGTTATGGTGGCCCCAGCCACCCAACGCAAGTACCATGACTGGCCGTGGTCCCTGACTGCCTGGGTGGCCAGGGGAGCCAAATGCCACGACGATCGGAAATGAGGCGCACTCCCTTATTTCCAAGAACACTGAAGCTTAACTGATGGTCTCCAAGGCTGCGGAGGGGCTTGGCAGCCTCCTGGGCCCTCTCCTTCACCACCCTCAGAAAACACGGAAAACTGAAATTCTCCGTGCAAGCGACCCAGAGCTACAAAGCGACCCCTGACGGTGCATTGGAATTCAGATCTCTTAATAGTTCTCTCCTCCTTTAGCTACCCATGCTATTATTTTACAATACCCCTCATAGCACAATGAGAGCTGAAGGGAGGCAGTCATTCATTTGGGTTGTGTGTACGCTGTCGCGAATCAGAAGAGGTGTGAGAGATGGCCTGAGAGGCGCTGTACTGCGGGTCTCACCTTGCACTCTGAGTCCCTACACGCAGGTGAGGGTTCCGGCGAGCGGATGTGGGGTGGAAGAACAGACAGGTGTGCGGCCAGCTTCCCACGCCTCCTGCTCCACGGCACATATGGGCACACAGGAGCACAGCGCCACGGAGGTGGAAACAGGTGCACGGGGAAGAAGATGAGAGCCAGGCTAAGGGCTCAGGAAAGGGATTCTGACCCTCACTCTCTCCTTTCCGAGCCTGTGGTGAGCTGCGAACTACTCTTTAAATTTTCCCACTTGTTCCCTACGGCGAGCCCCAAGAATATGCTCTCTAGACAAGAGGAAAAGCGGCTTCTGCAGACATATGGTAAGGGAATCAACAGGGGGCACACCACACGGTCACGCAGTAGGACGGCTGACTGGTAGGCGTTTTTCACCAGGCAGCGTGTGACAGGGTAGGTATGTACCTGATAGAAAACAAAAGTGCGAGCAAAACTTGATTTAAATTAATTGGTGAATTTCGCAAGTTATCAAATGTCACGTTAGAGTGATTTTACTGGAATCCTAGCACGTACGTCCATAAACATGACTGACTATTTAAAGGTCAAGGGCGAATGAGTTTGTTGAGAGAAGTTGCTTCCGTTGAGCAGGGGCCTGGGGCAAATTCACCTTCCACGGAGGGCTTAGTCATTTACCATCAGCTGTCACTATCTCACCAGGGTGGGGCTGGGAGGAAGGAGGGGCCAAGAAGAAACCAGCTGACCCTGGGAAGGTGACTCCGGGACTGGGAGCTTGGCTCTCCAAGTCAGCTCTGCAGAGAGCCCTGCACGCAGCTGCCTCCACGCCACCCAGCCTCCCTGGGGGGGTGGGCGGTCCCCAGGTTTCTCCTCTGTGTTAACAAGAACAGCGACGTTAAACCACAAGCTAGTTCGATGTCCCTAAAGATAAATTTGGTATGAATATAATTTTAGGACATTAGAAACCAGGCTACATTTTCTTAAGCAAATGCTTAAATTAATACCAAATGCATCATAACTGCATTTTAAGATCTGTATGGCATAGGGGGTATAATTCCTTATATTTAATTATTAATATACTGTAGACAACTTCCAAGCTTTATGCTAACGCCTAATAAAACCCCGCAAGTTTTGTCTTAAATCAAAAAGCAGCCATAAATTATTTCAGGTTTGATGCCTTTCTCAAGCGTATTTCAAAGAGAGAGCCCATTTCCGACTACATTTCTACAGCTGTGGGTTTTAAATGATGCACAGAGCATGGGAAATATCCAAGTGGATATTCAGCCGCCTTATGTGAGAATTAAACCTTTTTTGTGTAAGATCGGAATTAGAAAAGCAACATTTCGCAGCATTAGTTTCAGCGTTTAATTCAAGTGGAAGAATCAGAAAGGGCTCATTGTCTTCCAGGGCGGATGACCCGGAGGCCTTGGGCGAAAGGGCAACGTGACAGGGAGAGAGAAAGAGAAAAGCGATTACATTAATTTTAATGGCACAATAGTAGTTTTCAATAAGCTTTATGACAGCAGGAAAGATGGATTTTTTTTGCACTTTGTGCTAAAATGTAGAGTGTCTTAAACTGCATTTTGCCAGAAATCTAATACCTATAATTTATTGTGTTCCATGTCCTCAGAGTTAAAAGAGGGAAGAAGACGAACGTCTGAGGGCGTGAAGTATAATGGACTGTAGCGATGACGCTCTCCAATTGAGAGCTGCAGATTGCCTTTTAATTTTAAAAAGCACAAGAATCACTGTAAAGTGGTGTCAGAACGCTCTGTTTTCCAGATTCTTTCAGCAGAACACAGGAGTTTCAGAGTCTGAAAGTGGGAGCCAGGGGTCAGGTGCTTAAACTAAACAAAGACCTCAAGGAATGAGAATATCTCATTCCGCTGAGAGGCCAGGAACCCCAGTTTGCTTAGGCAGGCTCAGTTTTCGGTCAAAACCACCCTGTTGCCTCCTGGTGCCGCGTCTTTGCACCCTGCACTCCGGAGGACATGCCCAGGTCTTGCCTGCTAGTCACTACAGCCTTGGCCATGACAAAATCCAGTTTCCTTTGGGAAACTTTTCCTGCGCACCAAGTGTCTGGTCTTAATAACCACTTCAGTGAGCTCAGTGAAGATGTCAAGAGGGAGAAATGTAAGCACCACGTCCAGTTTGTTATCAAATGAAGACAGGCTGAAGCTTTTGCTTTTCCTCAACTGTAGCACAAGCCATCAGTATAAAGCAACTGCTAACAGGTATTAAAAAAACATCATCAGCCCTGGCTGGTGTGTCTCAGCGGATGGAGTGCTGGCCTGCGAACCAAAAAGTCACCGGTTCGATTCCCAGTCAGAGCACATGCCTGGGTTGCAGGCCAGGTCCCCAGTGGGAGGCACATGAAAGGCAACCACACATGGATGATTCCCTCTCTTTTTCCCTCCCTTCCCTCCTGCCTAAAAATAAATAAATAAAATCTTTAAAAAAGAGAAAACATCATCACAGAAATTGTTGTCCAGATGAAAACAGGGAGACAGCCTGTATTACATGAGTACCAATTAAATTACACCAACACAGATTGTTTAAAAAACACCCTTGTATCAATCATACCTTGCCAGAGGCTTCTCAGTAAAACCAGTCCCTTTACTGACCTCACGATGTGAGGGTCAGCACGCCTTTGTCCGTAATTCACCCCATGGCTTTTACTTCTTCTAGTTAACGAAACACAAAGAGGTTCTTCCTTTTTAGTGGGGTTTCTTAAAATAACTAACTGCTAACTTTGTATTGTTTCAAACGCAGTATGGCTCTTCTGGGGGGATTTATGTTTAATGATTAAATAAACAACTTGCAGAATTTTTAAAGAAACCGACCTTCAATAAGGGAAGACAATGAAGAGACCCCTAGCTCCCTTATCTCGTGGCCTGGAGATCCGTGGGTTAAAGGGTGTGGGCGTGCGGGCACAAAGACACCGTTCACTCGCACCCTGGAAGAGTTAATTCACCCAACACGGGCGAACGCACTCCTCCCAGAGGGCGGCTTATTTTTCTTTTCAGACCCGTGATACTTAGATAAAAGAAAGGGTGGCGGAAGTGGACAGAAGTGATCTCTCTCTTGTATATTCATTAGAATTAATATTAATCTCAGTGATTGCTACTGATGAAGACAGATTTATTACTGCTAAAATGGCGGAGTCTTTACTTTCAGAGTTAACTTATTTTCTTTTTACATATTTATTAGTCTTTCACAAAGTACCAATTAATCTTCGGAGTCAAATTAGCGAGCCCATCAAACATCGGTCTCATCAAACCCGGGCACTGGCAATTCCAGAGCAAAGCGATGCGCGGCCAGATTTATTCCTGAATCGGAATCATTGCTCACGTCCGTTCGGTTTTGTCCGGCAGGCTCTACAGATCATGGTTACATTCATCATTTATACTTCACCCACGTGGAAGAAAGAATTTCATTTGTTCGCAGTAAGTAAATTACCCGCTACTAGAACGTTCCTTCTAAGCTCCCAGTAAAACCGCAGCTGGGGACAGCTTCACAGGGTAGTGGGACGCAGCCAGCAGAGGCCCTGGAGGAATAACAGCCCCGCGTCCGGAGCGGTACCCACACAAGTTCTTCAATAAAAGCCCAAGAAAACTCAAATGTCTGCGTTTATGTTTTTCTGGATGGTTTTCGTTCTCATCACTTCCGACAGACATCAGCTGCACATGTACAGCATGTAGGTGCAGTGTATGGTGTAGAAGTATGTTACGAAGGTCCCTTTACCTAAGAGTAAAATTGCAGCTGCCACACCCATTCATGAAAGTTCACAGGTGGGCAGTCGTATGACAGATAGGGAGGGCATGGAGAGAGAGAGAGAGAGAAGGTAAAAGCAAGTGTGACCTGGGAAGTGGAGAACTGTACAAGTGCGTGATCACAGGAAGGACCGCTGCACCCCGGGCCCTGTCCTCCCCTCGGTGTTGGCAGTGATGTTAGGAGGAACACGTGTGATTCTGGACCAGGTGCCGGCTTTCTTTACAAAACTATAAATAAGTAGTTACTATGATGTATTGATAAGGAGAACAACTTATGAAGCACTCCTTTTGCAATCCCAAGTAGATTAAAATAAAAATGTTACCAGGGGAAGCCCCAGATAAATTAGAACTTGAGATTAAGAAATACCAGTGGAACTCCTCTATGGGAGAGGAAGCTGGTGGCAAACGATTTGTCACGACCACGAAGCTCAGGGATCCAACAATATGGAAATCTCGGCTCTTGGTTCTACGATCCCATAGTGCTCTCTGGTGAAGAGGCAGTCTTATCTACATGCCCTTCAATTCTTATATGCTCTATAATACCTGTAAGAGAGGCGGCCTTGATCTTTATGGGTGTCTTTTTAACAGCCATAATGTTCTCTTTAGATTTGAATGTAATATTCCAAAAGCTATATGTACACAGATATTTGATTTATATTTATATACACACATATCAGTGTATATGTGTATGTATAGATACATATATGGAAGCACACCCACACATATCATTAAAAATGATGAAATGATTAGATATGACCGATCCCAAACACATTGTCGTAGCCAAGGTTCTCATGTGGGAGGTTTCCATAGTAGACAATCATGTATTATTTGACCAGGATGCTTTTTCTCCCTTACGATACCATCGGAATTCCATGAAGCATCCATCATTGCTTTGTTAGTGGGAGATGTGAATAATCCCATTGTGTGTTGTTTTATTGCACAATTTGAAAGGCTAACCCAAATTCAGTCACTGATGCAAAAAAAAAAAAAATTTACTTTCCAGCTCGCGATCTGACGTTCCTCCTACGGAGAACGCCCCCTGGCTGGGGGCGGCGGGAGTGCAGCACAAGGCCGGCCCCGGCTGTCTCCCAGCCGCTGCTTGGTTGATGGGACTTCCTCGGCTCGCGGTGGTCTCCCCTGAAAATCTAACCGCTTGTGTTCAGAAGCAGGCGAAAAGGCAAGCAATGCTTGCCGCTGCCTCCGGCAAAGCCGAGAGGAAGCTCTGCCATTACCCAGGAACTGGAGACTTCCACCATCCTCACCTCAAACGTTGCAGGAGCACACAGGTTTTCAGAACTACTAAGTGGAAAGTGACTGCAGTAATATTGTAATGGTTAGTGATACCGGCTCTTGGTTCATGCTGACAAAATATCCTATCAGCTGTGTTATCTTGGGCACAGTCCTATAAGATTTAATTTCCCATCTGTGAAATCAGGATAATAATAAGGGTTTTGCGGTATTATTCTAAGATGTGTATTACCATGGCTAGCTCTTAACAAGTATTAAATATTAGCTATTACTATTTGCATTATTAATATAGAAAAATACATAAGTAATGGTACCTAGCTCCCATATAAACTCAATTCTTTGGCTGATACTGTTCCAGAGAAATAAGTTTGTAAAAATTTAATCTTATTTGTTGGTAGCAAAAACCAAAGCCACAGAAAGAAAGGGAACTAAAATGTGGTATCTGTAATAAATGTTGCCTTAGCAAGTTTCCTGGTTCTTTGCTAATTTAGTTGTCCCACAGACTCCAAGGTAGCTATTTATTAACTGCTCGAGGTCACATACCAGACCCCCACTTACAGCCAAGCTCACAGTAGTTCAAAGGAAGGAAATAATGGCCCCAAAAGAGATCATGATATATTCTCAGCCACGCGATTACCGTATGCATGTAGTTATCATAAACGCAGTAGAAGTCCCAACTCAACCCACGAATTTCTACAATGAAAATTCTCTCTTAAGTAGAGCAACTTTTTTCCTTCTCAAATCCAAGTGAGCAAGGCAGTCAACAAATGCATATCTTACCTATGGCAAAAAACTCTGCCGCCATTCTGACTCCACTATTTAACTACATTTAAGTAAACACACAGATTATACAGACACACACATAGTCTCACATATGTATGTGTTTAATGCGCATGCTTACTGTAAATGCAAATGCTTCTGTAGTGAGAACGGCTGCTGACTCCCTGTAAGAGCCCCTGGACTTGTTCACGCCAGTTCACTTGGACTGCGTCCGCATTTCAGCCGGTGGGGAGAGGCAAAGAGGGGGTTGCTCACAGGTTGCTTCTTTCCAATCTTTCGAGACAGGCCACACCCACCCCTCACACGCACAGCCTGTGGGGCAAACGCCCCTACGTCGCTACACCTAGCTGCACGGGGCACAGGCAGACGCAAATCTGCCGGACCAGTCCCAGGCCCTGACCAGTCCCTTGCCCCGGTGAACACAGGGTCTGCTGCAATGGAATTCAGAAGGGGAAGTGGACATTAGGAACCCAGTCAGTGGTCTCTGCCACGTCATGTTAGGAAAAAACAACCTAATTCGAAGAATTACAGACAACCTACCTCCAAAGAACTACCTGGCCAATGTAACAACGGCTTTTTTTTTTTTCTATTATGATGCCCAACAGTTTTCAGGGTCCTGGCAATGAGCCCACTATGCATGCCCATTCTCCGAATTCATCTGCCTGCTCTGAGACCCCTCAGAGACACGAGGAAGACTGTGCCCAGCGAACATCAGAAAACAGACACACACGCCTGCCCTCATTGGGGCCCAGGTGCGGACACGGCCAGGCCCCACTGCCACATGCCGCCGTTTCCTGAGGTCTCAGGCCCCAGACTGAGACCAGTACGTGAGGGCCTGAGGGCGGAGCAAAAGGAGATTCTACGACAACAGTTTTTATGAGATGAAATAGAGGATCACACCTGTCATTTCACTGTGATGGCTCTCATTTTCTTTCAAATGAGTGTGTTTGGATTCATTGAATTTTCAGATCTCTTCCAGCTCTCCCGTTCTGTTAAATAATGCTTTGACATCTTTGAGGATTACTGGACTACTAGACAGGTCAATTGCTGAAGCCCAATAACTTATATTTTCTTTAATTTTGCTATTTTGCTAAAGCTTTTACATATCTACACTTTAATTCAAACTTACGAAGTTAAAATTAATGTTCGTGTGATATCATTAAATTCTGTGATACTAAGATGACATCGATAAACATACCTCTTTTTTGAACCTAATTCTTACACTAGACTTAATTCCTTTTTTTGTTATATTTTATAAAGTAAAAGGCAGTAAAAATAATTATATTGCCCACATATAATAACTTCATAATTTGGTTTTCACTCAGAGAGTATTAGAATACCTGACCTCCAAGATGCTGTTAATGCAGTTTTGAAATTTAATTCTGATGTATTGATTTTTTCCTAGGGGATAAGGACTCTTCCAAATGGAAAATATGATTTGTAGTTTATTCTTTACTAGTAGGAAAAAGCCTAAAGGAAATTTTAATACAATAATATTTAGTTATGAAATAGAATGAAAATCAGAATTAGCCTTTGTTTATAACCACGCCAATTGATTAAAGTCAGCCAGTTAAGGGCATTTTTGGCAATGGCTTAATGCTGGCGGAGGAGAAATAACGATCTGCTTTGTCTGAAATGTTGTCTACAGGAAGAAAATTATCCAACTCTATAAAATTAATCACTTTACCCACCAGATAGAGTTACTTAGCAAATCTACAATATTGCTAAAGAGCTAAAGGAGATTTGTACCTAAAAAATCTTTTATAAACCAACAAAACAAATCTGTTGTTTTCTACAAATTGTTTCGGTTTAAATGAGGAAGATGAGGAAGAAAATCTCCCAACACCCAGAGATCTGTCATCTCTTTTGTCTTCATCCCCAACCTTCTGATACATCTCATTATCATATAGTTGTGTCTGTGTGTTTTCTTTATTCCCTTTGGGGCCAAACACAGCACATGAAACATGTAGGCACTCAACAGGTGTGTGTCAGATTAACCTGAACTGGATCTTAAAAGCACAGTAGTTTTAAATAAAACTCTGCATGACATGTACTAAAACATAATTTAAAACGTTCCCTATCTCTTACATTTGTACATGTCTTGTTGGTCTACCTTGCTTCTACATTTCTATAGTTTTATTAAAATCTAACAGTCATTTTTCTTATAAGCCAGGGGCCAACTGCTTTATTACAGTGTCTTCTAGCCAATCTGGACTTTTATATCATTATTTATGCTGGCCTTGTTTTTCCTTTTAAGATAGTTTTCCATGGAAACTTCTGCTTTGCTGTGGAGGGAGACCTGCTCCCACTGTTGTGTGTTCTCTCAGCATCACACCCGAGCCTTCCCCTTTCCATCGCCTGCTTGTAGTTTCTTATTCAACACCTCCCAGCCCCAGGGTCCTGTCCCCACAACCCCATGAGATTGTCTATCTCACAGTCCCAGTACCTGGCAGGGCCTGGCATTCGATAAGCACTTAATAATCATTCTTAAAATTGTAATAACTATAAATGACACGATTGCATTGTTTCTATAATATAATACAATAATAATATTGTAGCACAATAACATAATGCATAGGGGAGAAAATAGATCCCTCTGAGACTGGCCACAGACCCTGAGCTGTAGACTCGCCTTGGCAGCGGACGTTCTCATGGGGGTTGAGGCTGGAAGTCTGGGCAGAGCGCGCCCTGCACTTTCCGCCTGCGCTGCTCCGAGGAGCAGGCCGAGCATGCGTGCTGGGGACAACGTACAATTCTATGACTTTATTGCAGCCATTCCCAGGCTCAGGACATCCTTGAACCCTTCAGGGAGCCAGAAAAAAGCTGTGCACAGCACTCTCTTCTTAAGGGACTGTCAAGAAAATGAAGAAATTCTGAGTTTCTGATCTTTATGGCTGCAGAATAAGCTCACCTAAGTTCACTGATTATAAAATATTAATATAACATTAATTATAAATATTAATATAACATGTGTGCAAAAGGCCAGAAGCAATCGTCTATTCCAAGCAAATTAACCTCAAGATGTAATTTTCTTACAAGTCAAAAGAAACTCATTGAATTGTGGTTCGATATAAATTTGTTTTACTTTACTTCATTTAAAACACGGGGTCTACTTTCTTTTTTCTCCCATGAAAGACCCAAACAATTTGTCACCTGGGGGGAAGTTGAGTGGGCCTCATGTTATGTACGTCACCACTTTCAAATGCAGCTTTTACTTTTCTCTTATCAACATGCCTGCACCCCATCACTGCAATCTGTCAAGACTCCCTTGGTTCTGTGTCCAGGATGGGATGCATTCCTCTGGATTTCTCCTCTGAAGGCACTTTGTCACACTGCCTGGACCGTGCGCTCCTTCACACAAAGTCAACCACCTGACAAGACACTATCAAGAATTCTCAGGAATTCTAGCAACTGGTCTGCTTATAAGAACTGCCATTTATCTTTATTTATAGCTTTGTTCCATTGTGTCTTCCCTCTTGGGAACAGTCCCTCCAATTGCCTCTCTGAAATACTTCCACGACCATCACAAACACCAACTATAACTCGGAAAGCCGCTAGTTCTTTCAGAATGAATCGGAACGTACAGATTGTATTTTAAAAGCAGTTCCTTCCGATTTAAGTGTGTTGATCAATGTGTAAAGGCATAGAACTGCTTGACCATATAGTGTAAAACAGCACAGAGGCAGTAAGCAAGAGAGGGATTAGGTGGGGAAAGGAAGCTCGTAACTACCCCACGTACACCTTTACGTCAAGGCCCGTTCGGAAGAGTCCGTAGCTTGTCTATGAGTCAGCTCTCTCATAGGGGAGAAACCAAGTCCCTAGTAATGCTCAGTTGTCCTGTCTGACTTCACATAAAACACACCAAATAAGGGTCATGTTGTTAAGAATTTCCAGGCAGCATCAGAACTAAGGATGGGGCAGCTCTGAGCCTGGGGCCTGAAGCTACGGCTCTGTCCTCAGGCCCCCGCACCTGGGCCTAGGCAACTGTGGTGGGAGGGGATGCACAGGAGGAGGCGGGAACAGAGTGAGTAGGAGATGAGAGGGGTGAAGGCTACCCTTGGAATTCAGTGTTTTTTAGATTTGAGTTTTTTAGTCTTCAGACTAAAGTGGTTTTGCCGTTATACCCTATATCATAATAATATCAACACGCCATGGTCTTCTCTACCACAGACAGGGTGAACTTGAATGGACAGCTGGACTAAGTAAGGCCACCTGCTTCAGGACGGTCACCATGGCCCCTGGGAGCCACTGAGCTCAAAGCCACCAGCCAGCATCTGTAAGTGTCACTTCTCACTGTTGTGTGTTTTAAGGAGGGGGCTGCTGCTGGGCCCAGGGCTGTTTGGGCCTCTGTACACGTTCGCAGCAGCTGCTCTAGGAAGGGCTGTTGTCAAACCAAAGCTGGCAGGCGCACCTCCTACCGGTGACTTTTCCACGTTGCGGAAATGACCCCCCTCCTCAATTAAAGGCTCTGGTTGTTTCTGGTTGTTTCTAAGGGTCACTTGCTCTTCACCAATAGCTTTACCCATCTTCCATTCCTCCTGTGTGGTTTCTAGGTCAGGGATTCTTCTTCTGAATGCCTGTTGTTCGACAATATCATAGCCCTCAGTTTGGGGCATATTGCTTTTAAATGATGTACTATCTTCCCCATAGTCACTTTTAACTTATATATTTACATATCTTATACATTAAGATTATATATTATTATAATCTTATATATTATAATATAATTACATATTATATAGTATATATTATCTTAATATATAAGAATATATAGATCTTAATATATAAGTTAATATGTATTAAGATATCTATTACCTTATTAACTACATAGAACATATTAACTTATATATATATTAAGATAATAGATACCTTAATACATATTAACTTACATTTCCTCAGGAGGAAAAATGCTCTCCTAGCCTTTACTGAGTCCCTAGCATCTCACCACACCTGCCGCATTAGAAGCTGAGTAAGTGTTAGTCACATGGATAAATGTCGACTTTCAAATGCCGTCTGTGGAAGAGCAGGCACAATGAGCTGACTGAGACTTTTGGGGCAGGGAAATACCGAGCTCGTCCCTGGCAGAAAGAGACGCGCCCTGACCCCAGGGACAGCAGCCGGCACACCTCCTCCCACCCCCCTTGACGTCTGGAGTGCCCGTGCCAGCGGGCGCCTACCGGATGCCCCCCAGCCCAGCGGCTGGTCCCCCCGCCCTTAGCCCAACCCGGGGCACCATCGCGACGTCTCAGCACGCGGCCTCAGGGGGAAGCCTGCTGCAGGCGCAGCTGCTGCTCCTGCCACTGCGCGTCCCATTTCCCCTGCATCAGCTGCCTCATGTAGAAGGAGCTTTCCTGTTTGTCCTTTTTATTTACTGTTAATTTTTTTTATAGAAGGTGCTTTATCCCGTGGGAGCAGGTGCTCTCCAGCACCTGCCACAACCTGACTGCGGACCTCTCCCAAGAACGCTCCTCCGTTCCAAGGCGCACCCCCAGCAGAGTGCGGGGAAATGCCGAGTCTGACAGCAGAGGGGGCTCTGGCTGCAGAGCCCAGACCCTCGAAATCGGGCCTCATGTATGTGTCCTCAGCATGCCCTCCAGGAAAAGGTGCATTTGAAGGAAAATGCCAGTGACCGCAACGCCAGGGGTCACGGACCCGCTTTTGCCTCTCCTAGCCCAAGTCTCTGAGGGAATATCGTGGCACCCACGGGATACAGCCCATTCCTGCCCTTCAGGCCAGTACTTCTCAGGTTGTGGTTCTCTAGGTCCAGACTCACAATTCTTACTACACCCTTGTAGACAGCCTGTCTCACGGTTCAGTTAACAAAGTTGGCATTTTTTTTTCCTTTTTACTGGAGTTATTGGGGTGACACTGGTGGACACAGTCACACAGGTTCCGGGTGCACAGGCCCACAGCATGACATCTGTGCGCTGTCCTGTGTGGTCACCACCCGGAGTCAGGCCTCCCTCCATCGCCGTTTCTCCCCCCTACCCTCCTCCACCTCCCGCACATGCCCCCTCCACCGGCAGTCACTGCTGTTGTCCGCATCCCTAAGATTTTTTTCTCTTTTTTTCTCTTCTGTTCAATCCCTCCACCCACCCGCCAGCCAGTCCCCCACCCTCACACCAAGCTGTCTGTTCTCTCTCTGTGAGTCGGTCTCTGTTTGCTTGTTAGCTCATTGTGTTCATTAGATTCCACATATGAGTGAAATAAGTCAGTCAGAGAAAGACAAGTACCATATGGCCACAAAAATTTTAGAGAAACCATAGCCCATTATCCTTCGGGATTCAGCAAGCAAGCAGCCCTGGAGGATTTGATAGCAATGTTTTAAGGGGAATGGAGTGTGTTAGCTATTTGGTCTGTGTTTCAGTCAAGTTCTGCTAGAGAACAAAGCACTTTCTTTGAAACTAAAATCTGAGAAATAAGGAAATATGGAATTGCAAAGAGTTCCTTTCTGCCTGTGGGCTGTAGTTTGAGGTTATCGATGGCCCATCAGTCTGGACAAAGAAAAGCAAACTTCCCCACACAGACCTGAGATGTGTTGGAAAGATTCT
Source organism: Phyllostomus discolor (assembly GCF_004126475.2). Classification (NCBI taxonomy): domain Eukaryota; kingdom Metazoa; phylum Chordata; class Mammalia; order Chiroptera; family Phyllostomidae; genus Phyllostomus; species Phyllostomus discolor. The sequence goes on along the minus strand of NC_040917.2, from coordinate 21,031,016 downwards.
GCAGGAGTTAGAATTGGACCCTATGAGAAAACTGACCCCTTAGGCCTTTTCCAAGCTTTTAAAGCATTATTTGGCTGACAAAAGAAACAGAATCACTCTGTTGCTGTGTAGACTGAGGGCAAGGGACCCATATCTCCCCATCCTAATGCCTTATTTCTAAAGCAGAAACTCTGCATTTGTTAGATACTACAAATAGATATTAAAACATTGTTCTGCCCAAGGTAGACTTCCAATCATTTGAACTTCAAATATCTTTGAATTTGATGCCTTATGATTATCAAAACATTAGTTAGTTTAGATATTCAAAGCACTGTTTCTATTTTTAACTCACATAACTGCAACTGAATTATGCTCTAATAATTATATGCAAAAAAGAAAACCCCAGTCTCTCCTCATTCTTCAGTAAAGAATCAGAGTATTTACTCTGATTTCCTCTGAAATTAACTGGTCTGCATATTTATTTATAAAAAAAAAATCCAAGTCATTTATTTAGTTGCAATCTATTATGGGTGGAAAGTATATAATATGCTTGATGATTTGCTTGATAAATGTATTTGTCTTTTTAATGAGCTTCTTTGTTAAGGTGGTTCGAATGATTAATGTGCCAGAGCACATCATCAGGAACCTTGAAAGCCAAAAGTCAATATTTGGGAAAAAATCCTTACACAGTGCAATGCAGTGCTTAAAGCTGCAGCAATCTCCACGGGCAGGGCGGCCAGTGATTAGCAGACATGCCTGACACGCTGCTGTTTAAGCAGCATTAGATGTGCTGGGCATGTGACGGGAGAAAGGAAGCGGGGGGAGGGGCCTCAGAAAAGCAATTATAACACAGGGATTGATAAGCTCCATTATCTGCAAACACAGTTGATAGTTCAGATTACTAATTGCCCTGTCAGTCGGCCTGGAAAACACAGCAAAGGAGCTATAATTTGCTCAAAGCAAAAAGACTTAGAAGCAAATATGCATTTCACAGCATATCGGTAATTACCTTTCATTGTAATCAATTGCTTGACCCTAAAAACTGCACGATATACTTTTGGTTCCTATGGAAGAAAGATATTTATTCTAGGGTGTAATCATTTCATGCCATAAGAAGTTACAGGAAATAAAATTCATTAAATAAAAGGTAATGAAACAGAATAAGGGATTCATAATAAAAATAAAGATTAAACTCTTCTTGTCATTTGCTTGGCAGATTTCTCCAGAGCCCACAATAGTGCTGTGCAGCCCCCTAAAAACTGACTGGACCCCACTCAGATTCACTTCTGCCAACCTCCTGCTTCCTTTTCCACCTTTTCTGCTCTCCTGTTACTATATCAGAATAACACTTCTCCATAAAAAATACCTATTCCTATGAAGATAAAAGAGAAAAGGATTAGAAAGATAAAGTATAGTCATATATTTGTATAACAAACTTCCTTTACATTTACAATTTTATTTAGACCTCAGGCAACAGAAGGAATTGTAATTCTATGAATAAGATACAGAAATGATAAATGTTTAAATAAATTGCTACTAGTCTCTTTTGGACTGAGGTGTATAGGAGCTACTGGACGATCTATTTTGTACAGTTTTTTGTGGGGTTTTTTTTTCAGTTAAATATGCCCCACTGCTTTGCTTTCCATGTCCCACAGGGGCAGCTGGGATGGACCGGCACTGCCGTAGCTTCTGCTTGCATCCCACCAGCTGAGCAGAACACGCATCTCAGAGCATGCGCTCTCGGGCCAAACTCCCGGTGTCTGAACCTTGGTCTGGCCACCACCTGACTGAATGACACAGAGGTCAGTCAGCACCTCTGCCTCTGATCCCTGTGCCCAGCACATGGGCGGGCCCATATCAGAGCCAACAACCAATAGGAAGGGCACCTGTGATCGCAAACTCAGGTGCCTCAAATCTACGTAGCAAGTGAGGCAGCGTGCCCCACTGGGTGAAATCCCACGGTACCCTGGAGTAAAGGGAGTTAGAAGAAAGAGGCTGACTACTGCAGGGTTTGAAATGGAAAGGGGCCAAGGAAGCAGGGGTCTGTTCTGGATTGGGTGCTGTCAAAAATCGGTGCCATTGTTATTTGGGTGTCTTTTCTCTAAGAGTCAAGAATGGCAAAGAGAGGCTGGAGTTGGTATTGAAGTAGCAGTGGCCACTTATATACTGGAAGCAGGAGATATTTGGCAATATTTTGTGGTTATATAGAGTCTGGGCTTTTTGTTTGTTTTCTTTTTTCTCTTCTTTCTTTTTCTTCTTCATTCCCCTTCCTTTCCTTCTCTCTCTTTCTCTCTCTCTCATTCTCTCTCGGCATGGGCATAAAATGGCCTGCACAGTCATGGAGATTCCTCACAGGACATTGATACTGTATGAAATTGATGATGGTCTTCAGGGAATCCCATGGCCTCGTTGGTAAGGACTGAGTCAGTGGCTAGTTGACAGTGTGTTTTTTTGTTTGTTTGTGTAGCTTTGTTTTACATTTTCTTTCTCAGAACATCCTCGCTCAAGAGTGGATAAAGGCAATCTGCAGGCCACTGTTGAGGGTACTGACCAAAAACGCTGTGCATGTAACATTTTCTTTAATTAAACTAAAGGCAGTTTTTCCTGTTAGGGATCAGTTATCGCGTAAGCCTAATTCGGTAATGGCTACACAACGACTTGTAGGATGGTAGAAAGGATTCTTTAGCCAACATCAACCCAGACATTTACCAGAAAAGAAGCAACTCTCAGTCCTTACACTAGAGTGTCTTTTTGTGTTCTCAGTTGGCCTGGCCAAGCGCTGTTCCGTATAGAATCACCAAGAAGTATCCACAGTAGCACATGTTCTTTTCACAGCTGGCCAAAACAATTCATAACACAATATAACACAACATAACATAACATAACAACATAACATAACATAATCAGGGGCTGATGTGATTGTCCGTAACGACACTGGCAGACAATATAAACTGGTCTGTTTGATGCCCATAACAGAAATCATACTGTGGGACCACAGGATGTCCCGGGGATGTGAGGCTCGTGTATCACAGGGTTGAGAGATCTTCTGAGTGAAGTTAGACGTACACAGTGACAAACTGAATGTGCCATAAAAGACTATTCTTGCCATTGGCTTCTACTCTTGTCGAGCTATGTTTTGATGAGAGGACTACACTGATTTCACGAGAAGCTTTTTTGTTGACGTGGCATCAAAGTCTATTTGAATGGCATTGGGAACTGGAAGTGATGATGAAAGAAAAACGTAAGTACTCAGAAGAAGGTGAAGGAAATGAACCTTTTGAAGGATTTCAGCACAATATTTGACATTTTGCCGTCAGGTGACGGCCGCCACCTTCAGCAGCGGCTGGGTTCACGGCAGTAGTTCGGTCTGAAAATTCTCATGGGAGGATCTTCTGTTCCCTTAGCGGCAGTCAGAAGACAGAGAGGGTGGGGGTAGAAAGGCCAGGTTGTAGTCGAACACCCTGAGCAGCCGTTAACTGCTCACCAAGAGCACAGGAGTGTAACAGACAAGATCAGCGTTATAGGAAAGAGAAAAAGTGCGGGTGTGTTGGAAAAAGTAGTATTATTTCAGCTCGTTGGTCAAAAATTGTCTACTTCGGTTTGTCATCTAAACCTAGAGTCTTGGAGTCAGCTGTCTGTTCTTAAAGAAAAAACAGACAAGATGAGTGAACAGACACTGGTTTTATCCTGATCGACAGACAGTAACAGGAGAGAACACGGCCCAGCCCGGATGCTCAGCTCCATGAAGACAAAGGCCTGGAGAGCTGGTAAGAGCTGGATGAGGGGGACCTTAGGCCATCCGTGATGGCTGGTCAGTTTGACCAGAAGGAAAAGTACCCTTTCTAGTCTCTTCATCATAAGAGGAAGGGGTACACCTTGGAGCAAAGGGCCCACCAAAGTAAGGGTTCTCCCCTAACACAGGCTGCGGAATAGGGCTCCATCTCCTACCGTTCAGAGGCATGGCCCCCAGACCCTTGAAAAAGACATTTCTGGGCTGTAAAACTGGGAAAAAGATTTTAAAAGTTTCTCTCTCCATTAAAGAGGACTAAAATGTGGGTCCCGCCGTAAAAGGATTCATGCATCACAGGCTTCAGACCCAGTAAACGCTCAGCCAGATGCACGAGTGAGGTAATTAAAAAGTGGTGACAAACATCGTGCATGCATGGCAGCCCGGTGGCTCTCGGTGGCATTGGAATGGCTCCTGTTGGGCTGCACAAACCCGGCAAACGACCGGGGCGGTGGGCCACGTGGGAACACCGAGGCGGCCTGACTCACTGAGTTCCGCTACCCAAGCCCGCGGTCTATCCAAGCTCCACTTTGGAAAAGCAGAACTCCACCTTGGGAGAACAGCACATATTCTGCAAGTAAATTTAAAAAAAAAACAAAAACAAAAAACTATGGAAACATTGCCATAGAAGCTGTGTTATGTTTCACTGTTACTGACAAAGAATTTTCTCCTGGAGGGAATAATTTTGCAAAGAAATTTGATAGCTGACTCAAGAAAAGTAATCTCTCCTAACGATTGCGTTGTCTGCTGTTCTTTGCTACCTCATCCCTCTAGTCATTTCCACATGCTTATTCTAAACCTCACACGTCTGGGGACTGGCAGGAATTCTTCTCATTTTTTTCTTTATAAAATGTATTACCAGAGAAGCACTTAATGACCAAATTCTATATGAAGATAAAATTACCTAAATAACAGGTAAAACAATTACACTTGAAATTATAAGCTCCATAAGACTACGGATTTTTTTTCCTATCTTGTTCACTGCTATCGCAGGTCCTAGAATATTGCCTAGCTCATAGTAATCTTCCAATATTGTTGAACGAATACCAGAGACTTTTAATATAAAACTCAGCTCATGAGGGGGTGTGGGCACACACACTCTGTCTTAGGCTGAAGAGTTTTTTATGGAATACGCTTTCTAAGAGGGCGGAGGTCACAGAGCAGCCGACAGTTGGGGAAGGGGACCAGTGGGTACGGGTAGGAAAGGATGCTCTCGGTAGTGCACGTGACAGGAGAATGGACCCCCGGCAGCATCTGCTCTGCACTGAGTGCCCCCAGCCTCCTTCCCGTCTGAGCCATAGGGGGCAGTGCGGTTGGCACTACGCTCACACCTCTTTCTGGAAACCAAGGAACAACCCTAGGCAGGGCCTGTGCTGGGGTTCAGGGGCTGTGCACGTGGGGATCACTTCCATTTTCGAATTACTACATTGCTATTAAAAAGGTCAAAAATTATAAATAGGGTTTTAAATGAGTTACGTTTAAAACGAGATCATTTAAAACGTTTACACTCGACAAAAACAGCACATTCGGCAAACGCTCATACACCAACTTGTGCGCAGGCTTCTGACAGATGCGCCTCATCTGCAGACGAAGACCAGGTTGGCACGCAGGGTCTGTCTCAAACCCGAGGCACAGGCCGCATGGCCCTGTGGCAAACACCGTGACTTTGGCGAACTCCTAATGCCAACTCTGGCTTCTCCCTGAAGCCTTCCCTGGCGCTCTTTCAAGGCTGGGCTGTTGGTGTTTTGAACATGTCTGCACGGCACACAGATCACTTTCACTGACCGTCTCTATGGCTGTGTTTCCTGGTTGAGAAATCTTTCAGTGCCGCTAGACACGGAACATCTGTGCCTTCCCCCAAACCTCTGTATAGTGAACCTAGTCCCCGGGGTGATGGCTATTTGGAGGTGGAACCCTGGAGAGGTGATTACATCATGAGATCAGAACCCTCGTGGATAAGATTAGCACCCTTACAGAAAAGCCAGAGAGAGCTTCTTGCCCCTTCCAACGCTCAAGGACACGGCAGCCTGCAACCCAGCAGGCGGTCCGCACCTCAACTCCACTGTGCTAGTACTCTGATCTTGAACTTCTAGCCTCCACAGCAATGTGAAGTGAATTTCTGTTGTTCGTAAACCACTCAGACTATAGAATTTTGTCACAGCAGCCTGAATACACTAAGACAAGCACAGAAACAATGAGCAGTATAAAATATTCATCCCACTCGGAAAAACAAAGGAGCCAATAAAATTTGAATGAATGAATGAATCCTAGTCTCCCGTTTTTCTCTCCTCCCCCCGTTTTTTCCAGTTCCATCAAAACGCCCCAAAGGAAGATGGTGTCTATGGCTCGGTTTTCCAGGATAGACTTTTCTACCTAAAACCCTGCCTTTATCTCTATACTCATTAACACGACCAGAAGCACTTCAGCTTTATCCTGCCAGTTGAGTTTTTGATAAAACATTTTGTCATATTTTCCTCACTGGTCCGATTGGCCCTTTAATAAAATGAAATGATCTGGGCACTAATTTCTTCAGTAAAGAGGAACAGAGCGAGGTTTTTAAAAAAGGAAGTTTCACACTGAGATGAATTTTTATGAGTAGGATTAGCTTATACATGAATATATTTTACATATGCATACGCAAATTCAAAAAGTGATATATTAGTGCTCCGCGGGGTTTCCCCCAAAATGATGAGGGCAGCCTGCCCACTGGGAAGTCACGAGAATTCAAGGGCCGGAAGAGTGTGTTTCCAACTGCCAACATTTTATCTTCCTTTTTCCTTTTGTTTCCTGGTACTTGGGACCACCTACTTTCGTACTATTTTTTTAAACAAAACTTCATATTCTGGGAAAAGCTTTTACTGTGATTCCTTTTGCTCCTTTATGCATTCTCCTATTTAGGACTTGCATACAAAAACACTGAATTTTGTTCCATTAATTGACTCCCATCTCTACTCTGAGTCCTACCTTACACTTCTTCCTTAGCTCTCCTTTACCACGGGACTGAGTAGCAAACCCCAGAAGAGAAGAAAAGAAGCTGTATATGATCTATCTCATAAGGCTTTCTTTTCCAATATACTAGAAAGCTAGTGTACCCTAAGCTGGTATACCGCCTTTTCTGTTTTCTTTATTGATCACGGAAATGGTTTTCCCCCACCCATACAAGGGGCAGAAATCTGAAAAGGCTCAAGTTCAATTTAACATCCCAAGTCCAAGCAGTTTGAAGGGGTATTAAAGGGAACACTAAAGCCGCCTCTCATCTGTCTTGAATTTGTTTTTATTTGTATTCCAGTGAAAAGGTATGATCAATCTCTCTTTGGACGGCAACGATCAAATATTGCCTCCGTCAGCAGCTGAAAAAGGGACCAGGTTTTACAAAACGGCTTTATGACCAGTTCTCTAAACACCTGTAGTTTATCTTCCTTGAAACGGAGCCGTGTCACACGACCTGACAAGTGCCGGCTCAGGCCAATTTCTGCCTCTGCTGCACGTGCACCTGCATCAGTGGTCCGGAGGGGCCTTACTCCCCCTCCGATGCTCGGGCACTGAACTGAGTTACACTCCTTGTCTCTTTACTGCGCCCTGGACTGCATGAGCTAATGAGAGGGGAGACGGTGATGGGATGGGAACGGGGTGAGTAAGACGTCCGAATTCGTTGGAACTTTTCAAGTGAGGGAGCTTCTTGGTGATTATTAGAGTTATCAGTGATGAATTCTAGCTAGTACGCTTATGTCTCTACTTGTTGGTGAATCAGGTTTAGTTGGTAAAATTGGAACTGAACTGTGAAAAAAAATGAGGCCATTTTCATTTCTCTTCAATCACATTCTTCCTCTAAAGTTATATAATTATTTCTCTTACATCAAGTATCGTAAACATTTTAACTGTCTGCTTAAGCTTTTGATTCCTGACCAATTTTACATGGTGTTCTATAATTCTCCAGGATACATAAAAAAATTAGGAACTTAGACTGCCCCCCATTCCCTCTCTCACGTCCCAGTTCCTGCCCACTCTAGCATTAGCTCATACTGACAAGGTTTGGAACATTTGCATTCTATTCTGTAACTGTAATTAAGTTTTATGACTTGATTTTAGATTTTATGAGTTGATTTTAAGCTATTTTTATTAATCAATAAATATCATTTAATATGTTATGATTGTGTAAAGTTCAATCGACAGCTGGGCAATTTGATAGGAGGGAGATACGGGAAAGGAAAAATCACCCTGTCTCCTGACGAGCGCGGGCTGGCACCCTGAGGGAACGGTGCACCATAGTTTTTACTACTATATGGATGGACCGCAGTCTTCGGAGAAGCCTCTCTCATGTTTCTCTGGATTGATCACTCCCTTGCCTTTTCCCTGGGCACCACCTTTATCATATGCTCGCCATGGACATTTCTCTTAATTGAACTATTCATTGATGGCGTCTACCGTCTTCTAAAGGATGTCCTTGTAGGAGGCCCGTACCTTCCTGCAAAAGCATAAGATACCTGTTCTGGGGCTGACTGCAGGGTTAGCGGTTAACGTAGGACTTGTTGTCCTTGTTTCTACTGTTCCCTTATCTTAGTTATTTCCATTTTGGATGATTGTTTTCATTATATAATTTTTTACGGATGGGTTTAACAAGTACATTTTCTGAGACTATATAGATATAAAAGTCTATATTGTTCTTACATTTGACCCTGTGCTGACTTCCTATAAAATTCTAGGTTTATAACAATTGTTTCTACGTATGGTGAAAATACGTTTACACTGTCTTCTAATACCCACTGCTGCTGAACTGGGGGCCGGCCTCCATTCTCTTCCTTCACAGGTAGTGACCAGAAGTCCCCTTGTGTCTGGGATAGTCTCAGGTCATCGTTGCTGTCCTGTTGTGATTTTAGTGGCATCCATTTAGCTACATATAAAATCACCCAGGACTCCGTTATAAATTATATAGTGACCTTATTTTAGAAATAATCTTGTTCTTTGTATTTCTGAAAGTTTACAAAATCCGTGTGAGCCACGTTTCATTTACTGTATTTGGCACTTCAAGGCCCCATCATTTGAAGATTTATCTTTAACTCTTGCAAATATTCTTCTATTTATTATGATGATGATTATTATTACTTTACTTCATGCTCTCTGTTGTCTTTTTAATTTCAACTTCCTAACTACTGGAACTCTTGATCATATTCCTTTTTATTTTACTATTTTATTCCTCCTTCATATTTTCTGACTTATTACTTTTTTGCTAAATATTTCAAAAGATATCTTGATTTTTTTATCTCTAAAAGAATGTTCATTAATTTTTTAAAAAATTCTTCCTTCTACTCCCAATGACTATTTCCTCTAAGCTTGCTCATGTTCTCTATTCATTGAGATCCCTCGGTTTTTGTTCTGGTTTTATCAATATGTGTTGTAACTTGAGATGTCCATTCTTCTTTTTTTTTTTTTTACTTTTTAAAATTTTAATTGTTGTTCAAGTACAGTTTTCTGCTTTTTACTCCCATCCCAGCCCACCCCCCAGCCCTCCTCACCTCCCTCCATTTCCAACCCCCCCATTATTGTCCATGTGTCCTTATACTTATTCCTGTAAACCCTTCCCATTCTCCCCCTGAAATTCCCTCCCCTCTCCCCTCTGGTCACTGTCAGCCTGTTCTCTATTTCAGTGTCTTTGGTTATATTTTGCTTGTTTGTTTGTTTTGTTGTTTGGGCTCCTGTTAAAGGTGAGATCATATGGTATTTGTCTTTCACCACCTGGCTTGTTTCGCTTAGCATAATGCTTTCCAGCTCCATCCATGCTGTCCCAAAGGGTAGGAGCTCCTTCTTTCTCTCTGCTGCATAGACAATCTTGACTCAGGTTAGCAGCAGCAGTGGGGTGAGATTTTTTTCTGTTGCTGTGTGGGGAAGCTTTGCTCTCCCGTGGGCCCCTCAGCCCTCCACCTACGAGAGAGCTTACCAGCAGCTCTGCTTACGCATGCGAGAACTTCAGCTCACAGTGTCCCTGTGCTCTGTGGCCCAGGACGAGAGAGCAGGCAGGTGGGTGCAGTCACCTCAAACACTCGCAGGGGCTGGGTTTGCTTAGAAACACTGAGAGCACGAGAAGCTCAATTCTCCCCCGACTATAACAGAATATACACAGTGTTCTGGGGATGCTGGCCAGAGGATGAGTTACCACCCTGGGACAGGAGGCATGTGAGCCAAGCAGACTCCTCACAGACTCTCAGATGAGTCCGTCTGCTCTGCCCTACACTTCTGCAATCTCTACCCAAGCAAAGAGTGGGTGCTGGCTCTCCAGGGCTCAGGAAAGGAGACAAAGTCACTTCCACCATCGCTTACGGGCATCTTCTGGGCCTGGTCCTCCTGGGTTCTAATGATGTGTCAACACACTCCCATTTCCCCCAGCCCCACTGCAGCTTTGACAAACTGGTGACGAACCGATGGCATCTAATTCTCTCTCTTCACTACTGTGCACTTAACCCCTTCACACTCTTCACCAATGCTTCAGGGAGTTTTTAGGGGAAAGGAAAGAAACATTCCATCTTGAACTATTTTTTAGTAAAGAATATTAGTATTTGGAGAAAAACCCTCTTCTTAAAAAAAGTTTTATTTCCTTTCAAATACTAAAAAAAATTGTGAGTACTATGTCAAATAAATTCAGGAAGCTGTTCTGCTGTAGGTTTCTCAGTCTCTAACAAGCCATGTTCAAGGTCAGTTTCCAAGAACAAGACAAGCTACGGTATTTCAAAACCTCTTATTCTTATGTGCTTATGCAGGGCTACAAAATAATTCTGTGCAAACACCCAAAGATACTAGATTTAAAAACTAAAATACAGCATGCAATCTTAAGGAACTAGAACTCACACTTGAATATAGAACTAAGTATCATTAGCCAACAATAAAGAACTTTGAGAATCCTGACATTTTGCACTAAATTCCAATTCAATTAAGTCTTATTAATAGCTTTACTAGTTCTATCACTATATAATGACTTACGAAATTAGCCCTAGCTGGAGTAGCTCAGTGGACTGAGCATGGGCTGCAAACCAAAAGGTCACCAGTTCAACTCCCCATCAGAGCACATGCCTGGGTGACAGGCCAGGTCCCCAGTAGGGGGCTGCATGGGAGGCAACCACACATTGATGTTTCTCTCCCTCTTTCTTCTTCCCTTTCCTTCTCTCTAAAAATAAATAAAATCTTTAAAAATATATATGACTTACAAAATTAGTATTTTGCTTACTACAAATAATTATAAAAATAGTAGATATTCGGTCCCCTAGGCTTCATTTTCTTTTTGCAGGAACTAAATGACAATATAGATAACCTCAGGTGACTCAGGGGTTGTTTTAAATAATAGTGCACACTTTGGGACTCTTTTTACATGCCCCACACTTTTTTGAGATACGGTGAAAGTGCTTTCCTTATGAGATTTCTGTTTAGATTGGAAATTCAACGAGAAAACCTGGTTGACAGTATCTTAACATTTCTGGCTCCCGCTTTGCTTATTATCTGAAAGCACTGAGGAATCAACAATAAGCAGGAAAAAAAGGTGGTGAAAATGAAATTTTGCTTCAACGCCTTTGAGGTTCTAAAAGGTTTTAACTCAAGATGAAATTTGCAGAAGAGGTTGGAACCTACTTTGGCTTACGTGTCCATCTTATTTATCCACTTGATCAAAGACAAACAGAACAGCAATAACATGCATCATGTTGCTATTTTCAAATTAAAGTTACTTAAGTTAAATACAATGTGATCGTGATAATAGAATCTTAAAGTATATTACCTGTGAAATCTTTTGAAAATGTCCTAGCTGAGGTTTGATACACATTTGTTTGCAATCAGATCATTGCTTAATTTAAATTATCCTGAGATCTAAACGAGGAACCTCTCTGCACAGAAAGCTACGGGCAGCATCATTAGTCTTGAGGGACTAAGTTTCCCCGTGTATAAGAATATCCTTAGACAAGTAACCTTATTTTTAAAAGCATACTAAAAGCATTAGGTAGAAGGTGCTATTTTGAGTAATTTCATCACTCATGCCCACACGGATGCACAACAATAAAATTATCCAAAGCTAATTTTAAAGCATCCTTTGAGCCCGGGTCTGCAAAATCTTCAAGTCTGGCCTGGTTAGAATGTAGATGTAGGAAAATAGCAACGTCATGAACAGCCACCACCAAAATGAAAGGAGCCAGGGCGGGGTAACTCAGTTTCCACTGTGTTCTGGGGGCTGAGCATCACGCCCGCCCCCTCCAAATCTCTATTCCCTTTGCCCAGCTCTCTCTTGATCCGGTGAATATTGTTTTGTTTTGTGTTGTTATTGTTGTTGCTAGTAGTATTTTTAGAGTACTTTTGATTTCTAAAAATGCTTTTAGATACTTTAGCTATTTTAAAGACTGTTGAGCAAGTATGGCTATCCCCATATTATAGATGCCTCTTGTATAGCAGAGAGAATACCTGACTTCAGAAAAGTCATTGCACATCAGTGACAAAGCCAGGCTTTGCACGGAGGTGCCTGGATCACTCCATTCTTTCCATGGCAACAGCTGCTCGGAATAGCTATGGTCTCTGCATTTTCTGGTACTCTTAATTTGCTGAGACCCGATTCTCCCCTTTCGAGAAACAGTCTGATTTACTGAATGCGCTGCCTTAAAGGCGTCAGGGAGAAAGGTGTTCTGTTTTATTCAAGTTGCCCCGCACAATATTTTCGGAATGCAGGCTGCATGGCAGAGAAGAATCTATTATTAATCTCCTGTAATCTGATGGGGAGACACAAATAATGCATGAAAAGCCTTGCTGGAATACAATGCTGAGCACATGGTAAGTGTTCAGCAATGGTGGGTGTCAGCAATACTTGCGAATCAGGTTTCCACATGTACTCCTCAGACGAAACAAGAAAAAAAAAGTCTTCATCTTATATAATGAAGAAACTAAGGGATAGTTTTAATATTATACATGATGACTCTCAGGTTAAATGTTTCAGCATTTGAACTTTAAGACACAAGGGCCGTGTTCTTTCTTTAAAGGACTTGGGTGCCAGGAATGGCAATTTTCCAGCCTCTCTGAGCATTATCTGGGAACTTCAAAAAAAAATGTTATTTCCAGGGTCCAGCACAGACATAAGGTATGGCCCACGTATCTGCCGACACCTTGTTTTCACACTTCTGGACTCCAGAACTGTGACAAAATAAAGGTATGTTGTTCTAAGTCACTAAGTTCAGCCTAATTTGATACGGGAGCCCTAGAAGCTAACAGACCATCGCCTATGAGACCCAGACACTACCTGCTAAATAAATGTCAGCTGCGATCCATTATCTTTAGGACACTGGGACACAGGTGAGCTTGCAGGAATAGAGGGAAACGTCCCATAAATCTCGTCCCCCTGGAAACTGGAATTACTTCTGTCTGCCTTTCACTTCGAAAGGAGGTTCTGCTAAGCAATCGCATGTGGTGGAGATACAGTGTGTCAGGTATAACACACAGCACTGAGCGCTAAACGATAAAATACCGTAGTCCCCACCTGCACAGACTTTTGCAGAGAACAGACACAAGAGCCTATCCTTGTTTACCGAAAATGCCATGGTAATTTTAACTGCAGAGACAGGCACGGGATGGTCTGGGGAGGGGGACAGGCAGGTTACCTGGCCCAGCCTGGGAAAGCGGACTAGAAAGAGAGCACCCATAGGACGTAAGAGGGGACCCTGTCAGGCCTGAGACTCACACTCCATCCGTGAGAAGCCAGATCGCAGGAAGGAGGGTCAAAGGGGCTCTGTTGAAGAATCTGTAAACAAGATTTTATATAACATTGATTTTCTGTGCCCATACATTTCAAACTACCTATTCTATTCTAAGGGTAGATTTAAAGTCTTGGCTCCACTCCAAAAAAAAAAAAACCTAATTGCAATTTTGGCTTTAGCTATGTATGTTTTTGGCGTTGTTCCTTCTCTTGTTTTTATTTCTTTTTACCTCCACAGTCCAAATTCCTACAATACACCAAACATATGAATATTTATGAACTAGATTAATGGCTTTTCTGATCAAAAACCACAAACACATTCACCACTATTTTCCATCTAACTCATTCTAATACATTTTCTTCAGCCATTGTTGCTCAGAATATGACTTTTAATACATCATGAGGACTCAAGACTTAAAGACGCATATTTCATGCTTCTTATGTGAGACCACTTTCTGATTAAATTTAAGGGACCCAGAATATTAGATAAATTCATATAACTAATTACCCAACACAGTACATGAAGAAATGTGGACTCCAACGCCCTGTATTTCTTGGTTTGAATATCAGAGACAAGGTTAGACGTCAAGCGGTAGGAAGGTACCAGAAAGGAGAAAGATAAAAAACGTGTCACCAAAGAGAAAAGGCCGCAGTGGCAATGAGCAACCGAGATGGCCGCGTGCCAGACACGCAACAGGGACGGGCTGGAGGAGTGTGTTTGCAGAGCACCCGCTCAACCTGCGACTCTGAAATATTAAGTGAGGTGCTGAGTGCATGGACAGGCTGAAAGAACTTGAAAAGACTCATGACACCACGTGCCAAAACTCATAATGCTGATCAATCAGGACTGTACACCTTGGGCGAGTCAGAACCACACGAATTTGGACACCTTGTTTCTGTAGAATGGAACTAATTGGGAGCCTGGGTGGGAACTTTCCGTAGAAAAAGATGGACTTTTTTTATCCCCACAGAGTACACTCTCCATTCCTGCTAGAGGCTGTGTCTCCCCAGGGTTGCAAACTGCTCATCTGTATAAAGTCTCTCCTTGTTTTTTGGTGTTTTGGGCTCCAGTATCTTTTAGATTTGCTTACATATATAAAATAAAAACTGGAATAGACAATAGTAGCCAAGACTATTATTCCTAAGAGGAAAAACTACATATAATATTGGTCATAATAAAATAAATACAACCAAAGTTCCAAAAAGTACCTCACCACACGCCAAACACACATCACCTCCTTGAATCCCACAAGATCTTTATCAGTGTATATTATTTTCCATCCCATTTCATGGGTGGAAAAGCTGCGACTTAGAGGAGTTAACGAAGGCTCCACATTTCTGGAGCGATCTAGAAGGCTGACTCCGAAGTCCATCCTCTTGGCCACTTGTGTCGGTTTCATGTCTAACTATAAACAAAGAAAGGCCATTTTCCGCTGGCCGGCCATACCGAAATTAAACACACAGATAAGGCCCAGGGCTGGCATTCTAATGCACTTTCAACAGGAATATAAATTGGTCTAGGCTTTTCAGAGGGCAATTTAGCAATTTATATCAGGCCCTTCTTTTAATCACTTAGACAAGAAGTAATGTAGGGACAAGGATATTTATCATAGTGTTATAAATAACAAAAATGTGATACAATGTAAATATTCATCAACAGGGAATTGGTAAGATAACTTATGACATGTACACTTAAAGGAATCAGGAGTCCCTTGTCTCATTAAACATGTGGTAATCGACCTGTACTGACAAGGGAAAAACGCATGACTTACTGTTCTGTGTACTATTTGCTTCTTCATATTTTTTCTTCAACTGTAGGCATTGCACTTTTTTTCTTTTTTACTGAATCACTGAGGAAGATTTTAGAAAGAATAAAAATTGGATTTGCCTCCCAAGATAATTAATCTTCATTCACATAGTCAAAAAATATTTACCGAATCCTCACCATGTGCAAACCCTTTTCTGGCTTGAAGGACACAGCACTGAGGGGAAAAAAATCCCCGGTGGGACTTTGCCATCGGCAATATTCCAGCGCAGCTGGCTCTTAAACAAACCCTGCACAGTAAAAAATCCTGTATAACTTCTGACTTTCCAAAAACTTTCGTACTAATAACCTACTGTTGTTAGAGCCTTACTGAAAACATCAACATTCAATTAACATGGTTTACATATGGATTAATTAGTGTAACCTTACAATAGAGTAAGCTAGAGAAAATAAAATATTATTAAGAAAATCACAGGGAAGAGTAAATGTGCTGATAGTACTGTTTGGATTTATTGGAAAGAATTGCGTATGAATGGGCCCTCAGAGTTCAAAGCCTGTGGTCCAAGTGTTGACCGTAGGGTCTGCATCACAATTTGGAACAGGTGGCATTTTCTGTGGTTAAATTCATTTTTTTAGTGATTGAGCAAAGAGATCTTTAAAGTTCTTTCCATGCCTCAGTGTCTCAAAAGCCATAATTTAAAGACCGACACAATTTCTAGTTGTTTTTTTGTTTGTTTGTCTGTTATTGTTTTTGCTGCTCCTTGAACTTCCTAGGGCGATTAATTTGCCAGGAAAAGAAATGCAGCTGAGGAATAACTGTGGCGTTTTGCCTTAAAAATATATTTGTAGATGATCAGACCTCTAAACTGTTAACTAACAGCTTACATTACAGCTGTTAATGCAATCTTTACTTTTTAATTAAGCAAATAATGGCAAAGTACGATGCACTCAACAGCTGTGTGTGTGTTTTGCATGTACTGTATACGAGACTGGAGAAAATGGAACGTACCGAGACGAAACACACTCCGGATTGTCAGAGGCTGTTAACAGTGACTACATAAAGAACCTAAATAAGGGACCACTTTCTAAAAACTTTCTTACACAACATCTGGAGCTGGCTCCAAGGGCATGAGGCATCTTTCTGCCCCAGTATCTTCAATGCAACCTGTGCTCTGGCTTTGATGCCAGGCATTCCAACAATACAAGGACAGAAAGGGGAGTGAAGAGATTCTTTTTCCAGATAAAGTCTTAAGGAGGTTTACTTGAACCTGTACTGAACCACTGCTCGCATTTCAGTGTTGACCCCTGAGTATAAAGGGATGCTGGTAAATGCAATCCTCCAACTGGGAATAGTGCCGTCTTTTAAAAAAAGGAAAAGGAAAAAAAAACTAGCATCTTAATAAAAATTTAGATGGGCATAAGAGCTACAGGACAGGAAAATAACCTCGTGCACATGAGTCCTAACGATTTTGAGTGATGTCGTTTTACAAGCATCTATATATAACCGCACCTATGGCAAACAGGAGTGTGTCCTCAGGTATACGTGTAAGATACCGCTTAAGAAAACCCAGTAAGCATTTTATTAAAAAATAATTATTACCAAAATTCTGTAATTCAGCAACATTTTAAAGTGAAATATGAATTATTTACTTGTTCAATGATCTTAAATGATATTAAAGCCCCTCTGTGAATTGAAAAATTGTGTCTTGTGTCTGCAGAGAATTTTAACTGTAATCTTATACTTGATGACCATTGTATATTTCAAACTTACTTTTTTCCAGTAATCATATTATTAAGTTTATTTTACTCTTCCTTTGATCTGATGGTATTGTATCTAATGATGCTGAAAGGAACATTTAGATTTCCGATGATTTCTCCATTTAGCAGTGGTTAAGGAGCCACCACTTCAGGCTCTGCTTCAGGAGATCATCACCACAGACGCGGCAAAGCACACTCCGAGTACGGTTTGCTTGGCATCACTGGGTACCAAGTAGTACATTTATTTAACTTCTCAGCAGCTCGTTGGCATCTTGGTGAAAAGAGGTGATGGAGGCTATTTAATTAACCTCAAATATTTCACTGGCATAAGAAATGGAATCGACTGCCAGAATCGTTAGCAATTTATAAGCTGAGTTCAGCAGCAAATGGTCATAAATCCAATCACATGTAACCTTTCCAGTAAGTGACACCAGTCCATTGAAATTTATTATGGGGGAAATCACAGGCTTTGACATTCACAGTAAATATCTAGAGCATTACGACTCAGCTCGCCAGAACCCTAGACATCACTTTGTAGCTCATGTACAGAGTTTTAAGATGCAGAGATGATGAATAAGAATGGAGTCACTCCTCTGAGTGTTATCAAGAAACATGAGAGGTTCAATATTTGATAATGCTTCATTTTCTTCAATAGGACCAACGCACACTGTGGGGCCTAGAATGACAACCGCGACTACTGAAGAGTGGCATAAAACACCACTGGGTCCCTTGGTGTGGTCCACGGACAGCCTGGTGCAGAAGCCGGCCTGGCAAATTTCCATCAGGGACACATGACAGATAACCTGTGAAGGCGATCACATTCCATTTTCTGCATCTTTAGTGGCAACATGAGGTTATGCTTACAGGGGGTATACTGCAACTGATTTTAGAAGTTTGATGAAAGTATCGACAACATGATACAAGTATAGATGGATTTTAAAATAAGACTACGTGAGTGTCATAGTCTGAAGAATTTTGAAAAAAGCGAGGAAAGAGAATAACCAGATGACCACATCTATTAGAGATTGAGGAAATTCAATTTAAGTTATTTGACACGAACATTAATATGATCATTTCACATTGCTAAGTCCAGTAGACTGTCAGAATGCTCCATCAACTATAGCCTTTCCAATAAATGACAAACACAATTATGACTGATGAGCATGCTTAAGCATGTTTTTCAAGCCTGAGGCTTCACTCACTAGATATTGCAATCAGCACACGTAGCATAGACTGAGGAGTATTGGTAGCATTTTAGAACGACTCTCTCATACATCCTATGGCAGTGTCCTGGAATTGACTCTTAATTAATTCTTGCATGCTTATATGATATCTAATATCTAATATTCCCCTGAAGTAGCTAAACTTAAAAATTGTATATGATTATGGATCATAATAGAGTTATTTCAAGTTGATATTTCAAATACCAGTTCACAGTGAGTTTCCACTTATAATAAAGCCATGGACATAACTGTAGCTCATTTATGTGCATATATTCAATTAAAGTGTTACAAATTCATAGATGGAAAAATCATTTGGTTATGAGTTAGAATATATGCTCTTCTCATTGCTTCGGGTTCTGTGGGTCTTGGCCAGCCCAGCTGGCCCTGTGTTGGGCTCTGTCATGCACATGCAGTCAGTCAGCTGTCGGGCTGACCAGCGGGTTAGCTGGAGGGCTGGATGACCTTGAACAGCCTCGCTCACATCCCATCTGTTCGAGCACCTGCTGTCAGCTGAGGGTACACCTAGTCTGCCCAGCACCCACCTTCCCGAAAGCTAGCTTGGATTACGGTACGTGCCGGGTCCCCAGTGCAGCAAACCCCCGTGCGGAATCAGAGGTCAAGAGGCCGCCTGCGTCACACTCAACAGAGGAAGTTCCACTCCAAGACCACACAAGCTAGCAGAAGAAGTTTGTTTTTACGATCTACTCCATACCCAACAATTCATTCTTTAAATTACTTATGGACCTCTAAGAGAGATGGGCTCTCAGGAAAAGATATAGAAAATTGCCTATCCTTTCTGAATGTTCACATAAAGGGAACAATAAATACTAATATTGTGCTGAAAATCTTGATGATTTCTGAGAGTTAAGAATTATTTCTTAATTCTTGATTATTATTGAGAGTTAAATAGTTACAGTTCAAGACCTAAACCAAGTCTTGCACAGTTAGCTGAAGGCCGGGATGAAGAAATTATCACCAACTCCCCCATCAAGTACACTCTACACACGCCCTCAAAGGGCTCGCTGTCACGCGACTATGACCACTTGATGGTCCTCAGTGGAATTCAATCGCCAGGCTCCAAAAACCTAGTACCCAGTGTTCTCCAGGATCGGGCTCCACCATCCTCTGTAGCTGGAGATTTTCCTCTTCCTTCTATCAAATATCGCTTTCCAAGGACACCACACTCTTATTGTAATACAGTTATCTTTAATACTGCTGTCCTGCGCCCTGCATACTTAAGTGGTGAACCCTCCACTACCTGAAGTGTTACAGCGTTCTGGACTAGACCGAGCAGTTAGCTTTAGCAGAGTGGAGGGCATTCTCACACTACTCTGGAGCACCCTTGCATTTCAGCTTGAAGAACTCCTTTCATCTTCCCTTGTACGGCACGTCTCGTGGTGAGGGATTCCCTCCACTTCTCTTTGTCAGGGGAAGTTTCTTTCCCCTTCTTTCCTGACGGGAGCTCAGCCTGGTCAGGTTGTCTTGGTTGGAAATTGTAGACGTTGTATGTTTCTAGCATATGTGTATGTGTTAACAACATACAACTTTAGAGTGCAGTGGCGGTGCCACTGGATGCTGTAGGGGCGGATTCTAATTCCCTACTCTGCACTACCTGCACCCCTGTAGAACTGTGTAGGGGCAGAAGAAGAATGGATGAAATCTCGGAACTCTTCCTCTGTCTTAGCGCCTGGCTCTGCTATTCAACCTCGAGCTTCCTTTCATGCCTCAACTACAGAATTCCCTTCCAGGATTCAAAACACACTCAGCCAATCTTCCTTGTTTAGAATTATGCAATAATCATTATTATAACTCCCATGGGACATGGTTCTGGCTCATTTGTTCTTCTATACACACTCATTCATTTTTTGTGACATAAATTGGGGGGAAGAGGAAAAGGGTAGTTGGAGAAGGACCCACAAGTTCCTACAACAGGACAGAACATGAAGGCCCTGGGAACCGAGGGAAGGAGGGTGAAGACCCCAGCAGTGTGGGCAGAACGGGAGACGCAGTGAAGAACTTAGAGTCTGCGTGAACTCTCTGCCCCGTCTTGGTGGCCGAAAGATGTCAGTAATCATTCATTCTCATGGGAGCACTTTTCTGATAGTGTGTCGCATGACCGTAACTTTACTGGGATTATGCATTGTCATTCCAAATGTCTTTATTTTCATGATTATTTTCCTGAAAAGATTAGAGAGACCTAATCAAGCAGCATAATTTTTCCAACATTGGTAATGAAAATCAGTGTCTTTCCTCAAATAATTCTCATACATAAATGTACCATTTTTACAATAGTTAACATTTTTATCAATTAGAATTTAATGTTATATTTAGTATTGCATTAATTAATGGAAAACATTTCTCCATGGTTACCTAGAAAGATTTCCATATATAAATATGCAACTTACCATAAAAAAAAAACCTATTATTAGATAGAATATTATGGATTTCATGATTGAAATTCTGGACAATATAAACTTAGTCCTTGATCTGAATGCCCTTGTTTTAAAGATTTAAATCCCTAAAATGATATAAGTTTCATTTTGGATATTTAATTTCCTTTTTCTTAAGTAATAAAATATGCATAAGTAATGTGGCAGAGGTGATGATGAATGTCTTGAAAGAGATAATTATTTGGAGAATAAAGATACATTATAATATTAACGCCACGAGCTACGAAGACCAAAGGAAGGAAGGACATGTAACTGATGTCCTATGACTGCCCATGATATTTATTAATATAAAGTCGATAGCTGTTCTCAGAGTTTGAAAATGATTTGATGATTAGCTGTCAATCATATATTAATATCTATATTTTGTACTGGTGGTTACTAAATAAATTTGTATTTTAGGAGCTTTTAAAATCCAGATCCTTTTGCTACAATCAGCAGTAGAGTATCCAGGCTTAACACATAGAAATGTCTGGTTTTCTTCTAAATTTCCAAGTACTTTTGTGGTTAAATTTCAACTGCTGTAACCTCATTGCCAGATTGGACCCCTAGCATTAGGAACTAATAGTCATTGTCAAATAAATCAGCAAAATTTAGGAATTATATTTTTATGTATCTCATCTTTCACTTATTAGCCCAGCCAGACATGCAGTACCCACCTCGGCTGTTACATTGATCGCTGCACATTTATATTGGTCTGTCTTTAAATGGTGCTTCTTCAATTTCTTTATTGACTTGCTACTTCTGTTTCCTTTTTCTGAAGGGAGATGGCCTTCCACATCTCACACTTTGAATGGACAGGGCGTTACTCACCAACTGACCAGCAATTCAGCCACTTTGGGGGTTTCTTCCGCAAGCATTAGCAACATTCACGCTATAGAGTTTGTGGCCCATGATGATGTTGACCGTTCTGTGTATTGAAGGAGCAGCAGGAAGACATCGCACAACTGGGGCAGGCAGCAGCGCCCAAGTGCCTCCCGTCCGTGGGCCAACCCCCCAGAGAGGGTTCCCCGGGTTACCCATGTACTCGAACAAACACACTAGAGAAATGTAGGTGGGACAACGCGTTTTGTCTAAAATTTTGTTTCCATCCCTGACTGCGGTGGCTCCGTGGGTTGGGCATTGCTTCACGGGCCAAAGAGTCACCAGTTGGATTCCTGGTGAGGGCACATGCCTGGGTTGTGGGCCAGGTCCCCAGCTTGGGTGTGTGTAAGAAGCAACCAATCCATGTTTCTCTTGCATACCAAGTTTTTCCCCTCTCTTCCCCTCTATAAATAAATACATAAATAAATAAACAAACAAGCACATAAATAACATCTTTTTTTAAAAAAGCATAAAATTGCGTTTCCAAAGCCCACTGCAGATTCCTCTGAGTGAGGCTGTGGCACGTGAATGTTATAGACACAGCCTGGCACGGACAGAGTCCAGCCTGGCGCCTCCCACCATCCCCCCACAGAGCGCGCAGACCCCACTCCACGCAAGCCGAGGAAAGGCCAGTCTGTGGAAAGCGGCACGGGCAGTGAGAATGACCGCCCCCTGCAGCTCACAGCCCCCACACCAGGCGCCCACCCCAGCACTCCCAGTGCTGGGCGGATGGGAGGCAGCCCGCAGGATTCCCTCGCCCGTCCCTAATGTGAGGAACATTCCGCACCTCCCTCCTCCCCTCCCGATCCGAGCCAGTGCGGTCTCCCTGAAGGCCATGGCAGTAACTAACTCGCCAGCCTGCCTCTGCCTCCTCTCCTGCCCTGCAGCTGACAACCAGCTCCTGCCATGGCTTCAAATATATGTCCACAAATCCCATGGTTTCCCTGGTCGTTAGGGGTGGAGAGCTTCTCATAGCAATACACCGACACCTAGAGTTAATGTCTTGTACAGGGTGTGACCCCAGGTGACCTCTCTAAATCCATGTCCTACTCTTCTCCCAGGGGACCCGATGCTCAGGCCACATCGGTCTTCCTTCTGCTGCTCAGACACTGAGTCATTCTCCTGTCCCCAGTGTCCCTGCAGCTGCACTGGTCTCAGTCTGGAATGTTCGGTTCATGCATGTCCCCACGGGTCATGTGCTTGAGGCCCCTGCTCCAGAGTCACCTCCGCAGGAAGCTACCTGGACAGCCTTCATTCCACTAACCCTCCCCCCCTCTGCTCAGCCCCTGATGTTCGCAGTATTTATGACTATGTGCAATCATTACATTTATCCCTTGGTTTAGTCACCTATTGTTTCATTATCCCACCAAAAATTAAATTCCTAAAGAAGTTCAATTCAGATGCTTATTATTATTTTTGTTTGTGCACCTCGGTTCACTGCACTATTCTCAGCTACTCGAACAAACCGCACGTGTTTCAGCTAAAAAAGTATCATCTGTGGACTGGGTGACCTCGCCACCTCGAAAGACGAGGACAACGAGCACCAAGTTTCCCCAGCTCCAGCTCATCCCCCACACCAGGAGCGGATACTCCAGCAGGTCTAAGAAAGGCTGTTTACCCATTCCATGAACTGACAGTTGCGTTTTAATTGTAGGTAATCTTCGTCATGCCAATGGGGGGTTGAGATTAAGGGACTTTCAAGACAGCCAAATGGAAATGTGGCTACGAGTCTGGGCTCACAGAGAGGTTTCCACCAAAGATACCGATTTGGTATCACTGGTGTGCGGAGGGTTAGGAGAGCCCTGGTTCGAACAGAATGCCCCACAGAGAGGGAGCGGGAGACCAGAAAGAGGAGGCGACCCAGAAATGGGCCCGCAGAACGCTGCCTGTCAGTGGTGGAGAAGGATAGGGCCGTGAGGGGAAATGATGGTGGCCAGAGAGCCAGAAGGAGAACAGAAGCAGCCACTGGAGCGCTCGCATTGAGAGCACACAGCCGAGTGTCGCGGGCCGCTCAGAGCCCTTTCACAAGGAGGACTGAAAGACGCCCTTCACCTCCGGCCCAGTTCTAAGAACACCTTTCATCCTGCTGGCGTGGAATTCTGTCACCGGTCAAAGGCGAAACACCACTCACAGCTGGAAAATGCAGAGTTGGACAGGCGTACAAGAAGACTCGTTTCTTTAAAAAGTCAGCAGGAATGATAATATTGTCTGAAGTTCCACCCTTTTCAATAGTTCGCTTAACAAACTTAGTATCTGCAGAAGGCATGCAAATTCATACGTATAGCTTTTCCATCTTCATTAAAATGTAAAATCATTAGGAGCGGTATTAGCTTATTAATGAAAATGTTTGATTAGTAATCAGAAGCGTTTTCATGGAAATGACAACAGATGCGTCTTAGGTCCTGAGACAGAAGAAATACTGCAAAGCAAACCAGTTTAGGTGGATTATTCTCTCGGCGATGTCTGTTTTTAATGCAGGGCTCACAGGTCTCAGAAACAGACTAAAATGATAAAATCTAAAGGTTTACTTTAAGGGAAATAAGAAAGTAAATCAGTAGATTATAGATTCTTCTCCGTGTACACCTTCACCTTTATTACAGGTCAAACATGGAGCAACAGTGGAATTGTTTAGGGGGTAAACAAACTTTCTGTACCCTTGACCTCCCAGCATCAGTACTTGAGAATGATAAAATACCGTGTTATTATAAAAACAAATAGGAAATAATCCTTTATGTCATGCATCAGTGCCATACTATGACATTAATTAATTGCAAGTGAAATATACTACATTTTTTCTTGTGTCCATAGTAACTTTCTTATGGCACCATATTAAAGTTTCAGAGAAATGGTTGCATATCATTGACGGGTTTTGAGGTCGGAACTTAAAATTACTACGTTAGAAGTTGTCTTGTTTAGGAACAAATATTGCCTGGATAATCCCACCCAAATGTTTTATTGAGTTACATATTGTGTTTATACAATCAAAATAATACAAAAATAAAATCAATCACAATATAAGAGGCAAGAAACTAAAAGATGCCTTGTTATGTCCTTTCCCATAGTCCAGAAATCAAAGCTTCTAATAGAGAGTGTTATTCACCTTTGATTGTAAAAAGCCTCCCATCCCTCACACCACATCCCGGGTCCTCCCTGTGGAACACACCCTGGACAGCTAACAGCTGGACTGTGAATGACCCCGCACGGCCCCCCAAGTCTTGAAACCTATTCTCATACGCTGGCTGGCGAGGACCTCTCCTGCAGTGCATCTCCAGTGGGGGTTCAAGCATCTTCGTTTTTCACAGCCTCCCAATTTCCTTGATTAGAATTCGTGATCTTTGAAACTTTCCCTCTACTGCACACGCTAGTTGCTCAGATTGGAATTGTGTTCTCTGTCTTTCTTTTATAAGCACTGCACCTTACTCAGTGAAAAACATTAATTTTCAGAGACAGTGCAATTCAATCCCCCAGGAGGAAGGAAGGGCATTATTTTCTGACTAGCCCATACTTCAAGGAGTCAAGACAATAGGCCCCAGCAGTTCACGTGATTGCATAGCTATTGTGAGTTCACTTCCTTTGTTTCTGGTCTTCCAAAGAGCCACTTCAGAACCTAGCAGGAATTAGAATGAGACACATTCCTAGACATCGGTGGCTACTTCTTGGGGTACGAACAGTTATTTCTCATAACTCCCCGTCCATTTCGTGTTCGGGCTCTGGAGAGAGGGAAGGCTTTACTGCCGTAGTTACACATGCCTTTTCCACACGTAAGTAAAACTGAAACTCCGCATTCCCCGACATTTTAAAATGTGTTCTAGGCTCTGTGGGGCAGAATGGTATTGGGTAAAGAGCATAAAAGACCATTGCAATTTGAAGGTGGAATTCCCTTTCGGTCACTATACTGCTGGGTGTGACATCACACATCTGTAGGACTGATCCACTCATTCCTCATTTTGCCATTGACTGATTCACTCAGATTGGCCTTTTGCTTATTGAAAAACAAAGAACAAAACACAACTTTGCCTACTGTTCCTGAGTTGTTTATATGTGAGTGAGGAGAGTTCCTGCAAGCTCCCTTTTGTACATTTCCTTCTATACGATTTGCACAAATTTACACACTCGAGTACTTCAGCTCTTTTCACTGCAGGGGTTTAAGTTCTGCATTTCTTTAATGCTTTCTTTCTACCTCCCACTTCCAGCAATGCTCCCCAGTCCTGCACAGCACGCCCTGCAAGTCCCCGAGCGTTCCCTCTCTGGTCAAGTAACTTCAGCTGTCATTGCAATCTGATGTCTGAGACGGCAGACAGCAGCGAGGAGACATTTCGAGGCACCCTCTGCTCATTTCACTTACTGGCACAATGAGGAGGTTTAGTGTTTAAAATTCACAAGCCACGTTGCTGAGGCAGATGTCGGCCTGACTGCATACAAATCACCAAGATGGTTTTAAAATACCAGTTCTCAGTATCTCGGTAGATCTGGGGTGCCATCCAAGAGCCTGTATTTGTCACAGCTCTTCCAAGTCATTCTGACCCTGAGCCAGACGTGGGAGCCTGTGCCGTCCTCCGTGTGCCACCTAGAAGATCACGCTGCTCTTGGTGGCTGCAAGGATTAATCTACATGCACATGAATCCCAAGGTTGGTCACTCACTATCGATGTGATTGTGGCCAAGTAATTTAACACATCTGTGCTTCAGTTTCTTCAATAAGAAGTGTTTTGCAAGGATTAAGTGAGTTAAATTCATGCAAAATTCTGAGGCTTGTAACTGAGATATAGAGTTATTCTACTCGTGTTTAAAATTAATCATTCATTTATTTTTCAGTCATCATTTATTAAGGACTTATAAAGCATCAAGCATAGTGTTGTCACACTTGGGGATGTGTAAATAAAGATCACCCATCCCCTCGCTATTATCCCTGAGTGTAGTATGGAGAAGTGATTTGTAAATTCATAATTAAAAATGGTATGTTTGGATCAAAGACCTAAACATAATAGTTAAGACTATAAAACGCTTAGAAGAAAATGGAGAGAGAAAGCTTTATGGTATGGATTTGGCAATGATTCTTTGGATATGATACCAAAAGCATAGACATTCAAGACTAGATAAATTGGACAACATTGAAATTATAACTTTTGTGCATCAAAGGCCACTATGAACGGAGTGAGAAAGCACCCCACCAAGTGGAAGTACAAGTTTAAAAATCATTTATACCTGATGAGGAGTTAATTTCTAGAATATATAATGAATTCCTCAACTCAACAACAAACAATCAAAAAAAGAGCAAGCTAAATGTCTGGAATTCTAACAATAAAATAAATGTCTATAGGCATAAAAATCAGGGGTGGAAAGGATGGGGAAAGAGTCATTAACTTACTTTCATTCTGTTCTTGCTGTGAGTCACTGTTGATCGTGCACTCTACTAAAAAGGAGAAGTATAGCAATGGCCTACCACCTCATACTCCTAAGACTGCCATTTAAAAAAAATCAGAAAATAACAATTGTTAGTAAATATGATGGCTAATCCAACATATCAACTTGGCTGGACGATAGCACCAGGTATTTTGTAAAGCATTGTTCTAGATGTTTCACACAAGGAATTTCTTAGATGAGATTAACATCTAAGTCAGTAGGCTAAACTGAATGTCCCTCCACAAAGTGGGTGGACCTTCCCCCATCAGCTGAAGACTTTAATAGGAAGATGACCAACTTGCCCTTGAGGAACAGCGAATTCTGCAGCCTCAGCCCTCTCCTGGGTCTCTAGCCTGCTGGCCTGCTTTTCAGATTTTGAACTGGCTTGCCTCCACAGTTGCGTGAGACAATTCCTTAAAGCCAGTCTTACATAAACTCACGTGCCACACACCCATGCACACGGGAATATACACATTCTGTAAGTTCTCTTTCTCAGAACCCTAATAGCCTGACAATGTGGAGAAACAACTCTTGTGCATTGCTGGTGGGAGTATAAAGTGGTCTGGTGACTGTGGACCTCCAAGTTCTGGTGAGGAGTGGTCCCAAACTCAAACCACAAATGAATCTGGGTGGGAACTGAGTATCAAGAAGGAGAGAGAATAAATATAAACTATTTAAAAAGTTGGTTTTGAAGGCAAAGAGTGTTAGAGAGCTCTCCAATAGGGAAAGTTCACCTGGTTTCCGAAGACAAGATTTGGGTGTGATTACAGACTCACATCAGAAGTCATTGGCAAGGAAGACTGCCAATCTTCCTTCGATCTCTGAGAGATCGAAAGGGTGTTGACAGCCGATGGGGCCACGTCTGCAGGGTGAGGGGATCCAAAGACCCCTGTGGGTGCAGAGAGTAGCCCTGAGCAGGAGGAACACCCTTCCCTGGGCGCACGAGTATTTGTGCACAGGTGGGCGTGCATGGGGATGAGATCATTAATCCCTAATAGCCTATATCATCTTTATGCAGCAGACGGAAGGTACGTGACGACCATTTAAAGGTTGAGGAGGACTTTTTAAAGATCAAACTGAGTGGCAGTCAAGGCAGATCAGAGTGAGACAAGACGCGCTCCACCCTGTTTACCTTGAGCCTCATTCAGGTGCATTAAACCGCCAGTCTCCGTGGGTTTCACATAACATGATAAGACACGTTGCCTCATTTACTTCCTCCACAGGACATCGAGGATAACCTCCGTCACTTAAAAGACACATCAACAAAAGCAAGCTTTCAGAAGAATGGAAGCTATAGTCGGTCAGGGTATACTGATGGAAAATAATTGTTAGATTAATCGCACTGTACGCAGTTCTTCCACCCGAGAACGGCCATCCTGTTTGAATGACGACAATGACAGTTCTGGCTGGAATAAAATTCCGAACCACCCAGACAGAAAAGCAATTTTCTGGCTGCCCTACAAAAAACACATAAATCACACAATACAGGACGATTGCTTTCACATTATCCAGGACTGCATTATTCCACTGCAAGTCTGTGTTATTCAATTCTTTTGTAGCCTTTAATAATAAAACCTGCAAGTTTGTAAAGTTAAGTGAAGAATACATCACTATCATTTCAGGCCGTGGTGTTACAAGTTACGAGAAATGCCTGGAAGCATCCCACTTGGGCCTCTTCAAAGACAGCTTATTTCCCACCGTAAAGGCCATAAAATAGAAAATGAAGATAACAAATGTTTCCGTTTGTTCCCTAGACAGAGTTTAAAACAAAGGTAATCCATAACCATAAGATAAAACATGGCAATCGCCTTCTTTAGATATTCACATCGAGGCATATCTGTGCAGTTTCATTCATTAGGCAAATGTGAAAAACAGTCTCTTCTTTCTCTTGCAAGTAAATTTTATTCAAGCGTGAAACGGTAGGGATCTACATTGTCATGCACGCTCATGTCCTGTTTTAAAGGAAACAAGTGCAAAGTAACCTGTTGTCTTAACCTAGCCGGCCATTGACTAAAACCATTAGACTCTGCCCGGTGCTTTTACCAGAAAGTAACCAGCACACATACTTTCTCAGGCTTTTTGCTGCTCCCCAGATCTTTGCTTTCTAATGCACCATGCTTCACTTTACATCTCCTAAATGACAAACGATGTTGAGAACCTTTTCATACGCTCACTCGCCATCTGTTTATCTTTCTTGGTGAGATGCCTGTACAGATCTTTTGATCATTTTAGTTGGCTATTTTATTTTCATGTTTTAATTTTAAAAACTCTTTGTATATCCAAGAGGATACACATCTTTTATCAAATACACATTTTGAAACTATTGCCTCCTAGTCTGTGGCTTGTCTTTTCACTTTCTGAACATTGTGTTACACAGAGCGGAACACAGAGACATTCTGAGAGTCTGTGAGTGCGCGAAGGAAAACAGTTTTTTTTCCCCTTGGCGATCCCCACGGCTTAGGCAAATGGCCACAAGGTCTGCTCCCTCATCAGCACGGAGAGAATTTTAAGAGCCAGTTCCACCCTTGGGTTCCTTAGGTCAAAACTCGGTGTCTGGCCCGAGAAAGGCGCAGCAGAAAACGTGTAGGGTGTAGAGCCCGGCATCCTTCGGGTCAAACCTCCTGGTGAGCCTGGACGTTGAAACTGGCTCCTGCCCCACCCTCAACTCCCTCAAACACCGACAGGCCTTCTGGCTAGTGTTTTCACTTTCGGTTTCCATTTCACTACTTTTGAATATCATTTGTTGGTTAGATATGTGATCACTGCTTCTGTAGCAATTAGAATACGAATACGAATAGTTCCAGGCCTGATCCTCATGACACGTGAGCATGCCTTTACCTTTCCCACCTGCTATCTAATTTTAGACAGCTTCCCACGCTAATGACGTTTATTATATGCTCTGTATTCATATGGTGCTTTACATTTTGAAAATAGTCCAAGTTGCATTATTTTTAGTAGTGCCCTTAGGGGTGAGGAGTAGGAAAATCTTGCTTGCAGGCTATCACTGAGACAGACCTGAATTATCAGCCCCAAGTCCGTAAGTCCCATGTAACATGTCAACTATTGTCTAGACAAGTTGGAAAAGACTATTAGTATAGATACATATAAAAAAGCCTAGATGAATTGTTTTCTCATTTAACGTTATGCGAATGCTTCTGCAGTCCCAAACATTAATTTACTATTTATTCAGAAACGTTTATTGAGTCTCTGCTAAGGACACTGCCTTGCTGGACTGACACCAGGCAGGGGTGGGCAAAGAGATGTTTAACAATTGGCATTCCTGGGAGAAGAGAAGCCCTCGTTTGAAGTATTTGCAGTTTTCCGAGCTAGAAATACTTTCGATATGATGGATTTCAAGCTATCAGGTTGAAGTTCACTGAATGCCAAGTTTAAGAGGGATGTGCACAGTCAAGGCTAGAAAGCTGGGGCGGGCTCTGGCCCCAGCACACAGCTGGCAGAGCCGCAAACCCAGAAGCAGAAAGACGACCCGGACCAGATGCTGCAGGGCTCAAACCCCGAACAGGAGGGTGTGACGACACACCACGTGAGAGGGTTCTGGGAAACGGTGTAGGCGTTTCACACAGGACGTGCTTAAATCCTCGGCCTTTCTGACTTCAAAGCAGATGAAACGTATCTTAACAAGTTTTACTGAATTCCTTTTTCTCTTCTAATTTCTAGCACGTTGCTGACATGTCACAATTTAGGGGGTTTTCTTGCTACTTGGACATCTTTTAACTTTCCAATTGATTTTCCTCATGCAGCAGCTTTTCTTATTTTTATTTTCATTTGTCCATAGAGAATTATAAATTGGCGTTTCACAGTTTGTCAATAAGACATCTATAAACCAGTCCACTACCAGGAAAGATACGGGACTAAGGCCTAAGGTGGATTCTAATTAGCATTTAACTAAAATAATCACAGAAAACATTTCTTCACAAAAGCCCATTTCAAAACCTTAAAAGAAGTGAAATAACTTCCAAGTTCATTTCGATCGAAAAGCAGCTGCCAATTTTCCCAGAACCCAGCAGTGGGGTGGCATGGTTTCCCTGTTTCCCATGGCAGAAGAGGAGCAATAATATTTACCCATCGAACGTGACCTAGTTTGATCCATCTGCTTCCCTGCCTAAGTCTCTTCCAGAAATTCTCTGCACATTCCACTGCTTCCTTGGATTCATACTGAATTATACATAGGAATATTCTCCCTCCACATATCTGCTCAGGGTGGCAAGATTCAAAACAAGGTTCACAGCAGCGTATATGTATGTTCAACGTTAGCCAATTTCATTTTAGATCTTCTAAACATTTTTATTGGCTCTCCTCATATATGGGAGATTATTTGAGCTCTTGTTCATGTCTTCCTCCTCGGTTGCAGTTATTTCAAGGGGTTCCGTGGCTCAACCTCACAAAAGAAGGACAATAAACAGCAGTGTTTTCACCTTGTCATCTGTCCTAGCTTGAGAAACACACAATGCACTTTTAAATTTGGTGTCTGCCACTATACATTACCGGAGATAAATGCCCACGCATGACCAAGTTTTCCCGTCCTACTTGGTATGCTGATAATTCAGGTTGTCTGCTTTATCATCATTGTAACTGGTCGAGGCCACCAAAGATCAATGGGAACTTGAAATTAACTGCAGGTAGCTATTCGAGAAGAATATCGCTGCAGGTGTAAAAACGGGCATGTGGTTATAAAACACAAAAGTCAATTTCACTGTATTATATCATGCATACATCCTCAGAATTGCTTTATCAATATGTGATATGTGGCAAAAATAAGTAAAATAAACAAGAAGCATTCTCCTTTTCTCTTCTGTCATTTCATATTAGCTTTAATGAAAATGCTTTGATTCAGTATTTCCTGTGGAGAATGGGGGAAATATTTCCCTGGAGGTTTTGTTATTCAGTGGTTATGAAGGTGACACTGGATAGATGCATTCTTTTTCTAAGAGATTGATTTCACTATTATCATTCTTTGGTAAGTGGGATTCATAGAACTGTGTTTTATCTAGGCCATTCAAAGTGGGGGGTGGGGGAGCTTGATGAAAGATTTAATTATTTATTGGGAAAGACTAAAAAGATATTTTATAGTTTAAGAAGACACAGTGTCTTAATAGAACAAAATATTTACCTCTGAGATGCCAATGAACATGGAAAACAGGTATAGTAGACTTTAATATTTAAATAAATATTTTGTGATATTACTTATATAAATCAGAACAGATTTTATTACTTCCTCATGTTTGATGTATATGAGATCAAAGAAATTATAAACCAGCAAGCCAATGTAAACCCCACATAAGTTTAGAATTGTTGAAAAATCGGTAGTTCCAAGGCATATAGAGAGAAATTGCTAAGGAAATGTTACAGTCGAGCAGAGTGAAAGATACACGTGTTTCCTCTGAATACAGGAAGGAGCCAAAGAGTCCATATTTGGTACCCACCCAGGAATCACAGAGAACTGCACTTTCTAAAGTCCACACCATTAAGCTTGGTAACTTTTACAAAACCATAAATAGCAGTGATACTTTAACTTACAAAAAAAAATACTGGATGGTTAACAAATAAGAATATGAAATGGACTGTATTATAACTCTTAATAATCAAGTAGGCATTTGTAATGATCAAGGAGCAGTATATGAATTAAACAATCTATAAAAACAATCCAGTAACACATTAAGAAATATTAGGTGTACAAGTATATTAACTGGCATTCAAGTTCAAGTATATCTAAGCCAGTGTAAAGGCAAGCAAATTAAACAGATAATAAAAACCATTTCAAATCCTCTGTGGAATGATAGGTGTTAAATTTTGGTTGAAATTCCTTTGACCTTTATTTCTTCTTGTTCCTTCGAAAGAAACAACAGCACTGATGTTCAGGTTCTAGGACACTATTCATAACTGGAAGTACTCTCTGTGTGGTAAAAGGTGCACACGTGTGTGTGTGTGTGTATGTGTGTGTGTCCTGGTGTGTCCATCACACCTTTGGATGTCTACCTATTCATTTAGCCAAATAATGGCAAGCTTCCAAAAATGGGATTTGAGATCACGTATCATGGCCACTTTGGAGTGAGCATTAAAACCATGTTGTCCGAGCAATATTCCCCAGAACTCTGCTTGACTGAAGGATATTAACAAACAGCCTGATAATAACCAGGCAGCGCCTTGCTCCCTGTGGCTCCCTGCGCAAAGTTTCAGAGGCCAGGGAGCTCTCATTCTCGGGCCAGCGGGCCAGTAGCCTCAGACTGAAGCTGCATCCCTTCTTTTCCCACTTCGGCTGCTAATGTATGCGTGTGTCATCAAAGGCAGCTTGCTCATTAGCACTTTCCTGACTCAGACGCAGTCTCACTAGCTGATTTTCGGGTGCTGGGTTTCAGAAAACGTTCCAAGAGTAAGAGGAGTTTGCTCCCTCATTATATCATCACCTTAGAATTTTGCAGAGAACTCGCATGCAGACTGGATCGCTGAAGCCCGACACCTCATTAGAATGAGGACTAGAAACAACATGAATAGTGAGTGGTAGAATAAGGACTTAACTGTTGGAAATTCTGTTGACAACGTGTTGGCATCTTGTCAAGCAGCTGGTGCCCTGGAGGTGGTGAAAATTTTGGAGACCCTAGAAGTCCCCACGGCTCATCTTTCGTGGGGAACAAAGTGTACAGGGAAAACGCCTCCCGTCTCTTCATTTCCCAGGGAAGAAAGGGCCAAAGGGGTAGAGTCACATATGGCGGATTCGCATCCAGTAAACGGCGGCTGCTTTGATTGGGCCTCCTGTAAATATATACAGGACTGATCTGCACAACAGAGCACATGTAAGGGGGCCAGGAGGAAAGAGGAATCGGTCTATGCTGTTAACTTGCACATTGGCAGCTACGGAGCAGGGATCCTGGCTTCCGGGGTCAGACGCCAGGGCCCAGGCCTCTGGCTCTCTGTCCGCTGGAGGTCAAGACAGATGCGGAGCGAACGCGTCCATCCCCGTTCTGGCCAGAGGCACAAATGGGAAATGACTGAAGAGTCTCTGGAGGAAAAATGGTCGTCGCCGTCTTGAAATAATACAGAGTGAAACAAGCATTTTATTAGACTCTCGTATCTCAAATATTATTAGACATGCAGGATTATTTTACTGTAATAACAGAATATCAAAATATGGCGCACTGGCCATATACACATGTAAAAATACCTACTAAGTGAAAATATTTACAGTTGTGTTGCAGTCAAAACTAAATTTTATTTTCCCTTATTTTCAATTTCTTTAAAGTGGTTTTGAACCTACAGTTCTAACTCTTGCCTCAAATACTAGTCAAGCAGTGGACATTAATATATAGCTTCTAGTAACAAAAACTTATTTATTTGAAATACCAGGTAAAAAACAATTACTGCAAGAATAAGTTTACCTTATCAAGATTTATTTCCTTTCGATCTACTTTAAACATGATAACTACTCCTTCATGTTTTTTATGTCTCAACTTCCCCTGCATTAACATGTTCGTAATTATTACTAATAAAATCCATAAATACTGACAGAGTTGGTATGCCCTATATAGCAGCTTAGAGTGAAGGTGTCATCTCATGTATTTTTAGTAGACTAGGCATCAGTAGATATAGTCTTATAAAAACATTAATAAGTAAAGCATGTGGAAGTGAAGATTTTTAAATGACACAAGCCCAGACCTCCACGCACTCAGCAGCTCCCCCCTCCCGCCCCGTGAAACTGGGAGCAGAGAGCTACTGGTGCAGTGGAGAGAGTGGGTATAACAAGTTCTAGTCCTCTCTCTTTCAAAAACATGGAGCTTTCTACGTACCCTCGATGTCGTCCCCAGTGGGCCAGTGTGAGAGGGTGGAGGACGAGCCAGGATGGGGACAAGCACATCAGAACGTCCAGTGAAAACACGCTGTACAACAGTGTAAGCATTATGTGTCCTAGTGCATTTAAAATGGTGTGAGCCGCCACAGGTGCGACTCTGACAAGAACACACCAGCGGGTCCGGGGCCCCCTCCACACCTGGCGCGGACTTGAGCGGGCTAGTCCCTACTCATTTCTCACAACTGTGCTTGCTCCCGGGTACCCTGAGAATGACAAAATAATAATGACGATAATTAAAAGTAATTATGCAGGGGCAGATGGTTTTAGAGCGAAATGCCATGCTGGTTAAACCTTAGAAGAAATCTCATTTTTTTTTAAAAAAGAATCTTACTCTGTTTCCTCAAAGAAAATACGAGAACTCTGTTAAGCACTGTGTGTGTGTAGTCATGTTGTTCTAATGAAAAAGAAAAATGGGTGTTATTCTTGATATTGCCCTGAATGCTCATCTCTGCAGATGACAGCATGTTTCAGTTCAAAAAATGTCCCCCGCCGCTGTGCCACCCGAGTCTAAGGAACAGACGGTGAGGAGGACGTGGTACACGGCACAGCACAAATGGAACAATGATCAACTCAGGTCTCTGGGACCGAACGGCATACATACAAGCATTCAACTTGAGCATAAGTCGATCTTCTAAAAAACATATTCAATCACAGGCATGTGTAAGGGTTATCAATACAAACACCACACTGACGTATCATTCCCCATTAATAAAACACTTTGCACTTGACTCCTGTCGTCTGCCCAACCCCGTTTGTAAATGGCGCAGGCGGAATTTCTTAGCCTCAGCGAGGAGCTGAAGCGGGGTGATTCAACTTGAGATCATTCGGTTTTTCAGTTCTGCTTCAACTGTGTAATTGCGCTTTCTTTACTCTTGCGATTTCGGTAACATTAGGGAAGTCTGCAAGGTGCCCTGGTAACCTCGACCTCCTCTGCCATTTGTACAGGAGTCTGTTCCAAAGCCCACTCCTTCTGTCTTGCCCTAACCACTGCTCATCACTTCTGCTAGAAGCGCAACAGCACGTGGACCCTGCCACCTTTCCCTGCATCGGCAACACACTGCATTGTCAGGCAAGAACTGCAGGCAGGACCAGGCGATGGGCTCTGGCAGTAAATGCGAACGTCATTCCAATCAACACGGATGGGCATCAGTCTTCATGAGTGTTACCTCTGCAGCCTTAAATCCATGAGGTAAATATTGGTTCACATCTGTCAGGCCAGACAGAGGCTGGTAGATTTGAACAGACAGGCAAATCCGGAGAGAGCAATATCTGATTCCGCTGACTGCGGGAAAGAACTTGCTTACTTCACGCTGTGAACAACATATTAGATGCTTCTTCTTTTACTTTTCTGTCAGAGGTGGCTGACATATTTTCACTGGCTGGCATCTTTTCTGGACATTATTAATGTTTTCTTTTTCCTTCGGTCAAAAGATGCCCATGATGAATTTTAACATACAAACTGCAGCACTTATGTTACCACCGAAGCTTTATCGTTGATGCCAACCGTGCTGCTCACTACCAGTGTGCCCACGGTGCCATTGGAAACTGGATACGCCGAAATTAAATACAGGATGCACGGTAGACGGTGTCAGCTAGAACACACTGGTAACAACGCAATGCTTTATCAAGGGCCAACACAAAGTTATCGGCCCCACAAATAAGCCTGACTTTGCCACCCTTTGCTCGCTCCCCACTATTTATTTTCCTTGAAATTATCATATTATTCTCACATAACAGGAAAAGCAAAATGAGCAATTAATGTCTTCAGATATCCAAAGCTGTCATTTTACTTTGACCCGTACAACTGCTAATTTTTGTTGTGTAACCAAATATCCCAAATCTTACTGGTTTAACAGGACATGTAGTTGTTTACAATTCTGTGGGTCAGCAACTGGGGCTCAGTCCCACTGCGATGCCTCAGTTCTGCTCCCCGGGTTGTTGGCTGGGCTCGTTCTCACATTAGCAGTCAGCTAGTGACAGAACAGCTCCCCGTGTGTCTGGCACTGGGGTGGGGATGGGGGTACATGGGCACCCCCCTCAAAACCTAGCAGACCGGTCCGGGCTTGTTCACATAGTGGTGGTGACAGGGGTGCCAAATGCACCAAAAGACAGAACTCCCTAACATAGGGACACCATTCTAGAGTCCCCCTGTGTCATGCTTGGTAAGGTCTCATTGGCCAAAGCCAACCGATGGCCAAACCCAGCTTCATAGGGGGTATAAACAGACTCCACCTCTTGATGGGCGTAACTCCAAGTCACAGCATACAATGTATGGATGCTGAGATGTAAAAATCAGTGCCATTTTTCCAATCGACCACGACTCCAGCTCTGGGTTACTAATGACAATGGTGACTCAGTGCGTGGATTGGAGTCAGACATCACTGAGTACTATCTGTCTGACCTTGGGCGAGTGCCTTAACCTCTCTGTGATAAAATTCCCTCCTACATTAAAAGCGACACTTTTTTAATGACATTCCTATAGGGAAGTTGGACGGATTAAATAAGGTACTTGCTTTGAAAAGTACGTGGCACAGAGTAAGGGTTCAGTAAACATTAGCTATTATTATCTTAGCGACAAAAACAGCTACTCGGTGTGACCTTTGAAGTCTGGAAGGCACCTGGCCATCCACGTGGTCTCTTCCCTGCCTGTGCGCACACTGCCCGCTGTTCTCTGGATCCTCTGCCTCACCCATCACCTCCTCACGTTTCACCTCCAGCATTTTTGTCAGTAGCATAGTATTACCTTTACCAACTGTAAAAACACAATTTTGTTCACTGAAAATGGAACTCCTGCATGTTGGATCTTGGGTGACCTCTTCTTGTCCTTTTTGCTCACCAAACGTGTTACTAATTCAGGGCCTTTACCCTTGATCTTCTCTGGCTGGAGAGCTTTTACCCTATTCGTCCCCCAGCTGCCTCCATCTATTTATTCAGATCTCCTTCCAAACATCATTTGCTCACAGAGGACTTCTCTGATTGGCCGGCCTAAAATAATCCCTCCTCACGCCCTGCATTATCTCACTATCACACGACCAGTTTTACACACTACACTGCACGTGTCACTCTCTAAACTGTCCCTTGTCACCTTCCCCCGCTTGGATGGAAGCTCCACTGTTGCACAAGCCAGACCTATTGTTTTGTGGGCATCTCTGACTCCTAGCAGTACGTCCTGTGTATAACAGCGTTCTAACAAGTTTTAGGTAAGCGTATGGAGAGCATGCTCTATTCGTGCTTACCCCTACTATCCCTGACAACACATTCACAGCCCGAGTTGGTCCTCAGTGTATGTCTGTTCAATGAAGGAGGCAAAGTCATTCGGCTTGTCTGTTGATTGGAATTTTATGGAGGTCACTAGTTACATTAGAGGGTTTTCTGTTCAAGAACAAGGAGCAAAAACTTCCAGCTGGAAATAATGGTAAAGACCCAAGGAATCTTGTGTCCTTACAGAACAAAAGTAATGGACGTGCCTGAAAGCAATAATTCGGTTAGGTCTCTATTATCTGTGCTAATGAAGAGGAGCGATGAAGCACATGATCCGTGACGACAGATAATGAAAAACTATTTGCATTTAGCTCTGGGCGCATTATCCAGAGCCCCCAGCTTGTAAACAGGTTATGTCCCAAAAGGTCATTTGTAAACAGGTTATTTGGGACGCAGAGTACATTTTCCCAAGGAAAAATACGGCTGATTTATAGTGTCTATGATATTTACAAACTCACAAACAGTCGTGACACACTTGACACCATTTTGGGAAAGAAAGCAGCATCCAAGTCTGGAATCTGTCCTTCCTGGCCACAGACCCCCTTCCTCCCCCTACAGTCCAGAGCGGATGGACACGTGTCTGCCCCGGCCGCCTTCAGACCAGAAGCGAAGTCTCCGGCAGCTACAACTCCCCAGGAGGGTTTGGTGGGGACAGATTCTGGGAGGGGACATGGGGACTCTGCAGTGAAGGTCTGAGGGGGTTACCCAAGCTTCTTGGGCGGCTTTGTAGACACCCCTTCAGAACGAGGCCACTGGGCCAGACAGCCTCCTAAACACTGGGAGCCCGACACAGGGAAGCAAGATTTGTGGTACTAACTTCACGTTGCTCAGTGCATCCCATGTCAGACTTGTTTTATTTATT
The DNA here is from genome assembly GCF_004126475.2 of Phyllostomus discolor. Lineage (NCBI taxonomy): Eukaryota > Metazoa > Chordata > Mammalia > Chiroptera > Phyllostomidae > Phyllostomus > Phyllostomus discolor. The sequence goes on along the minus strand of NC_040917.2, from coordinate 20,992,092 downwards.
TTTTTAAAGACTTTATTTATTTTTAGATAGGGAAGGGAGGGAGAAAGAGAGAGAGGGAGAAACATCAATGTGCGGTTGCTGGGGGCCATGGCCTGCAACCCAGGCATGTGCCCTGACTGGGAATTGAACCTGTAATGCTTTGGTTTGCAGCCCGCGCTCAATCCACTGAGCTACGCCAGGCAGGGCTCATGTCAGACTTGTTTTAGAAACTGGTTGTTCAGAATAGCAGATAACAAAGCGTTGGCATTTGGGGAAGGGAGAGTATGTGGAAAAGAAGACTCAAAGAAGATTAGCACCATTGGTAGTAACAAAAGCACGAAATAACTCAAATTCTTATCGCCAGGAGTATGGGTATCTAAACTGTGGAATACACACGCAAACTTTTGGAATTAGTAAACTATACTGACAGGCAATATTTTAGCAATATAATATCAAGTGATAAGATATATTCAAAATTACATAGACTATAAAGTTAAGTACAGCTAAAATAACTATAACATAAAATATGCATGTGTGTATATGCAATATAATTTTATAACAACAATCAAGGGGATGACGGATCTGGAAATCTGGGTGACAGCTGCCTTAGGTGACAGGAGGATGGAAATGCAGGAACACGCAGGTAAATACAGGTTGCTGTCAAAGGCAATATCGTTAGGCCTTTACCCTAAATGTCCTGCTTTTTATTCCCATGCTACTCAACCATCTCCTAAATGATATGCCATGTCACTGTATGCTCCAGATACTGTTTCTAAATGTCATCGTTCCTGGTCTCCCTGACTTGTTAGCGATACTCCAGACACCCACGATGAACTTGAAATTGGGTGGTCATGATACAGGTCATCGATTTGACAACATCTGAGCCAAGTTTACAGGGGGTTAGAGAAGCGGACGTGACATCTGGGGGAAGAGCATTCCGGGCAGAGGGAACAGCCACGGCAGAAATCCCGAGGTCAAGCACTGAGTTCTTCAGAAAAAGAAAAGGAAGCTAATCTGCCTTGGGGAAAGTGTGCAAACGAGTGAATAATAAGCGATGAGGTCAGAGGCATCACAAGGGAGCCAGAGTGTCTGGGGCCACTGTGAGGCCTTTGTCTTTTACCCAGAGAGACGGGGACAGAGAGAGAGAAAAAAAAAACATGAATGTTTTTTTGTTCTGATCTGATTTAGCTCATAAAGGAACTGCTCTGAACGCTGTGTGGAGGAGAGAAGGCTGGGTGGGGAGTGAAAGGCAAGGCTGGGAGTGGACCGAGCAGAGCCCATTAGGAAGCTGCAGCAACGGTCCAACTGAGAAGTCATGGTGGCCTGGAACTGGGCAGCAGCAATGGCGATGCTGAAAGGTGGTCAAATTCTGCAGGAGGTGAGATGAAAAGAATTAAAATAAAGCCCATACTTCCGGCCTTAGCAGCTGGAGGACTGTGCCATCTGCGGCCATGGGGAAGCCCGCGTGTAACAGGGAGAAAGATGATCGGTAGTTCTGTTTGGATACATTACATTTAAGATTCTTTTAACCAGATATCCAGCTGACATTTTAAAGTAGCCAACAGTGTCTGGAGTTCAGGAGAGAATGAAGTCTAGGATAAAGAAATAAAGTTGGGAATCTTCGGCATTCTAGATGATATGTACAGCCCTAGGCTTAAATGAGATCACCACGTTATCACCCACCATCTTAAATGTATTGCTGGGAATTGAAAGGAAATGTTTAATTTTACGTCCTTTATTCAGATTGGAAAGAAAGTGTTTGCAACAAATTTTAGTTTCAATAATCCTTGTCTATTCCTCATTAGGTGCCAAAAGTTAAAGAACACAGATGTGCTTACACTCAAATTAAGTATCTTTTCACCAGTTCTGCTGAGAATGAAGGAACTACTGATGACCTTGAACAATGCGGTGGGTGGGGGGCTCTAGGGGCACCAACCTCTGTGCAGTCAAAACCCACGTGTAACTGCTGACCTCCCCAAAACTGAACCCATAACCTACTATTGACCAAAAGCCTTGACAATAACATAAACAATTGTTTAGCACATATTTGGTATATTGCATGTTTTAAATTCTGTATTCCTTCGATAAAGTAATCTAGAGAAAAAAATGTTAAGGAAGTCGTTAAGGAAGAGAAAACACATTTACGGTATTTATTGGGGGGAAACACACATAAGTGGACCCAGGCCGTGCGAACTTATATTGTTCAAGGCTCAGCTTTGGTTTCGTTTTGGTTTTCTGTATGGTTCATTTATTTCTATGACTTATACTCCTTTTTAAAATCTAAGTCCCATTGCCTACGGCCCTCTGAACTCTGTCAGTGATTCGCCTGGTAAAATAAAACTTTATTTTTAGAACCCACTTCTGTTATCTGTTATTTTATTGTCTAATTCAAATTCCTTCCTCGCTGGGAAGAAAATTGCTTCATCTCTACTTAGAGTTGTAATTTGAACTCCGGAAAGAAACAAATCCTTCAAAGCCATTAGGGTGTTGACACGTAATCTCACCGGCAGGGAGAGAGGCAGAGCTGCGCACGGACGGTCTTCCCTTCACTTAGTTTATTGACACGGCGAGAGAGTCTGAGGAACGGCCATTGGGTTTTACAGGGGAAACCCGGTGTCACAAACCTTACATCCCACACGCATCCCAGAGTACCCACCACCACTGTTCACCTCCCCTCCTGGGGACCTAAATGCACATGAGGGAGAATTTTAGAAATGAACTGACAGCGGCTTCTAACACACTGTAAAGATCCTGGTAGGGAAATATTTGTCAAAATCCTTCTTGTATCGAATTTGTGAATTTTCCAAAGATTATTTTATTTTGGTGCAATAACATAATTTTTACAGGGATCACGCTCCTTTAGCATTGTACAATCTCGAATTCCTTTCACTGAGAATGCTGCTCTTTTTTATCCGCTTTTTCCTGGAGTGTTTTATGTTTTTACAAATTTGCATTTTTAAAGATATTTTTCAATATTAATGGCAATCTCGGGCCTTTGATATGCTAAGTTGTCCTGTTATATATGCATCTGAAGTCACTCGTTAAAATGATGGTGTGAAATAAATTTTAAGGAAATCTGCTTGGGATCTGCAGTATGGTGGTAGGTGCGTTTGTCATCCAAATTTTTAAAAATCAATAATGCTCTATTATCAGATTGCCATTTAATAAAACTGACTGTCCAAACTATAATTATTTCAGCTTCTTTTTTCTTCAAAACTTGGATTTCACATTAACTCCTTTATTTCAGTCTACTTCCTTCAGACCCGCGCGTTACCCGAGCGTTACCACTGCCGTGCACTGGGGACGCGGGGAAAGGACTAGCAGGAGAGTCCGGAGAAACAAGCAAACACAGAACCAGCAAAGGAGAGTCAGTCCGCACGGTGTCAGCGGACGTCAGACAGGGCGCGACGGTGTTGCCGTATAGGGGATGCTGGGCTTCCCGTCCACAGATGACAGTTTAAGTGTGTCACCCGTGTCATCTTGACCAGGTGCCTCACCTCTCGGTGCCATTTGTTTGTTTGTTCATTTGTTTGTTTCTGGTGGTAGAGCATTAAGATGCTTCCAGTGCACTCCACAGCGGAGTACCCTTGGGGCCGGCTAGATCAGAGCGAGCGGAACTGGGAAAGCCGGGGTTACACGTGGATCCGACAGAGCAGTACGGACCTAGTTTCCTACGTCCTGACAGTTCCTACGCCCAAGCCGTGGAGCTCTGACTGAGGTCATCGTGGCATCCGAACGGACTGCCGTCCGACTTCTGTGCCTCGCCCCTTTGGGGCTCTGTGCTCTTTGCTGTGTCTTTAGCTCACCCCGGTCCTCTTCCTCCTGGCCTCCTACACGTGGGGAGCAAATATCTGCTTATTCGGGATCCCCTCCGCGTCGCCCCGACTAGGGCGCACTCACGTGGGAGCAGAGGCCACCACCGCCTGGTCTCCTGCCACATCTCCCGAGGGACAGTGACATGAGCGCACGCAAAGCAGACGGTGTGAGGGACACGAGTTCAGTGTGTACGTCAGAAACAACCCACTGTCTCCGTCCCTGGATGATTCCACTCCTTCTGTTAGGACGGGCTGAGAGAGAATGCGTGTCTTCTGCAACCCTGTTCAGTTTCCCTACCATGTGACCACAGACATGGGAAGCAATTTTTAAAGGACAACTTGGAAATACAGTGGAAGCATAAAGAAGCTACAATTTTGAGGGGACGAAGGCGATCTAAAGTCACTGTGCCACTTCTGCACCAGAGAACGAGAGCCCCCGCCTCGTGCGGTGATTGCGAGGAGAGGCGCAGTGAGCCCGCCAGGGTTGCTAGGACCAATTATCACCGTGCGCGGGAGCACGCACATCCTCTGTTCGAGGCAACAGTGCCACAGGTGATTAGCTGTATTTCTACGGTACCGGCGAGAAAATCGCCGCTTGAAATCATCAGTAACCGGGTCACCAAATATTGCAAGTCACCGGCGCAGTGGTATTGATGTGTCTGTGGCTGTTCCCACCACGCCACCCCGTGAGTGGGCGGGCTGTGGCCAAGGTGATACACACGGTAGAAGTGCGAGCGTCTCCAAGGGAGTGAGTTTGTCCTGTAAATTGGAAACGGAAAGCGAGACTATCTGTTACTCAGGCAAACGGTATCTCACGCGGCCACTGCTATGCGTTTTCAAGAAGCTGAAACAATTCTGGAACTTGTTCCACTCGTCTTCCTCTCTGAGTTGAAGAATCTTGACTGTGCTTCCATCTCCTTCTAAGAGACATACAACCAGCTTAGCAACTTACTGGACGCACTTGTCACTCGTAAGTTAGTCCTTCCGACTTGAGCAGCGATCATATATGGACCTCGGCACCCACCGAGATGAGCCCTTTGTTCGCAGCTGGGAGTCCGTGTCAGCAGCCACTTAGATCGCTCAGACACAGGGTTTGCTGACGGGAGCAAATGCAGAGCTGGTTAATTGCCTCTGGTTTTTAAGGGAAAAGCATCTTCTTTGCAGCCCCTCCCCCAGCGCCACCGAGGCGGGGCTCCGGACCCAGCGAACGAACGCTCTCCCCGCAGCTCTTCCGCGACTTAACTGCTGCCCTGGGTGGCCTTTCAGCAGCGGCACCGGCCCCAAGGAAGAAAATACAATGCCCACTTTGAGTCGTTGTGTAAGCATCCGGAGGACATATTCTGCAAGGAAGGCAGTTTCGACCAATGAAAACTTCTGCACGGACTCACATTTCACCGCACACAAAGCTCTCTTCCAGCATGCTGCAGGAGGAGAGGGAACGTTCTTCTCCAGATGTAGCACATTGTTTGTGCCAACCCAGCCCTGAAACGCGCTATGACAGATGAATGGAAAATGACTTTCCATTACTTGTTTCTCAGGATTTTCTTCCCAAGAAGCCAAGGTCACAAATGTGTTTATTAATTATGATACTGCGCCTCCACTTCCCTCAGCACCCCAAAATAAAATAGCGAAATGCTCTTTTCTCCATAAGTGAGAAAAGTCAGCTAATGGATCCATTTAAGTGCTAGTCAGAGACTTTAAAAAACTCAGATTCAAACATTATGTGAAAACTGTCCTTACTTCAAAGGATAAATGCCACCAAATTTAAACTCCTTCAAAGGCCCTTCTCTGTAACCCCAAATTAACGACGTTTCTCTCATTCTTAAAATTAGCAGCATTAAAACAGCATCTCTCGAAAGCTAAACATCCTTTCTCTTTCTTTCTGGTGTCACAAATTTTTGGAAACAGTCTTCTCTTCTATCCGACTTCAATTCGTGTCTTCTCGTGCATTCTCATCCCATTACAGTCTAGCTTCCGCATCTGTCACTTCACTGAAATCAGCCTTGCCCCAGTCACCAAAGGTCTCCAATTCTTCAATCCAAGGACCTCTCATTGGATTTCAGCCTCACCTGTGTAATACCACCATACGACTAGAACTTTCTCCTGGATGGCCAGACTACCTTTGGTTATTCCTTCTCTTTGCATTCACTCAGACCGACATTTATTCTATGGCTGCCCTATCCATCATTGTACTGGACCCCAAAGCAAAACAGAGTGGAGAACGGGCCGAGCGTTTCAGCATGCAGGTGAAATCTGACAATGAGTAATTGCCACAGAATGCAGTTAAGTGCTGCCAAGGCAAATGGCCACTGGCTGACGGGACAAAGAAACGTTGATTTCTGCCTCCTTCCTGATTTCTAGTTTCCCCTCATGTTTTCACTCACCCACATATGCTCCATGTTCATTCATTTTATGGAGCCCGCTTTCACAGGAGTATGATCAGAGAACAAAAAGTAAAATTTGTACATGATTTGAACACAGAGTTTCATCTCCAGAATCTACTGTAAAGCTACCAGGACCTGCATCTATAATATTTTTATGAAAGTGTTAGGTATTTTACAATTGGAAAATATACTGGAAAAACATCCATTCACAAAATGACAAATGTAAAATGCTGAAAAAAAATGTGCCAAAAGGAAATATGTTACTTATAAGTCTTGTGATTTCAATGAAGTAGAAAAAATATTAGAGTTGATTGAAAAGGAAATGGCTACATAAATAATGATGTATAATCAGAGGGGGGGTCTTTCCATACACAGAGTTACATGGTCTTATCATACTGTCCATGGGTAACAAATCCGGAAGCACTGGTTTATATGCTTTCACACCGTGGTCTCACTATGATGTGAAAGAATGTGGGTCCAGGGAACAGGAGTGAGTGTGAAGGACAGACCGCCAACCTCACAGTGAAGGGGACCACTTGGCCTGAGTCCCTAGGGATGGCTTGATCTCTCGGGACATTACTCCTAGAGAAACAGCTGCTTTTCAGAACAAGACCGTCCCCCCTCCCCCGCTCGTGCCCCAGTTCCATCTCACAGGCAGCGACCCCTCTGCACGCCTGAGATACACGTGTGGCAGCTGCAGACGCCTGCTTCGGGGGGGCCAGGGACCGAGGGCCAAGGGCGGCAGCGGCCGGGGGGCATGGCTGTCGGGGTGAGTTGTCACCCACCTTCAACTGCTTGCGTCAGCAGAGCCCCAGTCAGGAGGCCTCGGTCAGGGACGGGGGGAGATGAGGCTGAGAGGACCCCGGAGGCACCTAAGATTGTGTGTTGGGTGGTCCCTGAAGTCCCAGACAAGGTCACGGTCCCCCATGTTTAACTGTGTTTCCTCCAGGGAGGAGAATGGATTTGGAACGACAAACTGGAACACCCACCGTTGTATGTACTTGTCAACTAAATTAGTTCATGAGATAGTTCTGTAATTAGAATTGCAAAAGACAATATATGAAATTTTATGTATTCAGATGCCTAAAGGCAGAAATGATTAGGCTGGCTTTAATTACAAAGCCAGTCTCTATAAAAGCTAACTTACTATTTCACTCCCGACCCTGTTTTCTAGGTCACTGCCATCAGTCTAGAACCGACCACCAAAAATAAAACTTTAAGTGGCATTCTTAATCCCTCTCTTCTCCACTCCACGTGTAGTTGGTCACCATGAACACGGACTACTAAATAAATAACCCTATGCGGCCAGAGCAGATATTTTCAAAGTCACATAAAAGGGCCAAACCAGCCCCCAGGCCCAGTCCACTGTCACCGGGTCACAGGTACTTACATGCTTGAAAAAATGAGTCACTCAGTAAGAAGGGGCACTGGTCAAGAAAGAGCCAGAAGTTTCTTTCCCTCTCTATTCCTCAGTTTTCCCACCTGGAAAATGGAGCCTCACAACAGTGCCTGCCCCGTGGAAACTGGAGACATGGAGGTTAGTGGCGGCCAGGGGCTGCCCGCAGTAGCCAGACGACCATCTGTGCTGATCAATACTCATGTCAGAGACACTCCAGTTACAACGGTGACAGCCACTGCCACTGCCATCCTCATTACAGACGTCCCACTCCACGCCAGGAACGACCCCGACCGCTCGCACGCCGCACCCACACAAACACGCCCGTCACAAAAACCCAGTGGTTAGTGCTGCTCTCACTTTACCGATGAGGAAACCGAGGCCCTGAAATGTGAAATATGTCAGTTGAGGACAGGAAGTGGCTACTAAAAGAAGCCAGAGTTTCAGCTACCATCGTGTCTGACTTGAAGCTCTGGCTGCTCCCGGCAGGACAGTATGGCAAAACCGACCACTGTTATTCACCCCGGCCCAGACCAATGATGCTGAAGCTCCGAGTCTAGGGAACCGAGGAAGAGACGCTGCGATCTGCTGACACTGGCGGTGCTCACACGTGCGGGGGTCTGGGGAACACCAGCTCGCACACGTGCGTTCTGTTCAGCTCCTTTGGCAAGGAGGATGATTTTCTCTCTATGGAAGAAGAATGTGAACTTGGGGGACAGCCGCCCTATCGTTGCATCCTGTCTTCCCCTTTACTGTCTGCATCATGCTGGGCAAGTTTCTTTGCGTTTTTGTGCCTCGGTTTGTGGGGTTTTTTTTTTCCCATTTGTTATAGCCCAACAGCAATCTCTACCTATAACGTTACAGCGAAGTTTAAATGAATTGATAATCGAGTTAGAGCAATTACTGGCACAGTCGGCACTTAGTCTGATAATTAGTTAACACTATCATCATCTTCTCCGTGGATCGTACTTGAACTCCTCTGTGCAGCGCCTCACTCTCCGCAGGGAGCTGATGACGCTCGGAGTGCCCTGTGTTTCCAGCACTCAACGCCGGGATCACTGGGCCCCACTTTACGCACTGACGGGACGTGGGGTGAGTGGAATGAAAGAGGCTGGTGGTTCATCCACTCCCAGACCCGCTTGTCTTTACAGTCTGCTTGTGTTCTTTTCTTCCTGATTATTCCAACGATCCTCACTCCATTGCTTCCCCATCTGGCCTTTGTTCATATGTAATCACGCCACGCCACATTTTCAAATGATGGGAAGGAGCTAATGTTTAACGTTTTCCTTAAAATATGCATGATCTATGCTGTAAAAATCACTCTTCACTTCACACCAGCTGATCTGGTCACCGCTTTGCTTGGTCAGCTTTACCCCCTTCAGCCCCAACTCCGGTTAAGTGTCTGTTCTTCGGTAAAGACTTCGAGACATGCAGGCCAGGGTGGGGTCCGTAAGCCACCTTCTCAGGCAGGCGATGTTGGTAACAATTTGTGTAATTGTTTGTCTGAGGTTCACTCCGTCCTCTGCACGGTGGGCCTCATGAGAGCATAGGAATTGTCTGGCATGCTTTCTGTATCTCCAGGGTCAAGTACAAAACCAGTACATGGGGTGTTCAGTACAGGGCGGGGCAAAAGTAGGTTTATAGTTCTGAGTACACGGAACAGAGTTCATTCTTGTACTATTTATTAATCATTATATTATTTCCCATGCGAACAACTGTAAACCTACCTTTGCCCGCCCCGTAAATTGTCATTAAAATGATTTTCCAAGGAGCTGTGTTTTGACTTCTCTGTGTTTTGACTTCTCTCCTTTGGCTGAACCTTAAACACAGCACATGGCAGCCACAGTTGGCTGAAATGATTCACTGGCAAAGGGCAGGCTGGTTTTTGTTACTGGTTTTTTTTCCTCTCAGAAACTTGAGGCCTGGTAAAGCCCAGACTGGCTCTACCATGGGGGACCCTGCCCTGCCTCTGCCCGAGATGAGAAGTCAAGGCTTCCCCCAAGGGGCTCACTGTGGGGAATACGGCTTCTTTCCTGGGGAAGTCTTGGTAGCAATAAAGTAATGGAATGGTGTCATCTAAAATGCTGACGTATTTCCAAGGAAACTCAGTGATTTTTCTAAACTCCTAATTCTAGCCCATGATTAAAACAGCAAGAAGATTGTCATAGTTTATTTCATCATCATCATGATGTTGGTTTTCCCATATACTTTGTTTTTAAATTGAACATGTAATCGGCGGGCCAGGAGAACTCACGCTAAAATCACGTATGGCGGACTCTTTGTCCATCCATCCATTGACGCGGCTGCTGAAAAGGCTAAGTTCTAAAGATTGTAAAGAGTAGTTGGGGAAAAGATTCATGAGTAAAGATTAGTTTATTTCAATTCGTTCAATTTATTAGTGGTTTTTTCCTACACGATCAGAAACTCAATTACATCTGCCGTCTGATTTAGCATTTAGTAACAAAATAGTCCAACCGGAATATATCCATAGTTTTCAAAATCAAGTGTGAAAATAATTTTAAAAGATAATCAATATAATGAATATATAAAGCTTAACTAGACAGGAAGTTTCACAGGCACGCATGCATCTCAGGAAAATACAAAAACATCCAAGTAAATGTACATAATCAAGTTCTACAAAGAAGAATGAGTGATATACTAAAATGGGTTTCTATTCAAGACCTTCTTTAAGTGAATATTTCTAGGCTAAGTAACACGTTGTTATTCTGAGACCTGATTATCTTGATTTAGAAATAGAGTCAGTCATTTCTTTCAATTCAATGACAATAGGATGGAATGCTGAGTTTTCTCACCCTGGGTCTGTCTTACTGTACATTTTACATAAAATAATTAGAAATTAATGTCAACAAGGTAATAATATGCAGGGGAAAGTCTATCCTTTCATTTGTAAATAGAAGTATTTTGCTGTTGTTGTTCACTGCAAAATTCAAATATGCCATGTTCTTTGAGCACATGGGCCTATTTCCTGCCTAGGCATCACCGGGCTAAGAAAAGCCCAGAGCCTGCAATTTTAAAGACATCTAATGGGCCACCGATCTAGATTTTAAAATAAATGAGTTATTATGGGAAAGGCTCCTAGCAGTGGGGGAAAGGCAAAGAATACAACTTGAACTAGGGTAGGAAGAGACTAGTTCATTCTTAAAGTAAACGTAGCCAAGAAGAAAGTATCAGAGCCGGGTGCTCAGAGAGGAGACCCACCACACTGGCTGTGCTCCCTGGATGACGCGTCCATCAAACACACGAAACAGCGTGCCCTGCAGGCACTGTGAGAGGAGTGTGGCCAGCTCGGCCCTTGGAGATCATCTTCGCCACCAGAAACCTGCCTCACATCACCTGGTTCAGGAGAAGCATCACCACGTCTCATCTGAGCTCCCAGGGCCCAGGGAAGCTCCTTACCTCGTGCTGAAATACCCCCGCCCCAGTATCTCGGTGACACACAGGGCAACCGCTCTGGCGACAAGTACCCAGGGCACTGTGGGCATGTCATCTTGAGTATTCAAAAGGCAGGTGTAGTATTTTTATTTGTTGTGCTAGATATGTATGAGGCAAACGTTAGAAAGGAGTTTTGTGGCCTCCGACATCCACATTTACTATTTTCTCTCTTTCTGTCACGTGTGTCCTATTTTCTTCCTCTAACAAATGTTCTCTTTGATCATATGCAATTTAGCACTGATTTTATTAACTTCTATTAATGTCAGGTATCATTTATGTTGTTTTTCATTTCACTGATTAAGATTAATTGTTGAGTGCTTCTTAATATACAGAATAACTTACATTTTAATCTTAACCGGTGTTTCAATCATAGCCTTTATGGATTTAGCATTCTGTATTAATGAACAGTAGCATATCAGCTGACAGATTTTTGTTTTCGGTTCTTGTTTTTAATGCAGCAAAAGCCACTCATTGACCACTTTCTGTAACTTTGGTTTTATGAAGTTCACAAAGAACCAGACCTGATGATTTTCAAGAAATCTTGCATCCTAAGATTGAACACGTTCCATAAAAATAAGAAATGTGCAATTGAGACAAAACTAAATAAATCTAGAGCTGTGATTGAACTTCCTTTGTAAGTTCAGATTGGCATCTGGAATCCATGTTTTTTTACCCTGATTTGTCTTTTGCTCTTCCCTCTGGAATCCTATTCCATTTTTGCTCAATGAGCTATGATCATATACAATATTTTAAATGACTTAATTGCAATGCATCGCCTCCTACATGCTCTTCATTGACCCGGGCCAAGGTCATGCATGTCCTTCCCTGTTGCTCATCTAAACAGTTCCTCATTCCTTGCAGTCTGGGCGATGAGTGCTTTTTGGATGCATATATTTTTGTTTGATTGGGAAGGTGGCATGAGGGGGTGGGGACTGTGAGGCACTGGTGATGCCTTTCTGCACTTGTGGGGCCCCACCCTAGGGCCAGGACACAGCCAGGCAGGAGGGAGGACAGCGGAGGGCAGAGTTTACTGCCAGATCAGCCCAGATCCGAGGTCCCCGAGGAAGCCAGGGCAGAGGCAGAGGCTGCGGGACAACGGGCCCGCAGGGGCAGTTTGTACGGACAACGAGGGCTATAGGGGTGTGTTCGCACACAAAGACAAGGTCACTGGCTGGGCAGGAAGTTAAACCAAAAGACCCTAAAAACCAAGGTTCGATCATGACTATGAGGATCGTGTAGCTAGAAATGCTTTTACCACCAGGGGGACACTGAAAAGGAACACGGCTTGTCAGAATAAAGAGCAGTCATTCTATTCCTGCTTAGCCGGCTTTAAGAAAGTAAACAGATGCTGAAATTGAACAACCCCCCTGCCAATTTGGAGGTGGTGTCATGGGTGTTGTCCTTTGTCGTGGAGATGTGACTCAATGCATTAACAAAGGCGCTAATCCTGAATGATACTTAGTGTTACTGGGATCAACCGCACAGGTTCTTGGCTGGCTTGAATGTCACGTGTTCATTGTCAGGGCCATCATTTAAGCTAGGCAGCTTTAACGATGACTCACCGGGAACATGATGCTTCCTTCTCACGTTACACACGCTTATTTTCCTGGTGAAGTGTCAATAATTTCATACGGAAAAAATGTCACTTATAAAACCAGGTTTTATTGCCGTATTAAAAAATGATCACAAATGCAATGGAGAAACGTATAAAAATACATATCTCCCGATACGCTGCCATACACAGAATGAGCAAAACTGAGTTTCAGGATGCTGCAGAAGGAATGCAATATAAAGCAATGTCTTTCAACATTGTATCAGTGCCTTTCTTCTCTGAGACACCTATTTGAGGACCCCAGCTGTTTCTCAGCTCTCAAAAACAGCCGACTCGGAGGATTCGAGAAGCCTGAGGATTTTAGGTGTGTTTGTCTTTACACGCATACCTGCATATATACACATACATGTGTATCGTCTGTGAATACACACTGAAACCATGCCATGGGAGCCCACGCATGCAGCGTCCCCTGGGTCTCTTCCCTTGAAGAGAGGTGAGCAATGCCAGCACACGCCTCACCCCTCGAACAACGTAAAAAGACAATGTGGGTGTAGAGACAGGCCTCCCTACTTGCATTTGACGAACTAAGAAGTCAGTTTGCAAAGTTCTAATACGAAGTACTGACCTCTCTCTCCCTCGCTGACTTGTTAGAACGTTCAAGTGCCTTTCCTTATCACAGACTTGCGGGGTCTTCTCCATGTATAGAAATCTGGATTTCACCCCAGGGGTCAAGGACAAAACCTCTGCTCTAAACCCATGAGGATGAAAGTGAACTGTCTGAAGTCTCTCAGGCACCACCACGAGGCTCATCCCTGAAGTGGCCCTACACAGGGCGACTTTGTCACAACACGTCACCTGTCAGAAGACAGCCCTGGGAAGGCATTCAGTTCGAAGGAGAAGAATCACAGCTCCATCTGCAACCGAACAGTGATGCCAAAAAGGTACCCCTGTTAAAGCAACCGTGTGCCCCTGAGAAGTGGGGTTTCCCTTTCAACAGCTGAAAATTAAATTCCATGTCATGCCCAAATGTTACGCGTATCAATGGCTCCACTAATGCCAAGCCTGTGGCCTGCTTCTGAATACACGTGGCGCTCGGTGTAATCTCTACCGTGCAGGTCCACGTGCTGGTCCCGTGGCTTAAATTACACAAGATCATTCAGATAGAAAACACAATGGCTTCTCTTATCATTCAGAACACAGACCCCATTCAAGCAATGAAATAGGTTTCCAATTCATTCCTTAGCACTTCCAGGGGTATTTCTATCGCCGTATTATACGATTTTTGTCTAGTTTTCTGCCATCACCTCTCACATAGAGCTTTATTGATTCCATGACAAATAAGTCACTCAGCTTGTAACTACCATGTTATTTGAAATTTCTATTCAAGGTTTTCTGGACCATTCTCCTTTACAAATAGAGTCACTTTCTTATTATTTATTCTACTGACTATAACAAAAGTGGATACAGAGGAAGTGATATTAGCTTTCCCAGGTGGAGAATAAAACTGACTTATGCTCTATCCCTGGTTCGGTTATAGAGGAAAACTTCTGCACATTCGAGATTTGTGCACCTTACTCCCGCTTCCTGTTGAAAATTTAAAACTGCATTATATTATAAATGTGAGCACGTTGAAATCATTACGTTTTTCTATTTTGAATAAGAAAGTAGTATGTACCTGTGCATAACTATATTTTTTTAAAAAGCTCGGTCACAAAGTAATTTAAATGTAATTTGATAACATCCTCTTGCATTTATGAAATGCTGACCCACATTACTGACCGTACCGGCAAACTACCCCCAAACCTCATTTTAACCAATGGAAAGCACTGGTTAGAAACTGAGCTACTGGAATCGAAGGGGTGTGTGGGTAAGTTAAAGCAGAACCACCAAGGACCACGAACACAGGATGTGAGATGAAGACGACACGGGGAGAGGACGTCTGGGTGCCGGGCGAGAGTCGCCTGCTCATCTGTGGAGCATTAACTCTGCACCCCAAGGAACCAGGGACGGCGGGAGCTGGGAGGCTGGCTGAGGTGTCACCCCGACCTGCAGGAGCCCGGGGAAGCTTGCTCGTGTCTGTGGTCCCAGGTGGGGCCAGGCATCATCACACCATGCGTTAGGAGGAGTACGGTGGCACGCCCCACCCTCCCCCCCACCACAACGGAGGCAGCTCCCGAAGTCAGGAACAGCGGGTGAAGGTTCCTGAGCCAGAAAATGTCACAGAAAATGTAGCTTTGATAGTAAATTCAGAAGGAAAGTGAGGAATTCACCAAACTGTCCAACAGCAGGCAAAGGGGGAAATGGAGTCAGGAAGGCAATCAGAAACAATTTTTTAATGGAAGTGGCATGGAGAAAGTTATGGATTTAAATAGGGGAGTGACATATTCCGGGAACAGAATTTCCTGTGACCCAGCTGGGGCCGTGCTGCGTGCCCACGGCCGGCACGCTGGGAGACGAGGGGATGGGGAATCTGCCCCTGAGAAGTATCTGTTCACAGTGGGCTGGAGCCAACTCAGAAACCCACGTGACAGGTTCAGTTTCTGCAGACAAGACTTCCCTGTTCTATTCTGCTACGGTCACCTAACGCCCGCTGATTGGGTGGGGTGTCGTCAGAATGGATGGCTGCGGTCACAAGCATGGCTGGAGGAGGCCACCCGATATATCAGTTTAATTCTATCATAAAAAATTCAAACAGCGGGACACTGGTGTCCTCTACATAACAAAGACACACGGATGAGCTCTCACAACTGGGAAAGACCTTACGAATTACATCTCCAACTCACTTAATTTTCCAAATTAAAATGTGCATTAATATTCACGGTACTGAAGTGACATGCCCACTGTGACACAGTTAGTATTTCTTGTCGAGCTTCTTTGATATGCAAAAACATGTGATTGCTCCTTTTGTGTAACTGATCTGTCTGCAAGAATCCTCCCCTTCCTGCCCCAAAATAAATTCCATGCTTTGGAGGAAATTTAAAATCTACTCCTTCTATTTGAAACTTAGGTTGAATAAATGTCACTAAGAGAGTTTAGACTTTCGGGTGCCTTTGATCCTTCCCTTGCCCACGTGGTGCCTCCGGTCAACATGCCCTTTTGTGCCCAGGGATGGAAGTCGTTCTGGGGTCCACACGGTGTCCTCTCGGCCCTTCGGCCTGCCTCCATGTCCTTGCCCTTTTGATCCTCGCTACCGCGTGGGTGAGGCGGCTTATTTCGGAGGAGGGGTTCACTCACAGGGAAGCCCCCCTGACCACGTCAGGGTCTAGCCATGATCACTGACCAAGCTGGCCTCCCCCCGACTCCTGCCCGCATTACAGGCCTCTCTGCGTCTCGATGACTTCACCACTGAACCCCTGGTCTGGACCGTCCACCTGCAGAACCACCAACCTCTCCATCAAGTGGGCCCGTGGCCGAGCTGCTCATTCGCTACTAAGCCACCTTCTGATCCCCCCTTAGACCACAGGGCACCCTCCACGCTGCACAGAAAGGCGGGGCAGTCAGGATGCTCAGTGGCAGCTCTCTGTCACCACGCTGTGACACTGCACTTCCCCTTGAGCACCGCCCTGCAGCTGTCATGGGCCAGCCCGCTGGCTCCCCTTTCAGAGCCCCAAACACCAGCCAGTCGACAGCCCCCACGTGGGCCTTTCTAGATTGCCTGCCTAACCCGTCTGGCTTGCAAGGGAGCGAGAAGGACCCACGTGCCTGCTCTCCGGCCTCTCTCGCCTCCTGACCCATTCTCCCCGCAACCCCAGCTCCACAGAGAGCGTTTCAGACACCGCCTGCCGCATCCTTCCCACTCAGCACATCTGCCCCGAGACTCAGCCCTCGTCTCTCTGTCTCTTCGTTAAAAAGGGAAGGGCTTCATCTGAGGTCTCTGGGTGCGGCTCCCAGCATTCCTTAGATAAATCTTTAATACCTGACTCACTCCAAAAGTCTACTTGGAAAACACCTCCTTTTCTTTGCCTTTCTTTTCCAAGAGTCCTAACGTCCCGATCACACTGCCGGAGAGCAGAGTGCCGCAGGCCCGCCGGGAGAGACTGGGGGACAACGTGGAGGAAGGGAGGTGTGCGGCCCCGGGGTGTCCTGAGAAAACGAAGGCACTGATTAATTAACACATGAATCTAAACTGAGAACTGGTATGTCCCTGGGATGGCAATCATAGCCCGTACTCTCGTTTTAACTTCCACTGAAAATATGACAGGTTGGTCATTTCCTATAAAAGAATTAAATTTTCTTAGAAACTTTATGTCCTAGGAAAATACAGTGCCCGCCACCTTTAATAACATCCCTCCTGAGCTTGGTGAAGAAGCTGTGTGGCCACCAAAACAGGTGGACGTATGAAGACCTGGGAATGCAATCTATCTAGGGGGCTGGGGAGGAGAGGGGCGGCGTGACGGTGAACAGGTGAACTATGAGACCCAGAGAAAACTGGGTCAAGACTAACAAGGGAAAACGACTAGAAAGGAATGCATGATTTTTAAGGAGCTTCAGAAAATTGAACATTCTAGGATACATAAAAAAAAATTGGGAAAACTCTGGGGGACAACAAGAAAACAGCTAGAAATTATTTCTCTATAAAGTGATAACTCAGTCCATAACCCAACCCAATCACGAAATCCACCAAGGGGGTAGATTTCGGAAACTGTGTTTTCCGAGAGAGTCAACAGTCATCTCTTAAGGGGAATCAGTGATACATGCCAGTTAGGGAATTATGCAAATCTGTCCAGGAACTGGATTTGAGACAGAGCGCAGGTGGCTTAGCTAACAAACTTAGGAGGGCGTATTCTTTGGAGTACTGTGTCATCGCAAGGCAAACAGCATCTGTGGGCAGAGGACAGAGGTGAGACGCTGTTGTTTTACCCTTTGAGACACAGCGCGTTCCCAGTATGAAATCTTCACCTTGTCTGTAAACCACTCAGCGCCCCTCGCTACCCAAATGCCATGTGATCACTCACAGGAGGTGTGTCTGAGAGTTTAACATGGTTTCCTCGCTCCTTCTCCCTGGCTTCCCCTTTCTGATAAATACTCAACCAAGTTCTCCCAAAG
The DNA here is from genome assembly GCF_004126475.2 of Phyllostomus discolor. Classification (NCBI taxonomy): domain Eukaryota; kingdom Metazoa; phylum Chordata; class Mammalia; order Chiroptera; family Phyllostomidae; genus Phyllostomus; species Phyllostomus discolor. The sequence goes on along the minus strand of NC_040917.2, from coordinate 20,974,467 downwards.
TCCGTTGACAGAGGATAGGTAAGCTGTGTGTGTGTGATTACTGTCCAAGGAGGGGGCACAAAAGAACAGAATTATCTCGTCGAGGGTGGGCCCCTTGTCGTCCAGGCTTCCCCCACTAGGTGAGTGTTCTGGGAGCCCATCTGGATCAGGGTACCAGCTGGCATTGTTGTGAGAGGCTGTGTTTGGCTCCAGGGAATCGGTTTGAACAGTCGTTCAGTGCCTTTGCCCATTTCATGATGGCTGATTTACCAGCGCACCTGCCCACACCACGCAGGGTGCTCAGCAGTTTTTGATGGAAAAGAGCACAACCCCTGTGGCTTACTCTCCCCATTCGCCCGCTCTCACCTGGAGTGGGCTTTTTTGTTTGTTTGTTTCTTCAGATGAAAAAGTCCTCAAAGGGAAAAGTTTTGCTGATGTGGAAGAGGTGAAACAAACAAACAAACAAAAGCAGCAGAAGCACTAAAAGGCATTAAGCTGATCAGTTCAAAAACTGTTTTGAGCAATTGGAAAATATAAAACACCCCAGGAGGTGTATTGCATCAAGTAGAGGGTACTTTGAAAGTGAGTGAAGTTTAGACATGTAAGAATAAACACACACCTTTTTATAAATTGTTTTGAGGTGCCCCTCCCCCATCGTACATGCAGTTATGTGAAATATCCCACGTCCACAGATTTACTCAAAAATATTCACTGAGCACCTGGCGCTCGCCAGGGCCTGTTCTCACTGGGGTCCACACAGCGAGACTACAGTCTCTGCCATCTTGTGGCGTGTGGCCCTTGGAGGAGACAGGCCTCCATCGGCCACCGAGTGTCCCTGTACCACCAGGAAGCCAGGGGGGCCCCCGAGGGAGCACCCTGAGCTGGGGAGCTGATGCCCAGCACTGTAAGTCTGCCTGAGCTAACAGGTGAGGCATGTCGGCCGGCCACCAGCCTGCAGGCGCCTTGGAGAAAATTTCATGAATGTTTTCTTTGAATGATCGATTAAAACTAAAGTGCCCTTTCCCTGGGTAGCCCCACGTCAGAGCACATGCAGTGCGGGTTCTGGACGCAGATTCATCTACAGAAGAAGGAAAATGCAGAAACAATTCTCTAACACACCCCCTTGCTGAAAATGCCAATTTGTGGTTCAAGTCTTAGGATTCCAAAGGTAATTCAAGAACATACCCCAGATATACAGGGTGGGAAAAAAGTAGGTTTCAGGTTGTTTGTGTGGAAAACAATTCAATGATTTATAAATAGTAATAATAAACTATATTTCGTGTACTCAGCATCGTAAACCCACTCTTGCCATACCCAGTATTAAGACTAGTGTTTTTTAAGAACAAAATCGTAATGTGCTGCCACCTAGTGGAAGCTTGGAGAGCCTACTGCTGTACTTCGTACTGAGCCCCCCTAGGAGTATCCCTCCCTAAGGGGCCTGTACAAATTCAGCGTGATAACCACAGAGTAACACTCCCGGGCACTAGGCAGCCCTCACAGCAGCGCTCTCCCTGGGCGTAATCTGTGCTATTTCTGCACACTCTGTTCCCAGTGGAGTCTCTTTTGATCTTGTTCATAAATGTTCTCTTTGTTAGGCAAAACAGCAAAACAAATAGACAGAAGGAAACCTCCCATCTGAACTATGAAATCTATAAACTATAAACTAGGCATAACCTAGTGCTCTGCCTGCACCTCGCACTCAGGGTGTCCGGTGGGCTTGCACACTGCTTCCCTGAGCACTTCGCTTCCCTACCATGGCTGAATAATAATAGCGTTTCCCTGTGGATTTCGCACTCTCTGCTTATATACCATGACTTGAAAATCCTCGTTCCTGGGCCCTGCCCGTCTCCCGTGACCTGCCCGCCACATAACTTTGTGCCTGATTTTCTGAACAGAACAGCCAGGCGCTCTCTGGCCGTGCCTCTGACCCACCGCCCTCGCCGCCTTCAGAAAGAGCACAGGGACACAGGCAGAGCCCGACTCGGCATTTCACTGGCCATTTCTTTCCTGGCAGATCCTGCCGCCTCTCAGAATTGATGGATTTTTCAAGTTGTTATATTCTACAATTCCTCCTTCTGGCTGCAGCCTTCTAGGATTTTATTTTTGAAACTACTGTTTTACTTATTGATACTCTTCTTACAAAAGAGCACACTCTTAAGTGACTCAGGGAAAAGGGGAAAAAATGAGAGTGGTCATTTTTAGGGGGGCTGATTCTGTTTAGACCAGAATAGGACTCAACACCGGGACCTGACAGGTGTCACTAACCAAGTCAGGATGGGCTAAAGATAGAAATGCAGACTCTCTCTCCATTTGTTTCTCATTTCTGCTTGTTTTTGCTTCTTTTAAAGGTAGGTCTTGGCCCTGGCTGGCGTAGCTCAGTGGATTGAGCCTGGGCTGTGAACCAAAGCATCGCAGGTTCGATCCCCAGTCAGGGCACATGCCTGGGTTGCAGGCCACGGCCCCCAGCAACCGCACATTGATGTTTCTCTCTCTCTCTTTCTCCCTCCCTTCCCTCTCTAAAAAATAAATAAATATATTTTTTAAAAAGGTAGATCTTTCTCTTCTATTGCAAGCAGGCTAACTCCACAGTGACCAATGAAGATTACCACCAGCATCTCAGTTTATCCACTCCCAGGGGAAAAAAGTATTTCTTCTTATCAGTGTCCAAACAACAATCCTAAAAGCAAAATTCGATTGGCTCTGCTTGAGTCACATGCCTAGTTTGTGGGCCAATCACTGGTGCCATGCTGGTGGAGTGATATAATTGGTCAGGCTTGGGTCATGTGCTTACCACATCTGCGGTCAGAGTTCCGAGTTTATTCAAAGAAGGGGGTGAGGGATAGACAAGTTTACCAATGTGCTTGGACAAGTCGACTCATCCTGCCAAGGTATCTAATTCCTCTCTCTCGGTCTCAGGGGTTGCTTGTTCTCCCCTCAAGGAATTTCTGCTGTCGACTCTTCTCTCGTCCGGGAGGAACTCTTTGCTTAATCATAAGTTATGCAACCTTATTATTTCTCTTGCAAATTTTGCTTTAGTTCCTACTCCCAGGTAACTCAGTAACACATGTTCCCAACGGTCAGTCACCAATAGCAGTCTCTGATTGGCCAGCTCTTCTTTTGGAGGTGGGAACGGGCCAGCCTGGGAGAGTCACTTCCCCCGCACCCACCCCACTCCAAGGAGGGGGAGTAACCAGATAAAGAACACAGTCAGGGAGGGCGGTGGGGCCTTTGGATGAAACAGAGGCCATCAGCTTCACCTTGACTTCGGGATCCCTTCCCGTCTGGTCAACTAGGGTTTCCTGCCCGACTTCATGCTCCAGGAATTTCCATGAGAGTACTGTGAGAACTGGTGGTTTCCAAACCACGGAGGGGCTTCTTAATTTTCCCCCTAATGATTAGTTTTGGGAAAATTAGAGTCGAAATTGTTTGAATGGACCAAAAATTAAATAATAGTTTCATTTTATTAGCCTCTTCTGCAACACACTTATGCACAAGATTATTCCACAATACATCTATTAGAGAACAGTCCAATTCACGTGCATGCATTAAAATTAAATCACCAGGACAAATTAGGAAACAATATTGTCAGCCTCCAGTAGCCTCCTCTCTGGGTTCTAAATTTATCACCTTTTGAGTTGAATGGGCTGTTTCACTCTGGACTCTCTCCAGAGCTCCCTTGCTATGTGGACATTTCATTTGCATACAGGAAGTCACACAGCACGGTTGGACGAACGGACGACCATCTGGCCCGGGCAGTTTATCTGGATTGTTACTGAACTGGACCAAGCTACGTAAATACAGACCCCTACATTTCCAACCGCTTCCTTCTCCCACTGCCCGACTGCATTTCCCTTCCGGCACCCCTGAGCCGACAGGGATGTTTGCTCCCCCAACTCCCGACACACACACACACACACACACACACACACACACCTTCCTGCGCGGGGGGTTAGTGAGAGTCAGGTCGTACAGCCCGACCAGCCGGACCACTGCCGGTCCACGCTCTCCAGGAACTCTGCACATCCCCCCACATCACACAGGCTCGGTCTGGTTTTCCAGACCTGTGCCTTTTGCATGCCATCTCCTCTACCCGGAAGAACTTCTCTTAACCTTTATTTTCATCCTTTAAGTAACATGCAGCTTTAAGTACGTTTACGTTTCAGCAAGACACGTGTCAATTCCTCCAACCAATTCCCCACACCCGGGCTAGATGCCCTCTCTCTCACGGCATCCCTTTCCCGTATGCTGTGCTATGTTCATTGTATTTCACTTAAGCCATCCCTTAATACAGTAGATGCTCTTTGCTGGCAGGAATAATGTAATGTGTGCACATATCCCCCATCCCTTTCAAAGTGCCTGTTCTTTAAAAGGCACTCCAAGCTATTTGTCGAATGGATGAAAAAATGACTGGATGAGTGAGTAGTTGCATCGGGGCAGCCAAACTCTCCAGAAATTGACCCTGGAACGATGCTCAGTAACCTCCTTCATAGAATTCGGAAACCTTACTCATCCCCAAGACACAAAGCCGGCTGTGCTGCCCTGGTCTTTCTTTCATGCAGAGACCACGAATCACGTCGAATCTCAGCACCGAAGACCTCACAGCCCATGCAAAATGCCCTGCAGGGCATCCATCTTTCGTGCTGCGTTATATTTTTGAATGATAATTGTTGTCACAAGTGTTCTTACCCACAGCTCAGCTAGTTAAAAAAAAATGTTGCCTGCCTCCACCAAATGAAAGATGCCAGATTGTTTACAGATGAATTAATCATGACATTATCCCTGGAACTTTTAAATTACATCAATTACATTGCATTTAACATCACAAATAACCTGCATATTAAACAAATGGAATCTTTTCTCCTATTAATAAAGATCAAATCACTAACCACCACCGCTGAATAGCAACGTGTCTGCCGTCAGTGGCTCCCAGGACGCACAAGAAATCTGGCTCTGTCACAAAATATATGCTTTCCTTTCAGGGGCCTCGCCAGTCTGGATGGAACCTGGGACCGCTCGTTTTCTTCAGGAGCCTGTCTATGAAGTGGTGATAACAGGGAGATGTGGTGGGCTGCCCCGTGCTGAGAGCCCCAGAGAGCTCTCTGAAATAATTCCGTGTTAAAGAGCTCAGTGCTCAGGCATCTCTGTGAAACGTAGGACAGGCCTGGCTTCCCAGTTTCCTATTTAACTTTTCAGACACTGAAAACATTTGGATTTTTCAGCTAATCAACATCTTTCAAACAGGAGCTTGGCGATGGTTGAATCAAGTCAGGCAGAGACATAAAGACATTATTTCCAGTGTCTTCTGTGAGTCATGTGTAAATATAGAATAAAGATAGCAACGTGCAATCAAATAAAAAAGTCTGTTTAAATATAATGATTTCAAAATATGCATAGAAGGAGTAGCTTTTAATTATGCTAGTTTTTCTTACCCTTTATATATTGTAAAGTGCTATAAATTACAAAAAGCCTTCCAAAACCAAATTTCTCTTATCTGTGACCCATAAGTATTATAAGTATTACGCTACCAACAACAAAAAACCCAATTACGATAGTTAGCCAAAGCATCCTTCTCCACACCCCTCCTTCAATGCCAGCCTTCTCTCAGATGGGCAGGGGAAAACCGGACGTGGCGGCTGCGGCCCTCGGAAGCCACTCGGCCCCACCCTGGGGTGGTTGCTGCAGCCTCCAGCCTCACCTTGTGCAACCTTGGTGGGCTTCTTAGCAGAAACGCTAAAAAGCACTAGAACCAATGGGAGCATCACAATTAAGACGCTAGCAAAAGATGCACAAGGGTGGCATCTTGTCATGTGTTTCTGCCATCACTCCCAGTAATAACTGGATTTTTCAGACCACTCCACGTGGAGCCCACAGCACTCACGGAGCTAAAACAGAATGCTCATGAAAAATGCCTAACCATCTATGCTTTCTCTCTTCTTGGCTAGACTCTTCTCCTCTGTGTTTTCCCATTCTGTTTCATCTCGCTTTCAAAGGCTGGCACACTAAGTCGACTGCAGGGGAGCTCACAGAGGCGCACTGTGGCTCCAGCAGCAAAGGCATCTGGGAAACACTGGACTCTCTGTTTAACTCTCTGAGACTGTTTAACTCTCTGGAGCCACAGGCTTGACTGACTCCCCCGGAAAACCAGAATTCTGTCCAAAGATAAACACCTTGCACCCCGGAAGGAGGTTAATGCGTGTATGGAGTGTGATAACTGCCCGATGTCACCTGTTCACTCAGGTGACCTACCTTTCTGCTGGCCTACCTGATTGATTATCCACCACATGGTCTTACCAGTAACTTCCTGCGAAAAATCAGACCCTGTCCTGGGAAGGTGAGGATTCTTCCTGCCCGACAACCACCTCTGGATGCACAGCTGCCTTGCCCACACATGTAAGGTTCTCCTGTTAATGCTCTCGGGCATCCGAATATGGCTACGTGTCAGTTCTTTGGAATGGATCCTGATTTTAGGCTTTGGGGGCTCTCCCCCAACCTTGGCCTATTATGAAGGATGGTGTTGGTGGTGAGCATTAAAGATACCTTTCAGTATCACGGGCCGGTTTGGGGTGGGGTGGTCAGTACTCCGTTGCACTAACATTTTCCCCCATTCACTAAGATGAACATTTCCCTCTCACTCCAAACATCGGTGTTTCTTAGAGTCCAGTCCCACCCGGCTGCCTTTCCCATTCTATCTCTGCCTTTGCCTCATTGTTCCCCAGATCTATTCTCTTTTTGCAAATGAATGTTTGATGCCTGCCTGTCTCACAAGGCTGTAATTTCCCAAGGGCGATTTCCTTCTCAACCCCATGGTGAGAAACCCAAGAGAAAAACAATACATGAGAGTAAAGAGGAACCCGTAGTCCCGGGCTCCCCAGGGTGCGGACCTGCCCAGTCGCGGTCCCCACAGAGAGCAGCACAGGGAAATGGGGCAGGGCTGGGGTTCGGCGGCACCTCTGTCCCCGTGCCCAGCAAAGTGCCCCAAACCACCTGAAGTCCGGCTTCAGGGTCGTTTCAAACACATGGTCAGGCACGACCGTCAAGTAGTGAAGTGCAATTGGACCATCACTGGCTAGATTTTTGGTTACGTAAAAGATGGGAGAAATCCATCTTTTTTATTTATTTTTTTTAATTAAAAACATAGTTTCTGAAAGGAAAAAAATTGATTTCTTCTGTTTGGCTTTTATTATGGAAGTTAGGAGTCGGAAGCCCAGCTTTGACTGGGAGAAGCCAGAGAAGCAAAATTGTTGATCAGTTAGAAAATGATCAGTTCCCCCCAAAGAAAAACACCTCTTCTGACCCCCCTTTGGGTGACAAACGGTTTGCCTTGGCTGCGGCAGAAATGACGCTCACAGGGATAAAAATTAACTAGATTCAAGTGTCCACGTGTCATGGGTGAGTGAACTGAGGTAATGTTTTCCTTTCTCCTGAAACAACGTGATATTTTGATGAGTAAACAGGAAGATGTAAAGAGATATACATTGTAAATATTTATTGAGGGAGTTTTGTTGTATCTAATTTAGATCGTATTAATTATATATGTGAAACAAGGAACTCGAAGCCACCAATCCACTACCTGTGTTCATAAAGCAGAGTCTAGAAATAGCTAAGCCAGCATTAATACTGGTGCCATGATTTATTAACTTAATGCACTAATTATTCATTAAAACTCTTCTCACTAGCCTTTGTCATCCATCAACAAATATTTACAAAACAGTTCTCAGGTATGTACATGTTCCCACTCTGCTATATTTTAAAAAACCTACAGAAAGGAAAAGATAACAAGAGCCATTTAAACCCTAGATAGGGAACTAAGATGAAAATTTTGAATTTTGGGGCTTGAGTGTAGATAATCTATGAAATTAGAAAACAAAATTCAGAAGACCAGATTGGTTCACAGCTTATGTCATGTAGTTCAGAGATTTGCAAGCAGAGCTGCTGACTAATACAGTGCTTAGATGACGAATAAAAGGACTGGACAGGTGGAGAAAAGGGAATACACAAGGATTCCCTAATTCTTACGAAGGCCTCACTTTTCCAAGAAATCTACCATTACTCTCATTCCGTCTTTGCTCTGACTGAGGTAATGGCTTACTCCTCCTGATTTAGGTTTTATATCTAAAGACTAATTCCAACTGAATTTTGTCTCAAGTAACATGAGGATAAGCATTTCGGACATAAAAGTACCTAAGCTGGTGATGAAAATTTCCCCCTAGATATTGTTTTTATACTAATTTTTCCTCCAAAAATATTAATTGAAATATTTCAGTAAAATGTTTATTTTCTTTAGAGCATATGCTATATCTTTATATTCAAAGCTAAATAATAATAGTATACTTGGTGAAAATAGCACTTAATTTAACCCCTACCCTATTGGGCAAAGGTGTTATAACAATACCAACATCCTCCTAAAGGACACAGCAGTGTATGATTTAACGATGATATATATTTACCCAGACTCTCCATCTCCCTGATGATTATTACATAGGTTATAAGCCATCCTAAGCCCTGAACCTGTCTCTTATATTTTAATCACTATGACCAAACTGCTACCAACTAACCTAAAAGGCGGAGTTCCCCGTATAAACCTTTCTGTGGCAGCGTCAGAAATGTCTGGCCCTCCTGCCTCCATCTGCGAACAACTGGAATTGTGGGATTATCACCAGGGATGCAGGAGAAGAAAAGGCTCGGTACCAAGGAAACCAGACAGACAAACACACACACAACTTGAAGCAGGAGAATGTCCTCAGTTTCTCGATCCTGCACCACCCACAAGGGCATCTACCTTTGGGTGCCCCGAATGGGGAAGAAAACTGACACCCACAGATCATGACTACGAGGTGACGGTTTTAGAGTTTTCAGTTTGGCTAGGCTACCCTTTCCCACCTTCAGTCAAAAACTAATCCGGGGGTTGCTGTGACTGCCTTTCGTATTTGTGATCAAAGTTCATTATCAGCTGCCTGTAAAGACAGGTGATTATACTAGATGATCCCTCACCTGTGCGTGACGTGTGACAGCAGCCAGGGGAAGCCAATTACCTTAGATAATCTGCGTGGGTTTGACTCAGGCAGGGGAGAGGCACGAACATTATTGCCAAGGCTTCCCCGGTGAAGGGGAGGTTCCCCCGTGGACAACAGCTTCCGCCCGTGCCCCGGAGTGCCAGCCTAGCCTAGGGATTTCGAGGGTGCCCAGGCACCCCCCAAAAGTGCTCAAGCCAATTCCTTGCAATAAATATCTCATTATATATATATATACATTTTTTTTCAAATGCCTATCTCCTCCTGGTCCTGCTTCTCTGGGAGAACCCCCGACAGCTCTCCACCCCCTCTCTGGGCTGCAGAGGACAAGGCCGGTCACCTCAAGGAGAGGAAGCGGTGACACCGAGTTTCTAGGGCCCTCGACACATGACAAGCCATATTTGGCCTCCAAAAATGGAGCTTTGGGCTGAGCTAGAAACTTTGCGACTGTTCAAGGAGAAAGAACACTACAAGATTAAAAAATGGTCTAGGTAATGTACAATAATTTTTCAATGTTATCTTGAGTAGGGGGAAAAAAAGGAACTTTTGTGGAAAATCTTTTTGACTGATGCCTCTATAGAGTTCTGGACCTTTTACTCACTCATTTATAAAAAAATAACCTATTCATTTATGTGGGGCCTGGCAAGGAGAAAGGCAATTCTCTTGAGCTTAAGTCAATAAATCCTTGAAAATCTTTCCATTTTATTAAACATAGGTGACCTCACATATTAAAAAGAAATGTATTTTCTATATGGATCATTGGTATTTAATCATTAAAAAAAATTAATAAACTTTTTATCTACTACAATCTTGACATATACTTAAATTGATTTTTATCACACATATATTTATGTAAATATGCATATGGTTATGCCATTTGGCAAATATATATTTTTGAGAAATTATACTGGGGTTGAGGACTGTGCGTTTCATCTTGATTATGTGCTCCATAATAAAAGCCATAACTGAAGAATGCAAAATAAACTGATTTATACGTCTGAAAATATTCCAAGTCTCATTGCACCTGTCTCATAATATCCCTTTCTCAAGACTAATGATATAAAAATTCGGGATTAAAGATCAAAACCCATAAATCATAAACAAAATGATACCTGTTTTTCTTCTTATAAATCATTTTCCTGAAACCACAGAGTGGAGCAGCGATGATGGGCCAATCCATCATGCCTGAAGCTAAACACAACATCCGCTTCCGAGGGTGTGCACATTTCGGGTGCTGCGAAAGCTCATGCGCTTCGTCATGGATGTTTGAGAAGACAGCCATCAACGGGGCAATAAGTAGAAGGAATTTACTAAACGATCTTTGACTTTTATGTTAACGAGGAAAAGCAGAGAGGCAGCTCACTAATCTGTGAAATACGAGCAGCATCCACCCCAGGGATTTTCCTGATGTCACGGGTGTTATAAAAGGAGGGTCTGTGACCCAACAACATTTCTGCCGGAAATGGCTGTGAGCAGGCTCTGAAGTCCCCGAACTACGTGCACCTCCAACACAGTTCAAGTGTATGATAAATGCAGCTTGAGTTTGTAGCCTGGGAAATAAGAGTCTCAAAGTGTAGAGAGAAGCAACGGGAAGAGAAAAAGAGAAGGCGGGAGAGAATAAAAAGGGAGAGGAGACGGAAAAGGAGGTTGAAGAGAATTACATGGCTGGTCCCTAAAAGTTGGCCTCCCCTTAACAAACATTTTCTTATTCTTCTTATTCCCATCCTCTCCCTCTCCTCCAGCCCGTTGCCCATCCCTGAGGCTTCCATGACGCCGGACACTGCCCGACAGCCTCTTCCAGGCGGAGCTCCCTAAACCAGGCAGATCGTACGGCTTGGAGACAAGACTTGTTGGCACAGCCCGTGAGCCGTCACAAATTCATTTGTTCATGTAAGTTATCCAATACTCGGTTCAGGGCTTCTCCCCTGAAGAGGCACCTTCATGGCACAGGTTCACCATCATTTCCCCTCTCCTGTCGGCGGAGTTTCGACTTCTACTGCAGAACCTTCGAAGCTGCCTACTAACCCCCCAGGTGTAGCGTTGGCTGGTTTTGCTTACTTATTTCCACGACGGCTCTCGCGTTGGTAAAAGCAGCTTCTTCTGGGAGCAGCGGGTGAGAGGGGCAGGCAGGGCCTCCTCGGTCGCTCCCCATGAGTGCTGGCTCCTGCCGAACCAGCCAGGTCGGAAGACTTCCATAAAAATTTAATTGACTGGTGAATCGGGTGGACAAAAGGTCTAGCTAGATATTTAAAATCCTTGAAGGGAAAGCTAATTAATTACCTCAGAGAGCTCCTTATCGAAGAACTCCCAATTCCTAGGACCAGATCGAGTTCACCGGGCCCCGGTATTTCTGCCACCCAAGAGACAGAGACCCCTGCTGCCCGTGAGTCCTGTGTGTGGCAGCAGATTTTTCTCCAAAGCAAACGGCATGTATTCATTTATGATGACTTCATCACTTTTATTAATCAAATGTATCTAGAACTGCTAATCAGAATTTCTAATAGGCTCTTTGCAATCAGATCCTATGTGGTCAAAATTACAAGAAATTACCTTAGTGCCAGGTTCTTCCAAAAAGCAACCATACTGATTGCAATAGCCTAAAATATGAGAAAATGTGCACTTGCTTAAAAAAGTCAAATTACTCACAATTTTGAGAAATTATTTGGGGAGATTCCTACTTCACAATCAGTCATTATCTTTTAAGCATTACAGTTATAAATTCAACATCAAAATATTTTTGTTCAGCTGATAGGAGAAAGAAAAAATGGAAAATAGGAAAGAAAACCAGATGCAGCCTTGCGAATTTTCCTCCAGGCTTTCTAATTATGTGTTACTCCCTTTTAGAGTTGCTCAGAGGATTCAAGTGTGGTAGAGACGGCCTCATCAGCTGCCTGATTGGAAGAACTAATTTAGGTGGAACCTGAGTGTGCTCTCTGCAGAGGAGGAAGGGGTTGTACTGCGATGTACATACATACTTCCTTTGAACACTTCCTAATTTTCAATCGTAACATGATCAATCCTTCATAGAATGATGTTTTTGTCTTATCCCGTCATACTGATTCACAGAATTTATACCACTGAGGATGAGCACACTTTATGTAAACTCTTGAAATGGAGTAGTGCTTTACACAAAATGTTTGACAACATGAAAATAAGTAGCTTCGTGTAATAGCATGTGTTTATGCTACAGGTGACCTTAAACCTCTCCTAGGTGGTGGACACTGTTCATTCTGTGTTTATTGTTTGAGTGTCAACTAAGTAGCAGACCCTGGAAAAACAACAGCAAGTAAGACAGACAGGTCTCTGTCCCCGTAAGGCTTAAAAAGGAGCTTAATCACCAAAGCTGGCATTGACAATTTAAGTGGTAGGTTTCAGAGTGTCTCGTCTACACACTTGTGTACGAAACTTCCGTTAATTCCCTTTTTCAGTAAACTACCCAATAACATCGGTTAATCTCAGCTCAAAATTATTTAAGAAGATGCTAAAATGTATCTTAACACCAACAGTTTGAAAAATGAAAGAACGTTATATTCTCTCGATTTAGAGATATAAGGTTATACATACATAATCATCAATAACTGAACCAAACTGCTATGATCGTGACTTAAAATTCAGTTGTTACAAACTTTGAGTGCAGAACTAAGAATAAAATTCATCCAAATTTAGAAAATTTAAGAATTTCAATGCAGACAACGTATTACTTTTTCTGCCTACCTTTTCCATTGACAAGGAATTAAGAGTCCTTATAATTCACTACCTCATGCCAGAATGCATAGATAAACAGCTAGATAAAATTTCTGAAACATTTTCCTTTTCCATTGCAATAGGCTTCCCTTCAGTTTTATCTTGTGGTACCAGCACTGTGTCTTCCTACAAATGCAGTCCCTTTCCCTGCCAAGACCTATCTGTGGAATTCTCTAAGCTCCAAGACAAAATTCTAATCCCGCATTCACGGCTGGTCACAATCTGACCCTGACCTGACATCTTTGATCGCAGCACCCCATCCCCTCGGAGGTGATGAAGGAGACGTGAAGGACCCTGGTCTAAGAGTCGGGGGGGGGGGGGGGGGCAGGCTTCCCTTCTGCTTCTGACCCCACCCTCACCCGCCGTGGAAACTGTCTCCTCTTCCCCCTCCTCCTCTTCTCCTGCCTCTTTTAATCAGAATTACATGTGCAAGTGAGCGCTGATATTTAACCCCCTTCCAAGGAAGGGGAGGGGAGGAAGGGAAACACAGGAGACTTTTAGGGCAGGAACAGTACCGTGCGTGACATCGTAATGCCCGACACATGCCATCGAGCACTAGTCCAAAGCCACAGCAGGTACAGCATCGAGAGTGAACCGTGATGTCAGCTATGAACGCTGGGTGAGGGTGACAGGTGCTTGTAGGTTCATCCGTTGTGACAAGTGTCCCACGCTGGTGGGGGGTGTCAACAGTGGGTGAGGAGGGTTGTGCATGTGTGGGGGCGGGGGTATGTAAGAAAAGCCCGAACCTTCCCTTTAGTTTTGCTATAAAGACTTCTCTTTTAAAAAAAAAGCCTCTAAAAAGCACACTGTACAATTGAAATAAATACAATTTTTATTTTTAAATTATGCCTCGATCATGCTGGAAATAAATATCACAAAAGGTTGACAGCAAAGAATTTCTTGATTAAAATAATTTATGCTAAAAATGGGCCTAAAAGTTATTATAAATTTTAATCCTGGGAGCATTGTTTCTGGAAAAAATACTAATGTCTCTTCGCTGGGAATTGTGTAGACATTACTACACAAACATTTAGCAGGCAACCCACCCTGTGTGTGGCGGGGGGGGGGGGGGCATGTTTGTACTGACAGATACACTCAACTATATTTAACTTATCCAAAAAGAACCTGAACACATTAAGTAATTAATGCTTGTCAGTTACTCTGAGTGAGTGCCGCTCTAGTCTAATGCTACGTTGGCAGTAAGTAATAATAACCATCAAGGTAATGGGCTGTCCAATTATGGAGGTTATTTGCTAGCAGCTTTAAAGCATACCATATGTTTGCCCAGAACGCAAATATTTGAGTTTTTCTTAAAAAGGAAGGCCAGCCCTCATCGACCTAAACGAAAATGTGTTTAATGGGAGACGGACTGACCTGGGTGACAGCCCCAGAAGGGTCAGCTGGTCGGGCTGCAGTCCGCCGGCTGCAGAGTGAAGACAAGGCCGCTCCCTCACCTTCTGCAACCACGTCCCACCTCAGCCCCACCCGAGAAAGCCACCTCCTTCCTCTGGTGCCCTGGTTCTGCACAGCAGCTCCCACCCCTCTCGTCAGGCCGAGACAGCCATCGGAAAGCACCCGATCACACCCTCATCTTCTGTAAGTAACCACTCAGAATGGTGTGGGACACTTATGGGTGAAGGCGCACACGTCAGCCCCTTGGGGCACAAGTGACTCTGGCCGGAAGGGCTGCGTCCCCACCCCTGCATTTCGGGATATCTAACCATGCTGTTAACAGCCCCTCAGAACCACATCAAAGGGGGAGATGCCTTTCTGAAAAGAAATGGTGGAGGTCAGGAGGAAAAGCATTAGTGGCTGCCTCCTACTAATTCCCAGTGGCCACAAATAACCCTTTCTGCCATTCATACAATTTCAAAACTTCCCAGAATACAGCAGAAGTACATGTATCCCATTCATAAAAAATGCCAGTTTCCAAACATTCTTCCAATGCAAGAATGCAAGAATCCAAAGTGATGCAAGTTTAGTATCTTTGAATGGCTTTTTGTAGACATCTATCTATCTATCTATCTATCTATTGATACATATCTCTAGGTATTTATATACCTATACATGTATCTATCTATGTCTATGTATGAAAGTAGACTTTGAGAAGAAGAGAATAATTCTCTTTTCTGAAGAAGAAGAAGAAGAAAAGGACAAGAGTGAAAAACTTTTGAGATGAAAAAAAAAGCCCACCCGTGTGACCACTTCAACACCTGGGAGTGCTGCTGGCGAGATCAGTCAGGATGAGAAGGCACCTAGTGCCCTCCCAGGCGACCTCCCAGGCCCAGGCTTTAACAGGAAGCCCTGAAAGTTTACCACCCCTCGGTTTGGCCCTGCTCGTACAGAATTTTCTTTGCCTCTTGCATTTTCCTAGGCAAACCTCTCCCCTTACAAAGGAATGCCTCTCTCTGAGCAATGGCACGGAGCTGCCCGCATAGCAGCCCAGGTGACTGCTTGCTGTCTGTGGCCAGCGAGCAGCCGCCTCCCGGGGACGGGTTCTGTATTTAAGACGAGCACCTCCACTGGGGTGCTCTCCGATGCCGGTACATGCACCGCTAAGATGAGGGCTGAGTGTCTGAAACCGTCCGAGTTGGCTCCCCAAGTACCCCCAAGAACCTGTTAGGGAGGCCGAGCTGAGTTGATGGCGTCCAGCGGCGAGGGAGAGCACGGCCCTGGCAGTGGGTCAGAGGGGAGACGGGCGGGCGGGGTGATGAGGGGGAACTGGAGATTTGATTTAAGGCGGTTCTTTCGAAGAGGGAGCCCGATTAGGAGGAGGCAGGACTCGGGACACAATAGCGCAGGGCTGGTGGGAGCATTCCAAGAATCTTAGGGTTCAGACTCAAATTGCAATTTTAAATTAACCTGCCTTTTTATCTTCCGGGATGACATAATGAAAGCGATTCTGCAGAAAAGTGACCTTGGATGCTTGGATGTGTATTCATACTGTCCCTCCAAGAGTCGAGGAGCCTTCTGAGAAGCAACCGTGATGAACAATCAAGCCATTTGTCTAGGCAGAAGGGTCCCCGAGAAGTAAAGGGACACGCAGGACGAGGGTAAAATGGCTAAGTCAGGCTCCCGCACATGGGAAGGCGCGGCCTCCCTTCTCGGGGTCCCGGTGGAGCGCGGAGACAGGCCTCACTCTGGGACTGGGGGCTGCTTCACTCCACTGAGTGTGCGGCGGACTCCGGAGAAGCCGAGGGTCCCTTCCAGCTGCAGGGGCTCAGAGTCCCGGCCGCCAGCAGGGCGGCGCTCCCACAGGAGGCCCCGGTGACCCAGGCCAGCGGGAGTGACCTCAGGGGAGACTGTCTGGGGGGACAGGTGGCCACGAGCACCCATGTGGACAGCCTGACAAACATAAATATAAACCTTTTCTAGAAATCCACACATGCGTTTGTGATTTGAGTAAATTATTTAATCTCTCTGAGCTTCCGGGTCTATTCTGCTAGCTAAAACGGCATACAGAGGGCAGCAGCACGTCACAGACCCAACTAATATCATTCTCCTTTCCGTGCAAATCTATCTACTATGGAGAAAATGACCCAGACCATAATATTACACGAGCACTTATTTAATGGGAAATTATGAATTAAAATGTGATGCATCATTCTACGGAGTAATCAACAAGAGCATTGTTTCCACCGTAAACATAATTGCCTGCCGACCGAAAAAATAGACATTATTAGGTTCTACCAGATTACTCTGCCCTAAAGGGGGAACTGTTTCTCAACAGCTACAATGTTTCAGTTTCACAAGAAAGATAAGTTCTCAATCTGCTGTACAACAGAATATCTGTAATTAGTTATGTGGGAGGGGGTGTGCCCTTTGAAATGTGTTCACTGAATAGATTTCATGGTAAGTGTCCTCACCACAAAAAAAAACAAAAAAACAAACAACAACAACAACAACAAACAGCAAACCCCACAAAAGAACATAAGGAAATTTTTGGAGGTGAGGAATATGTTTAGTAGTTTGATGAGTTAAAGAGTCATTATAGTATCATGGGTGTTTGCCTATGTCCAGGCTCATCACAAATATGTACAATTTTTAATACGCTGATACTTCAATAAGGCTTAAAAACATTCCTCACTGAACACTGAAGTTCCCATTAAAATTACTTACTAAATTGACAGCTATCTAAAAGTTATTACATTTTAACTTCATATAACCAGGCTCCTGTTGGATATTTACTTTAAAAAAAAGACAGCCTCGATGACATTTTAAGTTAATTTCACTAGCTTCAAATTTTAACTTTAAAAAAGTTCCCTGTTATTTTTTAATCCAGATATAGTTGATATGAAGATGTAATTGCAATTTTAAATTAACTTGTCTTGTACCTTCAGGGACAACATCATGAAAGCAATTTTGTAGAAAACTGACCTTTCCTGTATAGTCTTCAGCAAGAGGTGCCCCACCAATAATGAATCAATATTCTAGATTCTATTTTCAGAGGGGGGGTGGGGGCAGGGAGCTAATGTTCTATTCATAACCATTTCACTGCATTTCTCTTGAGTTGATTTCTCATCATAATCCAAGTATGTTTAATTTACATTTAAAATGAAAACAACACATTAAGCACCAACAAGTTTAGCGATACTTCTTCCTGAGTAGGGTGTTAATCTTCTAACCCAGCTTCGAATGGAAACTCACGCCCGTGACCCTTATGAATAGTGCCGATATGTTCTGAGGTTTCAAAGTTATTCTGGACCACCTCCCCTGGTCTGCATTTTGGTTCTTCTTAGTTCAGTACTGGGGGTGAGCAGGCCGTAGCGGGATGCTGATGGGATGATGAACTCTTCAGGAGGAGGCAAGACCTGGAGCCGGGGCGGTCAGAATAAACAGACGCCCGAACAGGACACGAGCGCTCCTCCATCCCTCTTCTCTTGGGTGACCTCGCGTGCCTAGCCCCGAATTAATTTCTCATTAAACATCCTACGGGGTACTTCAGCTCACACTCTGCTTCTGAACAGCATCAAGTTTGACAGAGTTTCTAATATTATGCTTCGCATTTTGTCCTTCAGTCACCTTCCGAGTACACACTGAGCCCAGGCCCATAGTCACCACCTGTCACCAAAGGGGATATTATCTGTGTTCAGGCTCTCGGTCATGGTGCCTCCCGACCCGGCTGGCTCTCTCAGGCCCGATAAGTACCTGGATCTTCCCAAGGTCACAAACGTCAGGTGGACCTTGGAGTTCCCGGCTGCCTTTGGGGGAATCAGCTCTGCGGCACTGTGGTTGGATGCCGGACCCTGCTCCATGCCCTGGTGAGGCCATCGTGTGACCCCAAATCTCCGCCTGCTTTGCCGCTGGCACCCCAACACGCTCCAACAGGCACCTGTGCGCAAGTGGAGTGCCCACCGTGGGGTGTGTGGAAACAAACCGGAGACAGAGGTAAGGGCTGAACCTGTCCATGCGACAACACTCTCCCCAACTTACTTGTACCCGCTGCAACTTTGTCCTACAGCGAAAATAAGCGCTGCATGCTGAACCATTTACCCCGGCTGATGTTCACCCCCGAGTGTTGAGAGAATATCAGAAAGCTTCAGATTGTTAGGCATGACCCCTGTCTGACACGGGGGCTCCGGAGCACACACGCCTTTCCCGTCACTGGGAACCAGACGGAAACTCTGAAGTCTGACAAACTGGAAGACTACCAGGAGCCTTAGGATGGAGCAGCCCCTGCGGCGTAAGAAGTACCCGAGCCCGGTGGGCAGGGGAGGAAAGGAGAAGGGCGCTCCCACGGCAGAGACTTAGAACTACGTCCACAAAATCTCCCATCAAACGCGGTGACTGTGGACCAGGGACTTCCTTCACACACACTAGAAAGGAAATGTCATGGATGCTTCACAATGATTAACATTCCGTCAGTCTTGTTCACGGGCAGTCTGTTCACAGTGTTGCTGCAGGGCTCCCCAGCACAAACCCTGCAGTCGGACTCCTGGGGTTCAAATCCACACTCCCCCGCCCAGAAGCTGGGCAAGGCTATTTTCCCCGCACCTCGGTCTCACCTGTGAAACAGGGAGAATAGTCAAGATCTCAAAGGAGTGCTACGAAAGCTGAGTTATTGTGTAGAAAGTCCTGAGAACAGTTGTTGGCTCATAAAAAGTACCATGCATGTGTGATATATGGCAATTTTATTAGACAGTAGAAATAGGATCCTTCTTTTTAAAACAATGGCTCCTTAAAGGAGAAAGCCAAGATAAAATATATGTAAGAATGTTTTCCTCATTGAATCAGAAGCAATGACAATGAAATCAGAAAATGTTTTCTTTAAAGCTAGAGTAATATAAAAAAGCGCCTTTGGATTTCTCTGCATCCAGCCATCCGTTAGGACACGAGGCACCATTCACAAGTCTTCCGCGCTACGTTTGCGCGACCTTCGCACCGCAGGAAAATAAAAACGGTCACAACACAACACCGTGATCTGGCGACAGAAGACCGCGTTAAGAACCTAAGCAAGGGAGCAGTGGATCTGGGACACGAGCTGGCTCCTGTAGGCATCACCCGGAGTGTTGCAGGGAGTGACGGTGACCGACGTTCCGTCACAGCACAATTGCGTCAAAGTAGCGTGGTGCCCAAATGAAAAGCACGCGTCACCCTCCAGATAAAGCACACGCACCTCCTGGGGAAGGCTAGAGCAAAGAGCTAAGCCAGTGTTTTAGCAAAAGATCGTGAAATGGGTTTTCTGTACATAGTGCACATCTCTTCACACAACAAATTGCCGCAAGTTTCTTTAATGCAGTCCTCTCCACCTGATACAACACCTAGCTTGTCGCTCCATGGCCACTAATGACAGATGGCGGTCATTCAAGGCGCTGAACAGTCTGGCCAACGCCATGGGTAGGTTGTAGCAGGATCTGAACCCTTACCCCCAAACCTGGGTATGTCTGCGTGTCTGTGTAGTACTTTTGAGTTAGTTTTTCATAGCAGGGCTTTCTCTGCTTTGGCAATGACATTTCACAACAGACTTATCCGGTAAGAAATCAGACATACATTTTGACATGGGTTGACGTTTATCATCTGCATAAGGACCGGCAGACCGGATATCAGAAGTGCAGCGGAAATCTGAAATGGTGGCATCTTCAAGCCGTCTGCAGAGAGAGTCATTTCGGAACCATGGGACAAACTGTCTTTCTTTTCAAAAGAGAGAGAGATCAAGAACATATTTTCATGACTATCTACAAAAAGCCTATTCCGAAAGCCTCGCACTCATTTCTGGACAAAGCCTACGCCTACACAGGCAGGCCCACGGTTACAAGTTCGAATCCGATAGCAGCTACATGACAATGGGTGTTTCTCTAGTCAATGGGACTGAGTTTAGACAAAGTTCGCACCTTTTCCTATTTCGTCTTTGAAACAAAACGAAACAACGTAAGCGATGGAGGTAGACTCGGGGTAGGCAGGCGAGGGAAGGATCCCCAGGCCGTGGGGACGCCCCACCTGCCGGTGGGCTCCGGGGTGCAGGTGGATATGCCTGCGGTGGTTTGGCCTGGTCCCGAAAACAGCTGTAGGCACCGAACAGTGTCTACACGGCTGCCTCCTGGGTAGCTTTGGAGGGCTGGCCCCGGACACCAGCAGCGTGAGTTTTGTTTTTCTACGTTGTTTCTCCCTAAGGGAATAGTAGGAACGACTCCACAAAGAAAAAAAGCAGCAGGAGGGAGAAGACTGAATGAAACACTGCGCTGGGATGGACGAGGCAGCGTCCCCCGGGCACCTCACCTGGGGAAGAAGGTCCTGAGCACCGGCCAAGAGTGCCGACGGCCCGTCCCGGGAACCTCGGATGACGGTGGGACGCATCCGAACTACAGGTGTGCCTCGTTTACTGCGCGAGCTTCTGCTTTGTCGCGCTTCACAGGTGTTACGTTTTTGTTGTCTTGTTTTTCCTAACCAACTAAAGACAAGCGGCTCCACCAGCAAAACGAGTACAATACACTTTGTTATGCTGGTCCAGAAACGAGCCTGCGGTATCTCCAAGGCGCACCTGTGCCGGGAGAGTCTAAAGGCTCCCTCTTCGGCTGCTATGTGGTATTCCCCACTTAATGAATAAACAAGGGTGTTATTAAAGAAAACATAGCTACAATTGAAAAGAGGGGTTTTTATTGCCTATGTTTTAAAAGATTGACGGCACACACACAAGCACTCCTGCATTTAGAAAATCCCCCTGAGACATGAGGAGGTAAAACACTCATGACGCGATTATACGCAGCTCTTTGCATAACCAGAGGACGAGTCCACAGGAGGAGGCAGAGCAGAAAGGCAACACGTTTTCAAAAACCAGTTCTCTTGCACTAATTTCCCACTGCTCTCCTAAGGAACTCCCACGGTCTCGGGGGGCAAGCGGCACAGATCTGCTTCTCATCACCCTGCAGGTGAGCACCTGACGCAGGTCCCTCGGGCCGGACAGCGAGGCGATGTGCGGGAGGGTCCGGGTGAGACTCTGCTTCTCTGCCTTCTCCAGGCCTCCCACATTATTTGGGTTTTGCCCTCCCCCCAGCTTCTTCAAGCTTCAAAACCAGCAACATACTCCCCTCTGAGCCAAGAGGTGAAGGGTGCTCGGCTTTTAAAGGGTCACATGATGAGATGGGGCCCACCTGGACGACCCGCAACACTCTCCCGGCATCTGAAAGTCTTTACCTTTACCAGTGTCTGCAGCGGCCCTTTGCCATGCAAGGGAGTGTACTCACAGGTGCAGACACTTGGGGGTGATTATTCTGTTTCAGTGCCATGAATTATTTTCCCAGTGGAGTTACATTTTCTTCAAAATAATTTTTAAAAAAATTCCCTCTCAGTTGCTGTCTACCCCAAACATGCCTATATGTACACAGATTTTCTCACAATTAAAAATAAACATAAAAGATAGATTATCTTATGTTAATAATAACTAAATCATATACAAATTTGGAATGTCTAATCATGCCTAGTTTTATAAAACCAACAGGGGATGATCATTGTACTTCTATAAAAGAGTGAGCCAGGTCTTCTAAGACATTAACAAAGAAGGGATCAAATTGACTGACAACAGTCCCGGCTTTTGTGTGGAGTCTTTCGAGAAGGAAAACATGAAGCACAGCGCTGATGCAATAGACCGACGGCAAAAAATAAAACCATAAAAAGACATCCTGATGTAGCCGTGCCAACGTTTTCAACACACAAGGCCCTTACCTGTGGCTGATTCCTGGCGGACGTTCTCCAAAGCCCAGGGAGCAGAGGCCTGCCAGCACGACCGTCCTCCCCGCAGGTCTCCGGGCAGGGCACGAGGGACCAGCTCAGTGTGGCACCGCTCCCGACTCCTAGGGAACAGGGGCGAGAACTTCCTTAAACAATGACAGCAGACCCCGGCATGGGCTTGGTTCCTCTGTGTGTGCCGGAGGTACATAAACTCGGAACAGGAGGCTAGGGTGTGACCCAGTTCGTTGAGGGTCCGACTTGGCCCTCCCCACACCTCCTGAGGGATCCCGTAGGTAATATGAATCCACTCTGCAATGACCTTCAGACGAATACACCCCTAGTTCATAGGAAATTCAAGGTTAACTCTGTATTTAAAATGCCCAGACCAACACTGTGACTTACAATAGTTAATAAAGAATGTACGTGAAATAATGTGCTGGGGAAAAATCCCAGCTGACTGGACATTGTGTTTCTTGAACAAGGGCAGTTAAGACTTTGGGGAGTGGAGAAAAGGAAAGACGATTCTAGACTTCGATATGGTTACTTTGTCAACCAGAGTTCGGCCTGACAGTGCAGGAACTCCCATTGTTCAACATCGTCCCCAGACCATGCAATCAACAGAAGGATTATCAACAGGAATACAATGTGTCCCCTTGGCCTTTCAACTGTAGTCAGACAGCACATGGGTACACAAGAAATGCTTATTCTGGAAGCAGTTGAAGAAAAGTTGGTGGTATCTTAAGAGCAATAAATAGAAATACTTTTATGTAGAGATACATTTAGTTAGAGTTGCTGACA
Organism: Phyllostomus discolor; assembly: GCF_004126475.2. NCBI lineage: Eukaryota > Metazoa > Chordata > Mammalia > Chiroptera > Phyllostomidae > Phyllostomus > Phyllostomus discolor. The sequence goes on along the minus strand of NC_040917.2, from coordinate 20,951,770 downwards.
CATCATTCCTTTTATCTCCGAAAGTTAGGTAGTCAGGGTTCATACAGTGCTGTCCAATCTGTGAGGGCAAAGCAAAGAGTCTAAACCTGTGGGGAAAGATCTGGAGATCTAGGATAAGGCTTCTTAAAAATGGAGAGCTGGGTACTGGTTAGTGTGACTCAGTGGATCGAGCGCATGCCTGCAAACCAAGGGTCGACGGTTCAATGCCCAGTCAAGGCACATGCCTGGGTTGCAGGCCAGGTCCCCACTGTGGGGCAGGGGGCAGCGCTAGAGAGGCGACCACACATTGATGTTTCTCTCCCTCGCTTTCTTCCTCCCTTCCCTTCTCTAAAACTAAAGAAATAAAATATTTTGAAAAATGGAGACCTGAGAGTTTTAGTAATTTATTTCTTTGCTATAGAAATCTGTATTAATTTCCTGGTATATCCTATCTGTCTGCTACTTTATTTAAAAAGTATTCATTCTAAGGATAAATGATGTTATATTGTTTCCCATGTTCAAATTAACCTTTAATACTCCATAAAAAACCAACAATGGAAAACCAAACCTAAAGTCAGAAGATCTATTTATGTGCCCATTCATATCACAGAAATTATTAGATATTTCTAAATGTGACTCTGCCAAAACAGACCTTCTTTATAAGAATGGGTACTACACCCAGTTTGCAAAAGTTTGATATACTTCTCTTTACCCTTTTCAGCTTGGTTTGCAAGAATATGTCTAACTTCCACATGTATTTTATGAAACGTATCTGCATATATGACCCAATGATTCCACTTCTGGGAATTTACTCGAAGAAACCCAGAACAGTAATCCAGAAGAACCTAAGCACCCTATGTTTACCACAGTGTCAGTTACAGTCACGAGATTTGAAAGCAGCCCAAGTGACCATCAGTAGATGAGTGGATACAACAACTATGGGGCATTCCCACACACACAAATATTATTTCACCAAACCTGTTGGACATATAAAAAAGTTCATTCATTTTTTAATGCCACTAAAGAACAAAAACATAATTATTTAGCCTATCACTATCAGACTTGAGAAAATAATATCCAATTATTTCAACTGTAATTTACACTTTACACTCAAATGCAAACAGAATTGCACCAGAGGCTGTGGTCTGGAATAGGCGTGGCTAATCCAGTCTCCATAAGCCCTCAGAGTGCATTTCAGGGAGGTTGTCGAGTCCGTGCCCGGGAGACACTGTGTCCATGTTTGCAGAATAAAACATTGCCCATTCTAGGGCCCTACCCAGATTCAGTTTACAAAAATTGGATCAAAACGGGGGAATAATTTTTCATTAGGAATTTAGGTTTCTTTGATTAGCTTTTAAATATTCCTTTACACATCATTAATCACTTAACAAAGAGGCCGAAGAACTGTAGACAACACCGAATGTAGATTACCCCGAAGGACCATTGGAACTGAGTGTACAACGGTCCTACTGCTGGAATCAAACATAAAAGTTAGGACACTAAAGGTCAGTTTATGTAGAATCGTTTGATACACAGATACAGAGTAAGTTACACCAATATTATAGGGGATTTATTACACCTGATTTTTGTTTTTTTAAAAAATACCTGTCTTCTCTTAATTGTGAAATAAAGATCATATGTATTTTAAAGGACTTTAAATGCAATACTTTAAATATCATCTACTAAGCCAGAAAAATGATAAAAAGAATTATAATTGTCTTTAGTGATTCCGTTTTGTTTCTGTTCCTGGTTTTCTCCTCCAAATTATTTCTTTTAAATGGAGTACAGAATCACTACCTGCCTAAGGAAGTCCCAAACGATCAAAGAATTCCACCACGATGCAATCACTGGATACTTCAGATAATAACACATTTGCAACAGACTGCTATCAATACCCTTTACTTTCTTTGGTAATGTGGCAAATATGGTTTTCTAAGGATTTATCAATTAGGATGATAATAAAATAAGCAAAAACTCTGACTTTTATGAATTTAAAAAAAAAACCCTTATTTCCAACTCTCTATCTGGTTCCCATTTCAGGGATCAAGATTTCTCTCTTAAAAAAGAAAGATGGTGGAAAAGGAAGGGATGGAGGGATGCAGGGAGCAGACAAGAGAGACGGTTGAGATATGAAAGGTGCTTCTGACAACCGCTAGCCTTGGAACTTAGTCCTTACCAAGACAGTCTTCTGCAAAAGTATACTATTCAATCCTTAGCCACAAGAAAAAAACAAGCCAGCAATTATGTAAACCGTTTGATCTACAGAAAGTAAAACCTCAGTTGTTATTTTGTAATTGTTTGTAATGTATTCATTAATAGTACAATTACGGTGTTGTAATCCTATCAAGGGTCTGGATAAAATTTATGCTGCTGCTGGCCCTGTTCTTCATCTAAAAATGCTAATACAACCTTCGCGCCGAGAATTTTAATATATTGATCTATCAGTTGGCGATCTGTAGGTCAGCAGAACTGCAGCGCTGCGGGTCAAACAATTCTCAGTATCACAAAGCAATGTTCCCATGTACACAGCTGCTCCAAACATGAAGTATCAGCCTGTGGTTTCATTCATGCCATAAATATTTACTGAGCACACCCAGTGGGGGGGGGGGGGCGGCTGTTCTGGGGACGCGGGCACTGTGCTAAACACCACACAGCTTTTGTAGGTAGGATATTTATTCAAGGAAATACTTTGCCTTCTGAATTAAGGGGGTGATTATTTAGTGGCACAAATAAATATATGCTAAACTAACAACCAAACTCTTTCTAATAGTGTCCCCTATTTTTCTGCTCTTGCTTTTTCGCTCTGTGGTTTGTTTGTTTTTTAAGTTCCAGAGTATTCAGTCTGCAGGTTGGTGGCTATATCCCCTTGTTAAGTCAACAATTCAACTAATCGATCACTAGGTATTCTCAGTTTTGTATTAAATGTGGTAATAGGTTTTACAAATTCTCCAAAGTGAGAAATCTTAGCAAATGCTGAGAGTGTCGGTAAACACAGATTAACTGTTCATTGCTGATGGAACATGAGTTGATTGGGTCATTACTATAGTTGACAAGCTTTAATTATTTTATTTCTTGATACTTTGAACTTAAAAATATGCATCACATCATACTTAGATTGTTGGATCTCAGTACCTATGAACGGGCCTTGGTGATTCACTCTCATTGACCTAATTTGCTGTGTTTAGTCCCACAAACATTCAAATTTACTTTGGCATCTTCTGAATGTTTGGCAAGACTCGAACACTTAAAAATGGAGGCTCATCTTGGATCATTCATTCTGGATGTTGGCCTTTGGCTGATGCAGATAAGCTTTTTGAAGTGTTTTAAATGTCTGTCCCATGCAATGTAGTCTGCACATACCTGTGGTATGAAAAAATATCAAAAGTGAGCATTCTACAGAAATACTTTTTTTGAACAAGTCGAATTGCCTGTCCTTGAGGTTCTTTATTTGGATGGCATGTCAAACCACTCCCTTCAACCATGCGCTGACCTTTCAAAGTGTGTGCTTCCGGCTCTTTTAGAAGGCTTTTGAAATTGTGTAATAGTCTGTACTGTGTTTTGCCTTCTGTACTTATAACTCACATGCATCATGCTCCTTACACTTGATTTTTCCTCTTACCTGCTTCCAAGTAACATAGTGAGACACTTCTAAACGTGAACCATTTGAAGAAAACATTGAAAATATGCCCGGTATTTGAAAGGAAAAACCAAAGGATGGTTGGTTCTTATTTTTTCTGTCGATTTTCTCTAACTTCTCACTTATCTGGTCAATGGAACAATGGATCTATTATTGAAAAGGGGGTTATCTGGGATTTCTCGCAACACTGCCTGCAAAAACGTTTTATTGCCATAGATAAACTCTGGTGAAGGTCGGGCTGCTTGCAGCGTTTAAGGTATGCAAATTAATGCACACCAATTAATCTGTGATTTGGAGAAATCATTATTAGTTACAACGTATTGCGTCTTCAATGAGAAGGATATATGTGTGACATTTGCTGTCTGCCTGTCTCAGGAAGGACATGCATCATCGTCTATTTGGCAGCACTGGAAAGAAATAACACATTTTAAAGCAATTTTGTAATGCGGGGCTCTCCAAGTCTGCAGGTGTCTGTCTTCCGGAATGCTACCGAGTTAGTGAGGCTCATTTCTTTGCGCATAGCGCCCCCTGCCTTCATAAACAAAAAGCGTGTTTACCAAAGAGCTTCAATGCGACCTTACGTAAGAGTTGTGATTCTTAAAAGGCTTCTTTTATGTCTTCTGTGTAAAACATAAGCTAAAAGGAATAAAGAGTTAAAGTGCAAAAAATAACAGAGAGAAACAGAGCACCCGGAGATCATGACAGAGAAAAAAAGGAGGCGCGAAACCAGCGTGTGCACGCTGTGGGCAGAGCGGGCTGGCGCGGAGCTGGGTCCTCCCTCTAATGTTAGCCCTCCGGGAAAACCAGCTGGGTGCAGAGCTCCAGGGCAGCACCTCCTTGAAACTTTGCATGCCATCAAATCCTCAGGGAAACGGAGGCCTTTCTTTGTTCCCCTGTCCACGCCAGAGTGACAGACAGTTGCAGTTACTAGCTGCAGGTGGAGGAACATGGGATTTTAAAAAATCAATGATTAACAAGACGAGATTGATGCCGACACTTGCTTGAACATCAGGGGACCTGAGAAAGGGGTGGGATGTGTGAGAATGCTATGGTCTTCCTTTGATTTTCTTTAACGGCAGATTTGACGATGATTTTCTAAAACGGAGGAAAAGAATGTAAAAGAAGAGAGAAGAGTTGAATACCTGATGGGAGGGGAGACCCCAAGGTGATCGTGTCTTTACCTAAAGTAAAAGCAAATTAATTTCTACCTCTCTTCTCCCCTCCATCAACCCTGTGGGTGGCATTAATTGTTCTCTTACTGCCCTGAGCCCAGATTAGGGGGCGCTAGAGGGCTGGGACGGTAGACATGGAGGTCTAGTTGGATGTAGTGAGAGAAAAGAGGACGGCTTTTTAATTCACTGCCTCTCCCGGAGGCAAGACACGGGTGGTGTCAAGATACAGAACTGTAGCAAAGAAAGAGGAGCGTAGTGGGGCGGTGGCGGGGGGAACAGGACTACAGTTTAAAAGGAAAGCAGAGAAGGAGCAAACGCAGCCGGGCACCTGGAGGGCTGTTTTCACGGTGCGCACAGCTCGCTGAGCCACGGCCGGCCACGGGCTCAGGTCTGCAGCACGGCGCAGCCAGAGATGAAAACAACGGGTCCCGACATCCACGGCATTTTGGCTTGGCATTACCTCTAGCAAGAAACGGTCAAACGGAAATCAATAAAAGTGTACGCTGTCATCATCGCAGAATTCTTTTCTGGGGTGTTCTTTGCTTAATGGTTTCCAAGCAATTCAAAACAATAATCCCTTAAACATGTGTTTCGCTGCCACTTACATTTTTTTTGACATAGCTTTCTTCGACCAGGTTCTTTTACGGAGTCGCTTTCTTAAACGCCGTTCTCCCAGGACCCCTCAGGGACCTGCTCCAAATGCCTTGCCTGTCCAGCTCCCCTTCGTGCCCCAAAGCACCTGGAATCACCTCTCTTACCACCCCACTGCCCTGCTTTGTGATCATTGTTTCACCAAAAACAAGAGAGTTCTTAAGAATAAGCTGAGACTGACTGTGCTCTCTATGCCCATGCCTGAGATGTGGTATAAGGATTCCATCGAGGCTGGGTTTTCCTTCTCAGGACCGGCGGCATGCTCTGTGACCGAACTCCTAAGAAACAGCGTGAGGGAACATTCAATATAATGTCCTCAGGCACCCACACGGCCCTCTCACTTTTTTGCCCCATCGTCTCCACGGCGGCATGCCGTTTGATAGGTCTTTATGGCGCATCATTGCCGTGGCCAAGCGAAAAAATGAACTGAATCTTAACTGTGATGGACTGGTAGTGACAGAATCAAAGGGCGTTTTAAAGTTAAATGCTAACATTATCTTTTCTCATTATGGGCACATTAGGTTGTTTAATTTTTTTGTTTGTTTGTCATTATTCATCATTAAAAAACAATGCATAGCTATCCACTCTACAGCTGATGAGAGAGTACATTTTTTAATGAAAAGGCTTCAAGCTAAACCATTAAAAATATACTTACTGGGAACTCCATGGGCAATAGCGAATGTGGAATGTGATCTCTGACACGTGTAACTTTCAAAACTGTCCTCATTTTGTAAACTATACAATCCACACAAATACTGAGATGTGCCATCTGCCCGTTTAATCTAGGGGGACAAATGTCCCTTTACTATTGAGTCTATTGAGGAAACGTGAAGGCCATTCATTTTTCAACATTTTATTATAATCAATTCTCAATTTATAATAGCATTCATAAATGATAACATTAGCTACTACTAATTGGCCATCCATGTTTACTAAGCAAAGAGCTCCCTGCTTTACAAATATTATTACAACATCTCAAAACTTCTGCTGGGAGAAGAATCACTCCCCTTCATGGACTGAGGAACTGAGCTTTAGGGTTAGGAAGGACACGCCCGAGGGCAGGCACTAGTCATGCCTCCTTTTTCTGGACAGAATCCCAACCTTGACTTCAGAGCCAGCGCCTCTCCGTTTGCACCCAGGGCCCGCTCCATTCTTCATGGGCCAAGAAACGCCCCTGTGGTCTCCCAGGGAAGGAGCTCGGGGGAGCTGGTGGGTCCCCATCTGCAGGGCACGGAGAGGCTTGGGACAGGCAGAAGTGGTGGGTGGGGGCGGGGGGCGGTCAGAGCTGTGCATTCACCTCCAGGGTCTGTGTGGAGCCTGGTAAGAGAGGGGAGAGGTGGCACTCTGAGCATGCCCAGGCTTGAGGGCCTGCGGAGGACCAGCTGGCTTTGACCAGACACAGATGGATGGGCTGAGACCACTGACCCTTAGAAACTAAGGCTACTTATTTGATCAGATGGCAGCTCATATAGGCATGACCGCAATGTAGAAAGTACAGTCTTCACTCTCTTATTTCTGCACGGGAAATAAAGGAGACCTTCTCAAAAATATTCATCCAGGGCACGATATGGCTGATTCCCTTTAGGAAGCATGCACAAGTCAAGGAGAAACACTAAGATGCTCTTGAGAGTAGATGAGGATGTGCTCCTGGTGGGAAGGAGGTGCCTGTGAAGTCCAAGGACATCCTTGGTTCACACCAGTGACAGGTACTATAGTAGGGGACATGGAATGTGGGGTTTATTTTTAATGTTTGGGGACGTTTTTCTCTTTTAAAGAATAAGGATATGATGTATACTTCCTGTCCTCAGAGCTAGGGACGAACTTGTGGAACCATATACGTGTTACTCAATCCAGAACAGTGAGAAGCACCTTCTGAGGTTAGGCCCCAACGAAAGTCGTTGGCCAGCATTGTCCAGCAAAGCTCGAGTTGGTGGTGGTGGGGCTCTGACACCCTCCGTAATCAGGACCAATGACGCTGCCCCGTTCCTGTTATCTGCCACCTGATCCCCACTGTCTCCTCTTCCGAATGAAGCCTTTGTCCAGAAAGAGAAGCCCATTTTGCACAAAGATGGCTTTCCTCTTTAGTTTATCTCTCTGGAGTTTGAGTAAGTGACAAGGGGAACCGTAACCATGGATACCGTGACAAGCCAATGCAGAAGCGGACTGGGTGAGGTGGAAATGACAGGAACTCTGGAATGTGATGAACATGTCCTCACGGGGTCTGTGATCATTAGACGGCGGGGGGGGGGGGGGGGGGGCGTCTCACGAGAAACGTGCACTGTGCCTAGAAAAGCAGATTTCAAAAACTGCCGAGAGAGAGAGGCCGCTGAATGCAGGTGACAGGTTTACCTGTGCTCATTATTCGTTTCCTCCACAACCCCTCCCCCCACAGCCACAAAAACGAGTGTCACTTTTCACCAGACATAAACCCACAAGGACGGAAGGAATGCAGAGGAGACGACAGCCGACAGAAGCAAACGCGCAGAAGCTGCAGAGGACACGCACACCTTCTCGCGGACCTGGCAGGAGAAACTCAGCACAGCAAAACAAAACTAAAAAGCCTACGTCCACAGTGGGAAAAGCCAAGAGACAACCTAGAACGTTCCAGTGTCTCAGGAACCGGCTACGTCAGTGCCGCAAGATACACTGGAGGAAGAGCTGAGCTACTGAGGATTGGCTGAAACCTGCTTGAGAAACCAGGCTTAGATAACCCTCCCCAACACCTGACTGTCTGACCACCGGCCTGCACCTCGGCAGACGTGGGAGCTTCACTCTCTCGACAGGATAAAACCGAGGTTCTACAGGCTGCAGTGGCCCCGCGTGACCGAGGGTGGGCGCGCCACACCGAAGCAGAGAGTAAAGTCTACATACGTGTGCAGACTGGCTGCGGAACCCTCAGTTCCCTTCCATTCCCACCCCCATGTGACTGACCCCCTTGTGGGCTCCAAAAACATTGGCTGGACATCACTGGGTAAGACAAAAAAAAAAGGGAAGATTGTTTTCTATGTAATATAACAATTTCAAAAAGAAATATTTAATCTTAGGGATTCTTCGACAAATAGCCCATGAAAGCCAACAAATGGCTTAGGGATGTGTAACGACACATCCTAAGGAGGCAGTTAAATTAATGCAAGCACCCCCTCCAGGCTCAAAGTTGCCAGTTGGCTTCTTAGTGACTTGCTTTTTTTTTCCATTGAAGTGTAGTTGGCATACAATAGTATGAGTTTCAGGTGTATGACATAATTATTAATCATCTACATACATTGCAAAGGGATCACCATGATAAATCTTGCAACCATCTGCCACTGTACAAAGTTATGATGCTACCGGCTGTATTTCTTACGCTGCACACCACATCCTTGTGACTACTTCCTTTGTAATGAGAAGTGTTGCCTCTTACCCTCCAACATCTTTGGTGCCCACCCTCCCTCCCTGCGCCTTTGGCGGCCATCAGTTTATTGTCTGTTTCTGTTTCATTCGGTTTGTTTGTTTTACTTTTTAGATTCCACATATAAGTGAGATAATAAAGCATTTGTCCTTCTCTATCTGACTTCTTTTACTTAGCATAATGTCTTCCAGGTCTATCAAGGTTGCTGCAAATGGCAAGATTTAATTCTTTGTCCTGGCTTAGTAACATTCCACTGTGTACACGTGCCACATTTTCTTTTTCCACTCGCCCATTGATGGGCATCCTTTAACAGGAGCAGACAACCAAAGATTATCAGACTTTGTCAGAAAAAGTATTTTTTAACGTGTGACACAGAAACCCAAAAACCAAAAAAGACTAAAAAAAAAACTTCTCAGAAACAGAAGCCATGAAGGAGAAAAAATTCTTCAACACTGTGTTATTAATAACCTCAGAGAAATAGATATTTCATCCAAGAAAGAGAAGTTATCTTTAAAGGATCATTCAGAGAAGAATAAAAGAACTCTTAGCAATAAAAAGCTGAGAAAATAATTTAGAATGTCCCAGCCGTCACTTCTGCAGTGAAGACTCAGGGGCCGGGGTGGCTGGTGGTACCGGCCATGAACCCACTGTGGAAAGGATCCGAGGAAGGCAGGCTAGAGCCGGCCCACGCCAGAGCCCGGCGCCCACACGTCTCGTCCCTCCCTGCCCCCTGTCCCGTGTTTGCAACGCTGGCAGCTTGAAATCGGCCAGGGGGTGGGGGCGGGGCCCACACCAGAGCATTCAGAGAATCCTACTCACCTTCGCCCCACCCAACATACACCTACCCCTTGGAGAAGGGATTGTTCCACATTCACCAGTGGTCCGTCAACTATACGCCTACTTGACTTTTATTTATAATTTCATAAAATATGTTACTCAGCTAATACTAACAAATAAATCGGTGTATGATAATTAAATATTGAAGCATTTCAGGAAAATATTTGTATGACCGTCTGTTCCGAGAGTCTTAAGAATGAGGCTAACGCAAGAAGACCTGAAGACTGTAGAAGTTATGCTAATATAATCACACATTATTCCAGGGAGAAGTGGGGCGGGGGGCGGACGCGGAGGGGGGAGGCAGTTAAATTAATGCAAATGACAGGAGCTTTACAACGACGTCCTCAGAATTTGTAATGCCCTAGACGAATGTTGGCGAGAAGGCTGTGAGAACAGGGTTGATTGCGGGAAAGAGCCACAATGTCAGGAGCACACACCAAGTTTTCATTGAGCTGGGGCATCCCCCAAACCTCAACACCGATCTTTTCCCAGCTATTTATGAACCAGGAAAATAAACGGACGAGCAGGGGAAGTCTGACGGGGAAGAGGAGGCGTCTACACTGTGCAGCTTCTGATTCCCTGCGGGGCGGCCTCCACCCAGCACCCAGGAGGAGGCCGGCGCGCCGCTCCGGGGCCCGCCCGCGTGTCCTGTAGGAGCTAAGGAGGTGAGCGTGAGCCTGTGACTCGTGCCTCGGGACCTGGGGGTGAGGCAAAGTGACCGCCATCCCAACCCTAACACGAACATATTGACAAATATGATGTCAGAGAAAATCTCTATTTTTTTCCCAGTGACCTTTCCCCTTTACTCAGTTCCCTCCTAATTCCCAAATCGTCCTCCTGTCACTAGATAGACTGTCACATGGGCCTGCCCCCTGAGCCAGCCTCAAGGGTTTGGCAAGTACCCCACATTCCGGATATTCGGCTAGCAAACAAGATTGTGAAGTGATGGAAGAGTACATAAGTGCAACTCTGTTTCTGTCTCATGGATTAGCACCAAATAGAGCAGTCTGGGACAACGGTAAAGAGGACTTGTTAAAAATAGCTCTTCTGATGAAAGAATTCCAGTGCTTCATTAGTGAACCTCCCATACATCTCCAGTTCTGATTCCTTGCATGTGAAGAAGCGCCCGCCCTTCATCAGTCCCCCCAGCAGAACGGGGCTCTGCTGAGAAGGGCACGCAAAGGCCATGACTGACACGTCGGACCCGTGTCCCCTTGTCCCCTCACCTCTTCACACGCAGTGAACAGCTGTTCTCTGGGGCACAGGACAAAAGCTCTACTGCTTGGATCTGCTTAACTATTTCTCCATTTTTTTTTTCAGATGAAATGCCCTTCCTGAGCCGAAACCCCGAAGCACAGCACAGAAACGATTCTCAAAGGTCACTTAATCATAACACGTTGATGAGCCATCAGATGCCGATACCGTCTTTTACTAGCTCGCAGCAGAGCACACCGCTACATCCTGGAAACTGATAGCTCAAAAGCCAATTGATGTCACAGGCAGTGCTAAAGTGGCTCATGAATTTGAAATGACAACAGATGCTTTGAAAACGGAAAGCCGGCTGGATTTTGATTGAACATGCTAATTTTCAAAAGAATCATTTGCTCACTCAATTTTATACAGTGTAACCTGTTAAGGCTATTTGGAAATCACAGGGGCCGGCGATACAATAGTATTGAGCTCAATTACCCATTAGCAGAGCAGAAGATACCAGCCTCCCTTGTGTCCCTCCGCAGGTGCGTGCGACTGCACAATACGGGGGGAAGAGTGAGGATGACTCAGAGACAAGTGGCTGTGTGCTCGGGGAGCTATCGGCGCGAACAAGTGGCAGAATTTGGGGATAGATACCTGCTAATTTGGTTCTGCATTGAGATTACAGCTTTAATTTCTACCACTTGAGAAAGGAGAGTTAAACAGCCCGTGTCCTTAAGGGGAGATTAAATGGAGTCCTTTATCATGGGGGTTCACGGAGGACGGGATTAAGAATTCTCATCAGTCAGTTGACTTGAGAAAATATTTCGGTGTGGGGCTCTCACAGCACAGAAATGCTTCTCTGGACCCCAGTTACCTTCGGCCACAGGAAACCAGATGTGGGGGTTCAGGACGTTTTGCACTGATGAACGGATGGATGGCGGCAGCCCTTGACCTCTCTCTGCTCAGTGAGAGGACGGCCCTGGAGCCCCCACACTAGCGACGGGTGCTGGCCCCAACCACAGCCTCTGGTCCCTGGCGTCTCCCCTGGGGGACTCTTCAAGGCTCTCCCAGGGAGACAAGTTTGCGCTGGAGCTTTACCGTTTGTCAGGGCTGGGATTTGTTGGGTCAAGTGAAGGAACCACTCTCTGGAAATTGCCAGAAAATATAGTAATCAAGATAAATAATGCTGTACCTAATACTTAAAAAATTAAAATGAACACAAGGACTTCCATGAGAAACGAAATATCAAAACTTGCAAGGTGGTCTGTTTGTCTTCTGACCTGAGACACTTCACAGTGAGAACACCTTTCCCCCCCGGGCTGGGTCCCAGAGCCCTGCGTCCTCCTCACCCCACCTAGGTCCCCCACCAGGCGGACTTGTGAGGATGGACAGCAACATGCCCCCAGACTGGACAACCACGGGGATTCTGTATAATGCTTCTGTTATAAGGCTCCATCTATTTTTGCCACTTGGTTCAAAATACGGAATCCACTTGAGTCAGTGAATACACAGAGGTGCGTGTTTTTCCACTTGACTCAGGCGCGACACTCTGGGTATTTTAAACTATTTAATATAAGGTGACGTGAGTTAGCTCATTAACCACCTCTGAATGTTAGAATGGAAATTCTTGAAACGTCAAATAATTTTCCTATTTATGTTTTTTAAGAAGCTACAGTCCTGCTGGTGAATTGATTGTCCTTTCTTCCAGTGTTTAATTTGTATTAGAGAATTCTTTGAAATATGATTAACCAACCTTTTCACAAATCCAAACTGGGGATTTTGTGTTTTAAATTTAGGAACAGTATATCCTGATTGACAAGCAGTCAGAAAGGTTAGAGAGAACTGAAGAATTCCATCCTTCCTCGGGGCTAAGAGGTCCGGCTTAGAAAGCTGCCTGTAGAGAAGCTTAAGAGAGATTTACCAGAAACATTTTTTTTGGCCTTTAAAGCCCTTTTTAATGGGTCACCCAAAACGCATCTCACTGCAGTCTGTAGCCATCTAAAGCTAGGGAAGTGCCCCTTGTCATTGGCTACCGCCACGGCTGAGGTCACGTATGCCCCTCAAGATAGCAGACATTTTACAACGTATCAGTGGAAGAAAGTAAGACTGAAAGAATCATTAAGTACTGTCCGCAATTTTCCTTCTAAAAAAATATAATAGCAGGAAGCTAATCCCAGAGCTGCCATACACTTGTTATTTTTCTCATTAATTTTAAAGATGTACTTTCTTTCCTATAAAATTTCGCCAACTTAAGAAAAGTCATACCAAGTGTCCCTGGTCCCATTTTAAATTCCTAAAGGTTTTATCGTAAAACATTTAGACTATCCCACCCAAGGTGAGGATATGAGAATATCGGCTTTGGTGGGGGGGTTGGGGGTTCAGTTTAAAAGCCAGTGCCATTTTAGATGGCATTTCCACCAAATTTTCATAGATGACTTAAAACTGTGAAGACAAAATAATTCACTGAATGATCTGTTTCCTAGGATTCCCTCCTCTAAACCTTGCTCCTCCTGTTTTTGATTTGTTGTCATTTGTTTTCCATTGGAATTAACCTGAGAAAATGTCTAAATCAACATATAAGAAAGTAAGTACCTTATTTTGAACATAGAAAATTCAAGGTCTTTCAGGAAACAATGGGAGGAGGAGAGCTGAAGGCACAGGTTGCTGGGAAGCCAGTCTCACACTGTCAGTGTAGGCAATGACCTCATCAACTGAGTCATGTGAAGGAAGACTTCCAAGTGAAATAAAGCCCACGGTTCACTTTAAGGAATGAAGCAGCTGGCTTTAGAGGCATAATAACAGAACATGAGAATGAGTGTGTTGCCGACAATTTAAGGGAACTTTTCTGAGAAGCTCTTGGGACGATTCCCCTGGCATCATATCACACACACAAGTAAGTGCATAAATCTCTTCAAGCAGGATTTAATGTTTCCCCTTCAAGAAGTTTTGTAGACACAAAAGCCAACAGAATGGACTCGTTTTGCAGGCCTCAGGTGAAAAAAACTACAATTATTTTTACACCTATCTTCTGACATTCCCTGTGCTGCTCTGAAAGACATTGTTATTTTTAAAGTTGTAGGTGTTGATTCATGTAAAACATAAAACGTATGTATATTTTTAGAAGACTTTATGGGTTCGTGTGTTCTTTTTCTTTATCAGCAAAAAAGGTAGATAAACAGACAAGCAAATTCCATGATGACTAGCAGTAGAAACAGAAAGAATCAAGAGAAGTGGCGGAGACTATATAAAGACAAAAGCTTCTAGTGCAGATTCTTTAACACGTAAATCATATTTTTATATAGATTGCTATTTAAAATGAATAGTACAAACGCATATTAACCCAGAACAGTACAGGATGTGAGAGTGGATGTGCTCGGAGCCCCTGTTAACATCCTCAGTGCTTACAACTGGGATGAAGCCATGGGGTGCCCCGCCCCCACGGCCCAGGGCTCCAGGTTCCATTGGACGCGCAACCGTGACAGGCATTTGATGAGCAGCAAGAGTAACAACGCTACTGCCTTTTCCTTTGTCCACTTTATTTTCCTCCACACCGCAGTACCCCTTCGACATTATACAATAACTTACTGTTTTCACTATTACCTGCTCCTCCTGCCTCCCCACCCAGAAGATCAAGTCCATGAAGGTTAAGGGCACAGTTATTGCCTCCTTCATTCACCATTGAATCCCACACACATGGTCTGGTGCATGGTAGTTGCTCACACAGAGCTTTTAAAAGAATAAGAAGTACATTTTTAAAAATCTATCCAGATCATTTTTTTGGAAGAATTTTAAGCACTGTACCAAAGACTAGCAATGGTGATATATGTTAGACATTTACACATAATCCTAGTTAATCAGAAATTTGGATTTGCATTTTCTGGAAATTCATTGACAACAAGTAAGAAAATTCAGATACTTTGTTAAAGTAATTTATCTTATAAAATTCTACCCTAAAGTAATAACCATAGATATAAGAAATTGTTTTGAAGAAAAATGTGTATTTTAGAGCCATTTAAAATAGTAAAGATTTAAAAACAATCTGAATTTCCAGTAATAATATTATGGTTAAAAACATTTGGTATGCCTACTTAAATATTGGACATTTGATCACTGAAAATTAATGTTAGGAAGAAAATACTCATAATGCAATGCATTTGCAGTATAAGATACTCTATTAAAAGTATACATTGGCTAAAGAAAAAAAAAAACTAGGGGAAAATTTCCCTATCAGATTAGACAGAACTTTCATTCCCACCTTATCATCTTCCTATTGCAAAGCCCTGGACTGGACTGACTCATTAAAACATCCAGAACAGGATGGAAAACAGGAGGAAGTGTCACGATTAAACTGCAACCTTAAGGAAAAGGTATAGAAGGGAGGGAGGCAGGACCTGATTGACAAAGAGAGAAGCAGAGCCCGAAATACGAACATGAGTGAGCTGTCCAAAAACTGGGCGTTGTTCTGAGCGCCCTGCAAGGACAAAGGATGGCTTGCAAGAGTGGGGAGCGCCTGGGCCCCTGCCTGGGCGATCAGAGAAGACAGGTGGGCCGGCTCCTCGCCCTCCCCCTTCCGGTTAGCAAGCAATTGACACCGACATTGCTGGATCCCAGCCCACAAAGGTGCAGCGAACAGGGCAGTTCACTGAGGTGGGAATGGGGGGGAGGGGGGAGTCCACACCCTTCATCTCTTTGCTCTTCGGCAGGCAGTGGCTCCGATCCCTGCAGTTCCCCGGGGAAACGGTGTTTCCTTTCGGGGCATCATTTTAGTCAGCGTATGAGGGAAGGGGAGTGCCAGGGCCTTTTTTAATTTGTCCCTTTGAAAATAACAGCTCTTGCCCAATACATAAATATAAATGCACTTAGCAACACAGTCTCAGACTATATTACACAATAATAAAAAAAAAAGAGGAGAAATACAGGGATAAATTTTTAAAAAACACCCTCACCATTTATTAACTGTGGACCTGGGAAACAGCCACACAACGGGGCTCCAGTCCCGCTGGACTCGCTGTGACAGTGCCATGGGCCAGACCATCTTTCTGTCCCAACTTCCCGTGAGCCTCGCTCTGACCCCCGCCCCACCGTGGTGCCCTGCTCAGTTCGGAGCTGGCGTTCAATGACTCCCAAAGCTTCTGGACGTTTCCATTTGTCTCAAGCACAGGAACCCTCGTAAACTGTTTCAAGTCCCTCCACTGAAGTCTGGGGGGAAGATTTATGTGTGGCTATTTCCTGGGACCTTTCTTGAAAGGACTCGGCCTCCCTGTCAATCAAAGGGCGCTGAGACCCGGGTAAGAGGCCGAGAATCCCTACTGCGGTTACTTGAACCAAGTCTCTGCCTCGCTGACCTAGAACTTCACAACACACACAGATGAAGCAGCACTTTGGTGCGCCCCCTCGATTGTCCCGAAGGCCACCCTAGTCCACCTGCCTCCACCCCAGATGCGGTGGGCTCAGCCTCCGCACCTCTGCACCTCCGGGCCTCCGCACTTGGGTTCCATGTTCGTGAAGCACCATCTCCCAAATCTTCAAAGATGGACTCCGTGCCGAGGTCACCCCCCAGAGACTTTTTACCACTGAAGTTGACACACCACCGCCCTGCCCTCATTATTAACGTGTTACACCCTTTAGAGCAAGTTTCATTAATCAAGGATTTAATTCTCCTTCGCTTATTTGTCCAGTAGCCACTTTCCCTGGCTAGAATATAAGATTCATGAAATCTAAGACCTTACTGCGGGCCCTGAACAATGTCTAATACACCAGGTGCACAAAAAATATTTGAGGAATGAGGCGGCAAAGGAACTAGTAAGCATGGCAAAGAGTTACAAGATGATAATAGGAGGCTTGGTCAATGGCCAGAATTGCTAGTATGTTTTAAAAAAAATGAAAGACCAGTTATTGGGTTTGACCAAAATATTGTTGACAGCAATTAGCAGTTGTATTGATTTAATTTTCTAAGTCACTCCTTCTTTCTTCTCTCTAATCTTATTGTTCGTAATATGCAGCACTACTATAGAGGCTGTTTTAAGTATTTTTGTTGGAAAGGGGTTACTATAATTCCAGGTAAATTATACATTCTTGGTACCTGAAATTGGGGAATACTGACTCAAGATGATCATTCTTTCCATGCAAATAAATCCCCAAAGGACAAGAGAAACCAGTCACTTCAATAAAGTATCTGAAATTCATCATTCAGGATATTTCTCTGATGAGGAGCTGAGACTCATCCACACTTAGTTCTATTTGTGAAGACACATCAAAGAATGGATTGTTTAAACCAAACTAACACATATGGATATTTATAGTTTTTTTCACACAAAGAAGAATGAGGTGCATCTATTCATGTTAGCTGAACAAAAGAACATGCCATATTTTGTGTCAACTTGACCAGTTAAAAGAACTCAGCAATGAAAGATTATCAGTTTGCTAAAATAAAGTTTACTTAGGGGTGATACAATAAGGTTCAATATTGATTTATGAGAAGGCTTTGAAAAGGGAAATTCTCTGTAAACATGCGTACTCAATGGACCATCAATAACTGTGGCCTTCTTGCCTCATTTATCAAGATTTTATCCTAACTAAAGAGACCAAAAATAAATACCAGATGCCTAGAGAAGAGTGTAAACAACATGTCATTCTAATAAAACTCTTTAGAGATCTCATTTTTAAAGCCAAAATCACCAATTTGTCACTTACTTTTTGTGTCAACTATACTTATATTTGGTATGCATCTCTGAGCAATCTTCTCAGGAATATATTTGTAGATTGTTGACAAAAATCTCTATTTCATGTACTAAGTACAATTCAATATTCAAAGGACAAAAAATGTATCTGAATTTTGAAAACTAAAAATTTGTTTTAGACTAATCACTTGCACCCAAGATTGTCTGATGAAAATTTAAACTAATACAGATTGGAATTATATTGCTGGCCTACATGAAATAGTTTAAAGTTTTATTTAGTTTGAATAAATATAATAAGCAAATGTAATAACATCAAGTGATATTCTGCCCATAGTGGCTATGAAAAATTATTTTCAAATGACATATTTATTTTTTAAGATTTTATTTATGTATTTTTAGAAAGAGGAGAAGGGGGGAGACGGAGAGGGAGAGAAACACCAATGTACAAGAGAAACATCAATCTGTTGCCTCTCATGCGCCCCCTACTGGGGACCTGGCCTGCCACCCAGACATGTGCCCTGACTGAGAATCGAACCAGTGACAGTTTGCAGGCCAGCGCTCAATCCACTGAGCCACACCAGCCAGGGTGAGAAGAGACATAATATTTGTGAAATAACATGCAAAATGTTGGTCAGTAAAATTACATAGGTTTAAGGTGTGAGAACATTTTGAACGGGACCCCGTGCCCACTGATTGACAGCCCTGGTGGGTATCAGAACAGACAGAGAGAGGAATGAGGGTGTAGGTGGGATGTTTCCTGTCTATCTGCTCCCTGGCGTCCCCTGAGCAGTAACCTGGGGTTCACCTGAAAGCCTGACAAAACAGCAGAACTGCGGGCCCCACACTGACCTCCCCAAGCTCAGCTCCAGCCTCCTACCAGTGGCTGGTCCACACATTAAAATGTGAGCAGCAGCAGTCCAGAGATTAACAAGAGAAATGAGAACCATGTCTGAGGAAACACAAATCCTAAGGGGGATCAAAGAAACCACAAACATCAATTGAGGGTTTTAGCGGGGATTTAGGGAGACAGAGTGCCTGGTTTCATGAAACAAAAGGAAAGAGGGTCTTGAGGAAGGACCACCAAAGTCCAATGCCTCCAAGAAGGGTCAGTAAAATAAACACTGATACATGCCCCTAAATTCTGACCACCGTCCAGGCAGGAGGGATGCTTCTGGAACAACTCATAGTGAGCAGCCTTAGGGGGAAGCCGGAGTGCTGTGGCTCAGCGAGCAATCTGGCGTCTGAGGAACTGAACATGGTAACCAGAGAAGAGAGCGAAGCCGTTTACACCATCTTGGCAACGGGGACAGTGAGGCACCTCACGGCAACAGGAGGGCTGCAGGGACGCTTTTGTCCAGAGAACAGTAAAGAAGGAATCGCCTCTTCTGAGACAGAAGCCAGGGGTCTAAGGATGAATGCAGAATGTGGACGCTTACATAAAACACAACTGAAAAATTAGTAAAAAAAAAAAGAATACTTAAGGAGGTAAGTTGAGAGGCTTTCCAACTAATTAATTGTATTTGTGTTTTTCTAAAAACAGAGTGACATGGATGGTGAGTGTACGAGTCTGAACTCTGGAATCAAACTGCATGAGTTGAATTAGCCTGTTTTCTGTCACATGGGACTCAAGATCAAACCTTTATTTCAGAAGCAAACTCCAGAAACTGTCCCTAGGTGAATAAAGCAGAAAAGGAATGGATTAGAAAGAACGGTGGTGGGCACAGAAATTCCCAGCAGCGCGGACCACTCACTGAGGTCACACATGGGCAGGGTCGAGGGCAGGGGAGGGCAGGGAACACCTCGCCCGAACACCTTCCCACGCGGCTCATTCCCTCCCATGCCGTCCCTGGTTCCGACCACAGGGCGAGGTCAAGGAGGCTGGGAAGGGAAGGTGGGGGACTGAGATCTGGAGATGCGTGATACTGGAACGCCCACTGATAAGGGGCAACTAGAGAAATAGAGAAGTGTCAAAAGATGGTGGAATCCAAGCCAGAAAAATTTGGGGAGGAGGAAGTGTAGATGGTCAACATCCAAGGTCTCAGAGATGAAGTCAGAGAAACAAGTTTGCAAGGGTGTCTGCGGTCAGAATAAAAGGGATATATTTATGCGTAAGATTTTGGGGAACATCACATAATTAGGGCTGTGGTATAGGGGGGGAATATTCCCAATGTGGTATAGAATATGTGGTATAGGATATTCACAATGACATGAGTGTGAATGTGTGTGTGTGTTCAGTGGCTGAGGGATGTGTCAGTGTAAAATGTGGGGGGGGGGGGGGGGAATATTACCCATGCAGGTTTGGGCCCGGTCACACAGAACACAAGTACCCCACTAGGGAATTCTTACTTATTCTAAGAGCTGGATTCCATAAATTCGCACTCAGTTCTCTAGAGGTGATCACTGCAGACACATGAGCGGATGAACTCTGTGAGAGAGGAAACGCCAAGACAGAAGGTTGGAAAAAAGGATGGAGATTTGCCAAGATCTCACAACGAGAGCACCATTCTGAAAACGAGTAAAAGAGAAACACGGGAATGCCCACGCTCCTGCGGGGCCAGCATGGGGAGGGCAGGCTCAGTGTGGTGAGTGCCCATGTGCCGTGTGTGCGGCGAGCTTTAACACACCAGCAACAGAGACGCGAAAGGGGTCGGTACTGGCGCACAGAGGCACGCATGTCTGTGGGAGTTTGCAGTCCAGGGGCGCGGCGGCTTCGGTGCTGCCGACTCCAGGTGGGTGGGAATTCCTGAGCTAGTGGGGAGCCCGAAGTGGGTGGTAGTGTTAAAACAGTGGCTGGGGCGTGGGGACACAGAGTGATCGATCGGAAGGCATGTGCCAGCTGCAGGCGTGCCTACTAAGGCAATCCATTTCACAATGAAGACAGAGATGAGGCCAGGAGAGAATCATGCAGAGTACGAGGTAATACTCACGTGTCCCCACGTGCAGGGGAGGGAGAAATGCCCAGCCTGGATGCCGGGCTATGCGCATTGCTTCGTGCCGAGCCCTCTCCTGAAGCAACCCGCACCAACTGAGCTCAGTACCTGTTCATACTGAGCCCAGGCACACCCTGGAGTCCCTCTCCACTTGGGGCTGGTGCAGGCAACTTGCCTCTCAAAGGCAATCTGCCCGCAAAACAATCCAACCTCACTGCCATTCATGGCTCGATGGGAAGGAAGGGTGAAAGAACACAGTAAAAAGAAGTCTGGTTGTTAGGATGGGGGTTCATGTTAGGAAAGTTGCAGAGGGGCAGGTGCTCAGAGACCCACATAGTGATGCTGGCACGATGCAGAAAATAGGACATTGGTAGACACAGTAGGGAAGTGACATACGTAAATGGTCAGAAGCATAGCACTTGCTTAAAGAAAAATTAGTGTTTAGCATGAGATTGAAAATTAAGAATTGCTAAATTTATCAAATTATGAGGTACCTGGTTTCTTCTATTCCTTTGGTAATGTGACAGATCCCAGTTTATTACCCAAGTAATTACCTGGGTTGGTGCTTGCTTTCTGTTCTACGTGCAAATATCAGGAGTTGTATTTTAAGAACACTTCAACAGTTCAAGCAACTTTTCACTCAAAGGTGTTGTGACATTTGCCCCAAGAACATAAAACTAGAATGTGCTATGGAAGGTGGGTCTCAAGGTCACTGTTAACATGCCTGGGAGGAAAATACAGTGAAATCTCCCAAATCTCCCTTTTTCAAGCAGAGCAGATTTCTTTACGTATTTAAGCTTGTTTAATTGCATATCTAAGCCTTTCCCCCTGAAGTCCTTAATTATAATACAGGCTTTAGCTCAATTTCATCTCAAAGGGATTTTTCTGAGACAATAGCCACACAATAACTTGGTTTTATTATTAAAATAATTACAGCAATACATCAAATACTATCAAATTACATAAGGGAAGTGTAAGAACTAGTTACCAGTGATTAAAAAGAAAGATGGTTTCTAGGAAGAAAACATGATTATAAATAACCTTGAGAAAAGAAAGAACAACATCCCAGCCATGCATTGCCCAATGTTATGGTTTATCACGTACATGAGAGAACCAGAGGAAAAAGGATACAATAACGAGTTGATAAAGAAAAACATGTCAGCTATGAAAATCCGATGACAGAGAAAGCCCAGTGTTTAACTCACTATAACATACGGGGAAGGCTATTCTATATGCAATTTTATTCCTGTATCGTTTTATAAGAATCAGAATCAAAGGAGATTGACTGAAGTTATTACTTAATTTAAACTGGACCCAGGCTGCACCTAGCAAAAGAAAAAATTTAAAAAATATAGATATATACATGTGTATATATGTAACACAGAAAGTGGTGGCTGGCCAGAGGGCAGGGAAAAGAGACGGAAGTCATGTTTCTCGGGTAAACAAATTTTCCCAAACCCCAAACACCACACCCATCACCAGAGGCAACAGGGACACTGTGCAGCCACGTGACTCAAGACCTGTACATTTGCTAAAATTCCAAGGATAACTTTTTTCTAAATCATGCCCGAGAACATTTCCACTGAATGTTACATATGTAAGAAAAAGCACCGGTTGCTAAGAAACAGAAGTGGAAGAAACGGACGGTAGGAAATCTAGGATCCCTCCTCTTCTGGCTCTCCTGTCAAAATTTAGTTCTCATTTAATTCCTTACAGCTTTAACTTTATATAAATTTGAATGTGGGTAATAGTGCAAAATTTCCATAACATTTCATGATAATAATGCCATAACTGAGAATTGTGCTTCTTTTCAATACACAGCTGACCCTTGAACCACGTGGGTGTGAACTGCGTCGGCCCACTTACTTGCTGATTGTTTTCAGTAAGTGCTGTGCATGGATTTCCCCTTCCTTATGATTCTCTTGATAACCTTTTGTTTGCTCTAGATTACCTTATGTAATAATACAGTGTATAGTACACATAACAAATGAAATGTGTGTTAATCGACTGTTTCTGTTATCAGTGGTGTTTCTGGCCAAAGCAAGTTATCAGTAGTCAAGTTTTGGGGGAGTCAAAAGTTACACACCCATTTTCACTGCCCCTAACGTCAGAGTTTACAAGGGTCAACAGTATAAACTCGTTATCCATCATTTTTTATTTGAGCTGGTATCTATTATGCTGTTGGTATTGTAGCCTCTACTTTTCTGTGACGATCCTCTGCTAACCCAACTAGTGTGTGCAAAGGGCAAAGGGAAGCTCTCAGCCTTGGAAGGAACTGTTAGCTGCTGCTGTGATTATTACCCACATCGTGGCGGGACCCCCTGAGAAGTCACCCACGTCCGAGATAGTGCATGTCCTCCTGGAAGTGCAGATGCAGGCACATCCTCTCCTGACATGGAAAACCGCGCTGAGGTTTTATTCAGCCGGTTTAAACGTCAGCAGGAGGCTGCTGGGCCTGGCCGAGCTCCTTCTCCCATCAGCAGATACTCATTCGGACTTAGACTGAGCGGGCCACCAGCCCCGCTCACTGCCCCCTCTGTCTTCAATCCAGGCCGAGCCCCCTGTACAAACACACAGCACTGGCCACATGGGGACAGCAACATTGCTAACGAATCCAACTACACTTCAGTCCAGTGAGTGCCAGCTTCCTCAACACCAATTCAGTTGTATCCTAAGAGTCCATTTTATAAAATGTTGTGCGAGGGAAACACAGTAAAGCAAAAACAAAATGAAACAAAAATCAAACAAACAACCCCTGCCCCCCACGGAATCTGGATAGAACCTTCTATCCCACGGTGAAAATATATTCAACAAGTATGACAAGCACAATTAAACACGTATGATTAACATGTTATTTGTCACACAGGACTCTTACACACTATCTAAATATAAAAAGAAAATGTAGAAAGTGAAACAAAAATCAAAATCACAATGTAAAAATCCAAACTCAGCCCTTTGAAGGATCATATGGAATTTTGTATTGTGTAGGTCTCTATACTTCTCTATGTAAGTTTAAAGAAACAACATATTATTAATATGAAAACATCAGATTTTCAAATAAGTGATTGGCATACAATGTTAGTGTTCCATCTAGATCCCTTAAAGGGGACATATCCCCTTTAAGGGGCCGTGTGACCATTGTGTTTGACGTGTTTTCAGTCTCTTATGTGCATAAATTATCTGTGCATATATAAATGTGTGGCTCCTCAAGGGACCCGACATAACTGTCCTAAATACATGTCATGCACAGATAATGCTCCAATAATTCAAACAGACAAACATTTGCCCAAAAGAGTTAAAGGCGAACTGCAAGAACTCCCAATGAAGTTGTACACACTGGCCCCGCCCTGCATACTGCTGGTAAAGAGACAGAGGAGAGCACCCTGTGACTCAGTCACCTGTGCCCAGGAAAGTCACTGACCGCTTTCAGGACTCCATGCACCGCCTCTCCTGCTCACACACAAAACCACTGTTGGCTGTACGGAACGAACTCCGTGTGCAAAGATGGTGAAATCAAGTCGTGTTCTATGAACAATACTTCCAGAGCCTTTATTTAAATCTTTGAGTCATCGAATCGCACCTGCCTTTGAAATGGATTTTACCCATCATCCGAGCGCTCGGTTAAATCAATGTGTACATAATTGTGTCTGCCATGCAACGCTGAAGCCATGGAGTTAATTTTTTAAAGTCTGTCAGAATGGTAATGGAAAAACAACTTGCAGATGTATTCTGCACTTGCTCTAGAGCACCACATTGTACTTGCGTGCATATTCTATTTTATCTCCCACTGAAAATCAACCCATCATGGAATTTTATGGCATTTGCTCACATCAGGGTGGGGCGTGAGCACAGTAACATGCATTTTCATAAAATGTTCAAGTTTTGCACTTTTGTTTTGAATATTTCGACAGTAAAACACACATTTAGAGTCATAGGAAGGCCTTGCTAAAAACCTATGACATTATAAGAATCGCCAAAACATACACTGCCTTCATTCAAGGGCTTGAAGATCCATATTTGAATCAGGCACATCACCTGTTTTGTTAGAAGTCTTACCACGACATGTCACTGCCTGTCACAGGGACGAGTAGCGTGAAGAGTGGGTCAGTGGGAAACGTACAGGGGGGGGCACATGGAGGAAACAAGGATGCACCGTCCACGAGGAAGATCAGCACACCTAACTAGCTGGTCGGATCTAGGTCTGCCAAGCTTACGGGGTGCCTGACAGCACTGAACGTGTGTCTTCAAAAAAGAAAGGCTCAAAATCAGAAGTCTGGAGATTCATCTCAAAACATTACAAAAATAATAGAAAATTAAAACCAGATAAAGGGGAAAGAAGAAAATTGCAACAAAAATAAGTTAATTAATTAAACTAGAAAGAAAACATAGGATACAGTAAATGAACTAAGCCATAGTTGATGATTTGAAAACTCTGGTCAGCTTGATACATCCCTGGGAATATCTATTAAGAAAACAAGAAGGCATCCCTTTCCAAAATCAGGAATGTGAAAGAGGACATCCGTAGGAAACAGACATAAGATTACGAAGATGCTATGAAGTGAACATTGTCTCTCAATTTCAAATTTGATATCCCATGGACAAGTCTATAAAGATTCAAACTAAAACATGAAGAAATAGAAAATGTGAATACTGCCATGTCAAAAAAAAATCTTACAATCAAAGAATAATTCTATCGAAAATAGTAAAGTCATTATTTAGAGTCTTCCTATAAAAAAGCTCTATGCTACAGAGCTTTACAGGTAAATAATTCCAGCATTTTAGGGGGAAAAAGGCACCAATTTTGCAAACATTCCCCCAGAGAATAAGAACAGGGCTCACGTCACAGCTCCTGCTGCGGAGCTGGCGGCACCTGGACACCAAAACTCGACAAGGATGTTTCAACAGAGAGAATCGTCCAGCCGATGCCTTCCATTCCCATGGACGCCAAAGTCCTCACCAAAATACTACATCAGTAAAATGGGTCCGGTGATATGAGTAAAGCAGTGTATCCAAACAAAGTTAAGCATATCCCAGGAATTCGATCTTAGTTACCATTGAAAAAAAAATCAAACATTGCAATTTATTATATGAATAAAATAAAGGAGAAAAATAAAGCAGTCGTTTTAATACATATAAAGAGACAGGTGACAAAATCTAACACAAAACCGTTACAATAATACCTTTAAGCCAAATAAGCGTAGAAGTCAACTTTTGTTTTTCTCTGTTGAAGAGCCCATCTTTGGAGCTCCAGGTGGATGGGTGAGACCGCAAGGAAGAGGTGCTTTCAAAAGGGCTGCTGTCTGAGGTTCCTCAGAAAGGTCTGCACATCTCCGTGACTGAGTCCTTCCCCGGGTGCCGAGTTCTAATCCCCGCTCTACCACAGGCTAACCTTGTTCGCAGCCTCTGACGCCCCACAGAAACTCCGCCCCGCCCCCTCAGGCATGCACGGTGCCTCCCAGACCCAATTCACACCACTCCACCTGCTGACCCCAGCAGGAGCAGGTCTGGACAGGAGTCACTGGCCTGAATTGGGTTTTGTGGCCAGTAGAACAGAAACCAAGTTATTTTTTCTCTCCGAAAGTTTCCCAAAGCAGAGCATCCCCTCCTAGTTTATTCGAAATAAAAGTTTCTTATACAATCACAACTTAAATAACTTTAAAACAAGAAATGCATTAGCATCTTTATTACAAGTGTAATTGGTTTTCCTTTATTTTGCTCTGTGGGGATAGGGTCACTGGTTAAAATACACCACTGTAAAATCTGCAATTTAAATTTCATTTCATGCTGCATTGTAGAAATAGTTTACATAAATAGCATCCATTAATCATTTAAAACAAAGGTTAAATGTAAATTAGGATCCTGCTATTTATTTCTATGATTATTTATGGTTTTCTAGTAAAGTTTTATTTTTCTCAGGGTGAAGGGATTGTTTTTGAAAAACAAAATATCTTTAAACTAAAATTGATAACTTGCGGAAATACATCGACTGAAAAGAGTGTCACAGCATCGTAAGTAGCATTGGAAGTTAAAAAGCATGTTAATTCACAGTGACAATTTTAATTATGCCACGATTTAATTATTAGATGTTTTTCTTCAAGAACCCTAACTACTCGTACTAAACAACTATACTGAATACAGTTTGAGAAAGAATAATATTTTTCTGGTGGCTGTAACTTTTTCAAGAGGGTTCAAATATTGGTTTATCTTTTAGTTTATTCAACACAAGAAGGTAGTAAAAGGAATAACATTAGTATAAGTTAATAAATACTTAGTTTAAGCTGTATTGACAAAGGGAGGAAATACCTGGATAAATACTTGGTTCCAGGTGGCTTGTATAAATTGTTATTTATTCCTTTATTAGAAAATACTTTAGCCCTAGCTGGTGTAGGTCAGTGGATTAAGCATGGGCCTGTGAACCAAAGTGTTGCTAGTTCGATTCCCAGTCAGGGCACATGCCTGGGTTGCAGATCAGGTCCCCAGTAGGGGGCGTGTGAGAAGCAACCGCACATTGATGTTTCTCTCCCTTCCTTTCTCCTTCCCTTCCTCTTTCTCTAAAAATAATTTTTTTAAAAAAGCATGTATAGAAGAAGAGAAAATACTTTAGTAATTCACCAACTTTTTACTCATTCTCAGGTACTGTTCTCAGGTAATCACAGTCAGCTCCTTTTAAGTATTCCTCTTGTTTGATTCATTTCTGATGTTTTTACTCTTTCATCACAGCTTTGATATATCAAGAATCACAGTCTGCATTTTAGGAAATAAGGTTAAGTAAATAGTTACATATTTTAACATTTTACTAAAGTCCAAAATGAAAACCTAAAAGGTGCTATCTGAATTAAAGTTATTTAGAAGAAATAGTATTTGGATGTGTGAGGATGCAAAGAGAGTGAAGATCGCATTGTATTATTAAGAACAATGGTAGCAACTGACTGTGAGAAGTCATCTGAATGCAGCCTCTCTCCCCCTCTCACAACCTCTTACTGCACCGCGTGCACAGTGTGGACAGGCCACGCACAGGGACGGTTCGAGCTTTAGAAGAGGCAGGGCGGGGTGGCTTTTCAGAACAGCACACAATTTAAAAGCTAAGACCTGTTTATTCTGGAATCTACCACTTAATAGTTTCAGACCCTGGTGGACCGTAGGTAATTTCAGCCACGCACGGAAAGTGAAACCTCGGATGAGGGGGAACTGTGAACTTCAAAATGATGCTCTAAACGTATTTTGTGTTGCTCTTGACTAGTTCAAGACAGCAATTATACTTGAACTCTCCCTGACAAAATAATCACTAGCGCGCATTGACATGTTAAAAAGGATACATCACTAAATTCAATGTCATTTAGAGATGTTGATAACAGCAAATTGTTCAGGGAAGCTAATCTACAGAAATTACCATGTGGCACCTAGGTCTCTGTCACTACCTCTAAAGGCCACATGGCTTAATTCCATCCTTCGCAAGGGAGCCTTGAAAATAAGCAAAATCTGTATTTTAATGTCTCCTGTGAACGTGAAGCAACACAGTAGCAGGGACTCGAGGGGGGGCTTTGTAAATTAATGTCGGGTGAGAACAAATGTCACACGAAGTGCACCGGATCCCGCCCAGACGGGCAGACGACACCAGCCCGTGAGCGCCATACGGGGGCTGCGTTGTGGCTTCCTGGCGCCAGGCCACAGTCTATTTCCAGCCGTCACCACCTCAAACATGTATGAGGATGGGGAAAGCACAGGGGCTAAGGAAGCCCCTCGGGTTCTGCTTATTAGGATACTCATTAAGCCCGATCAATAATGGATGAACCATTTGTGAAAAACATATGGATTAAATTACATCTTGGCTTGGACCATTCGGAAGAGTCGTGAGCATTTGGCCCCACTGTTTGCTGTGTAAACAGGATGTCAGAACCAATTCCAGAACACATAACTGAAAAGGCCTGGGCTTCCTTTTCTCAGCGGACCAAAATGATAATGCGCTATGCCATATTTTAAAAATAGTTTAAGAGAATTTATTGTGGACGCTGTGGGAATGTAAAATTAGCGGAATAAAGTGAGAATGTTTAAAAAAATTTCCAACAGCTCCTAAGAAGTGCCAGAGGAAAAAAAAATTGAAGACATCTATGAGAAAAGTGTTGTAAAGACTAAAAACACTAGGTTATATGTCTACCCACAAGAAGTATATTCTTATGCTACTGATTTTGGGGTAGTTTCGGTTAATAAAAATCCATGTTTGTGGTTATGTGACTAGGGGATCAAAATACGTTGAGAAAAAAATCATTTTCATGGTGATATTTTTCCTTTGCCTTTTGCTTTTCCTGTTTATGTACTGTGATGAGCGTAGGAGTGAATTGCAAATTATCCTAAAAATTGGGCTATTCAAATGTTATAAAGTATAATGGTGAAAAAACAAGGGCAAAAATGAGACTGAATATTACTAAAAGGATGAGAATGTCCTGCATTTTTCCTCTTGTTCGCAGTGACCTCCTCCCACTCTTCCTGCCTCTACAAACAGAAAAGATTCTTTAACATTTCCTGGCTCCAACTGAAGCTCAGGTTCTGCTCTGTGAACAGCCTTTTGCTACTTATCACAATCCTGTAAATGACTTTGAAAGAAAAGCAGCTTTCAAATGCAGAATGAAACTGTCACTTGGAAGACAGGGAATCTTAAAGAACATTATGTAATATGATCTGACTGTTATTCTGAAAATTCATTTGCGCCGAATTATTAGCACCAAGCAATGATACTTTTTGGAGAGATGATTTAATTTCCCCAAGAGTTACTGGTCCGTATCTGAAAGAGAATAGCTGGTTTCTTCCGCAGCGATTAATTAGAACAGGATGTGTAGTGTCAGATAAAGGAGAAGACCGTGGCACATATTAATGATCCTGGAATTTGGGTAGGTGTCCCCCAGTACCAACACTGGTGGCACCTTAACAAAAGAACAGAATGGAAATGCACACAGCAAGTCCTATTTACAATACAAACGTTTAAATAGGAGAGTTTGCCTTAGTATAGCTATGAAAATATTTTCATTTCTTAAGTGTACTCACTTGTAATTACTTTCTGCCATTTTTTACTTGCTTTTTCCCTGTCCCTACTCAAGTCCTTTGGCCTCTGTGACTTCATTGTAATTAGAAATCCAAATATATGCTCTGGAATTTTTAATATTGAAACTGAAATAACTCTTGAATATCAAATATTGGAAGAAAACACTTTCAAACAATATTTAAAAACACTAAAACCCCTTCAAGGGCTAGTAAAAGGTCCTTAGAGATCATTCTTATGTATGAAACTCATATTTTCTAAGGAAAAATTAAATGCTGCACAAAGATAACACATCCCCGGCCCAGAAAAAAACAAACAAATGGTATCGAGTTAGATTTTAGTGCAAATCTCCCATCAATGGAGTGTTATTTTCTTTTGAATTCTAGTTGGATATTTTCTATAAAATATTAAAACCATTTCTCTGAAAATGCAGTCAAACTTGTGATCAAAATGTCAGATCAGAGCTATATGATATCTAGAACTAATTTGAATCATCAGCATTATAGGATGAACAGGGAATACATTATTCCCATTCTACTTGATGAAAATTCAGTCGCATTCAAAAGTTAATTTTAAATGTATCAATTCATTTATTCAACAAATATTTATGGATTGCTCACGGTGCCCCAAAGCCTGTGCTGAGGGCTGGGATAAATCATTGCATAGAACACACATTGCCCATAACCTCTTGATACTTGCGACATAAAATTGGGTGTTAAATATATTAAAAATTAAATAGTTAGTAGTAAAGTGTGTGAAGAAAAGTATGTAGTACTCTGAAAGTAAGGATAGAACAAACAAACTTGGTCCGCATAGTAAAATAAAACCAAAAAATGCCACACATACAAACACAAACAGAAACAAGATGTTTCAGCTAAGACCTGAAGAGTGATTGTAACTCTGCTCCAAAAGAGAGGCGGTGAGACAGACAAAAGTAAAGTGGGCTGCAGGGTCGAGTAAGGAAAGCGTGGGGTCATAACTAAAACGGCATCAAATTGGTGAAACTGATGGTCCACTCCAGGGACTCCAAGAAGGAACCAGCTGGACCACATAAACGGCAGCAGCGCAGGGTGTGAGGGGATAGGGGTGGGGCTAGATCCGGCAGGACTTCACAGGCTGTAACATAAAACTCCGCCCTAATCTTCAAAGCGATGGATACACAGCAACATGACTTAGACAAGGACATGGGATGACAGATGTGAATTTCTTAGTGATCTCTTAGACCATGAGGAAAGGAGACTGAATTACCGTACACTCAGGGTAGGTGTTTCTAGAGACTATTGCCGTCACCTAGGGGAGAGATGGGTGGTTTCAACCGTGGTGGCATGGACAGAGAAGCGAAGAATTAAAAGGGTTTCGCCCTGACTGGTGTGACTCAGTGGATTGAGCACCAGACCTCGAGGCAAAGGGTCGAAGGGCCGCTGGGTCTATTCCCAGTCAGGGCACATGCCTGGGATGTGGGCCAGGTTCCCTGGAGTGGGGCGATGCTTCTCCCTCTCTTTCTCCCTCCCTTCCCCTCTATCTAAAAATAAATAAACAAATGTTTAAATAAAAATAAAAATAAATAAAAGGGTTTCAAAGATCAGGTGCAGAAGTCATGCATCTCGTACATGGTTGCCCAGGGCACAGGATGGGATGGGCAGAGGAGGCCAAAGGGGGAAACACGGGGAAAACTATAGTCGAGTAACAATTAAAAAATGATTAAAGAAGTAAAAGAAGAAGAGGAAATATGAGTCAAAAGTGATCCCCGAATTTCTGGCTGGAGGAGGCTGATGGACGGTGAGTGCACAGCGCTGCAGGAAGACCACGTGGGAGACTGGGAGAAGCGAGCTCAGTCACACACACACACTCAGCAGGCGGCACTTACGAGCTGTCTCGGCACGGAGTCAAGGAAACACGCTCACTGTACACGCAGGCCAGTGCAGAGGAAGAGCAGGGTCCAGCACTTCGTTGTCACAGTCCGTTCAGCCGTTCAGCAGCAGTAACTGCAGCCTGTTTTTCTGGGCATTACTCTGGCATTCACAACTTAGAAATGAATAAGATGAATACAATGAGTAAGGCCAAGATACCTGAATTTCAGGGTTTTATTTGGGAATAGGAGTCACCGTGTGTCAGAAAAAAAGACTAAAATAAATTAAACCTTTTTATTGATAAAAGAATTTAGGAATTTGATGTTTTGATTTTCAATCCCTGCTCAGGGCACATCCAAGAATCAACCAATGAATACATAAACAAGTGGAACAACAAATCAATAAATTGGTTATCTCTCAAAAAAAATCGATCAATAAAAAATGGCCGTACCGACAGGAACATGTGTATACTGTTTACTGGGGTTATTCTCAAAATACGAGTAGCTGCGACTGTTGGCCGGTCCCTGACACACGTAGGACAGCCCCCTCCCAGCTGCGTCCCCACGAGACACACGGTGCAGGTGAGCGTGACGGAAAATTCGAGTTACAGTGAATTTCGTATACTTGGGGTCGACTCTGAGGGGTGAGGGGAGGAAAGGGGCAGCAGAATGTTTACTTTAAAAAGCCAAGTCTGTCACTCTTTTTCTTCAAGCCACAGAATATTAACCTTAAGTACTTTACAATCCGGTTAAGTGAGAAATACAGGAAATATGAGTTGAAGAAACTTTCAAGGGACGGAAAGTACTGCGTTCAGGACACTCCGAGGGTATGTGATTCACGGCAGAGCAGGGACATCACAAAAGCAGTTGGTTGTATGAGTTATATGAGAATATTTTTCAAAATTTAGTGGCGGAGAATTTAAGCCGTCACAATGTGCCATTTAGCATTTTAAGTCCCATTAATTGCAGGATAAAGTCATGCTTCATTTTTGACAATTAAATACAATTGTACTGGAAGGGAGTAAGAACTCTGAATTGGACTCAAAGGAGAAATCTTCTTTAAAGGTCACCCTTGCTAAATGGCATGACAATTTGATTATGCCATTCATACCCAACACCCCCAGTCTATTCCCAGCCCGGTGGCTGAAGTGGTGCTTATTGTATCTTATCCTTACAGAAGGATTTTAAAAACCTACTTGTGGATAAACATTCAGAAGAAAACTGATGTACCTTTGACTTTAACGTAGGATGTAGACAGTTGGAAAGAGCGTTGATCTTAGACTTACAAGGAAACACCCCCAAATCTGCAAATTCATGGTTTTTTTTAATGCATCAAAAGTCAACAAATTGATCCTGAATCTAGGGGGAAAAAAGAAGCATTGGTAAAGAGAGACACATTCCAACTACCAAATCACACTCAACAACATATAACCTGAAAAGACCAACAACATCTTTTAAAGAAATTAAACCCACAGGGAAATATCTCCCGACCAAGAAAACTCCAAGCCCAGACTGTTTCACATACGTAGCAGGAAAGGCAGTCCTGGTTACTGGGACACCCTCTCCCTTTCAGTTAGATGTTGTAGAGCTGGCCCTGGTATCTGAGTCACAGCACAGGGGAGATTCATTGCTGAAACTTGAATACTTTCGAGAAAGAGCGTGCAGAGTTATGGTGCACCAGATAAATTTACTGGGCATGGCTACAGCTGAGAATCAGGCTGGAGATGTGCGTTTCAACAACCTTCATAGATGCTTAATATTTTGAGAAATTATAGCCTCTCCTGAGATTAAAAAAAAATCAATTGTAGATATGCCTGGGCTTATTTAGGGTCCTTAATTCACTTCACTTGCTGAAAAGATTTCCTCAAGTTGGAACTGATACTGGGGAGGCAAGGATGTTAAGTGTAGGCACAACAACCCCAGAGATGGAAGCAAGGAGGCTGACTGCACGGTTTTAAGGTACCACTGAAATCCTTCGGAGATGGAGGGCTTGGAGGAGAAGCAATGACAATTAATGGAAAATCCACAAATTTCTTGATGTCTGTGGCAAAATGTCTGACAGCCTTTGAGTGTGAATTTTGCAATATGGTAAGTTGTCAGGACGCAAATGTCAAATGCTTGACCACACACAAGCAGAAAGGATGAAAACAGTTCCTTCACGAGGTAAGAAACTGATAAAAATAGTTTCTTCACAGGGTATGAAATTGGAAGGAAGGGGACGGGAGTTCTCATAGTGCAGTGAGCGGAGACACAGTATGGAAAATCAAACCCAGGTTGAGCAGATCCTCATGGGGATAAAACATTCATTCCTAGAGAAAGTCAACTTCCCCCCTAAAGACTGGGGAGAACGGACATGTGTGACAGTTGGGGACGCGAGGAGTGTGGTGATAGCTCCGCGACGTGGCCTCTCGATGCTCTGAAGGAACAGACACTCTTTTTCACTCATCGGAGCACACGCTGTAAAAAATCCTCCATCTCTGGGCATCCTTTTCCCAAGTCAATGAAAAAAGAATCCAAACAGTAGGCATTGTATTAAATATATTAGCCCAGTTAGTGGGAAACAATGGGGATGTGTGGAGGAGTGGGAAAGGGTTATACAATTCACAAGATGTGCCAAGAAGAACATAACCGATAGTATCTGAGCAGAGTTTGCTTGCCCTTCTTCACAATGGCCCTTCTCCATTCCAGCTCAGTGGTATCAAAACCTTTGACCCTAAAAATATATGAAACATTTTATGTTTCAAAATATCTGTCCCATATATTTGGTCTTGTGAAATATATACTTTATTTCACCTAGAATTTATCATTTTATATAGCCTAAGAAAAAGTCTGCATATATGAACAATAATTTAATATGTTATGGTTGAGTAAAACCCACCAAATTAACTTAACTCATGATCATCAATATATACTAATACCCTATGTAATATTTTCTATTACAATCACAGCTTAACATTCTCTGATTTAGAAAGTGTTTAATTTGATTGAATTTCTTGCAGTCTTACTTTCAAAAGTTTAATTTTATGTGCAATTGACTTTTTGAAATCTCACTAACTATGCTCCATAAAAGTGCCAGCAATATAGTCTTTAAGTTGGCACTGTGTTCATACGGCAATTGTGAGCCATACTAGAAACTTAAAATAAATAAAATCAAGGCCTTCCTAAATCGTACCATGCTGGAATTAAGCCAAAGTAAATATCACAAAACCAAAGCATCTGATGAAATTAAAGCACCTAATAGGAAGATCATCAACATCAAGCCTATGATAAGAAAGACATTAGCGCCCTGGCTGGCGTAGCTCAGTGGATTGAGCGCGGGCTGTGAACCAAAGTGTCGCAGGTTCTATTCCCAGTCAGGGCACATGCCTGGGTTGTAGGCCATGACCCCCAGCAACTGCACATTGATGTTTCTCTCTCTCTCTCTCTCTTTCTCTCTCCCTTCCCTCTCTAAAAATAAATAAATAAAATATTAAAAAAAAGAAAGACATTAGCAAGCAAGAATGTGAACACATGTGGTCATTTTGTTATACAACGACTGTGCTTCCCTGGGCTGTTCTAACTCCTCCCTACCTGCCGCTCTCTTCTTCAGTGCAGTGCCTGTTCCCCTGGGCCGTCGGCACAGCGCACCAGAAGTGACTCAGCCCTTTCTCAGTCATCTCTGTGTTTCTCTATACATCACATCCTCTGACATTCGGCTGGTGTCCAAGGATTTTGCTTTCAAAGGAAAAATGCCACTATAGAGTTGTGTTAAAAAAAAAAAAAAAAAGATAGGCCCTGGCTGGCATAACTCAGTGAACTGAGCACGGGCTGTGAACCAAAGTGTCGCAGGTTCGATTCCCAGTCAGGGTACATGCCTGGGTTGCAGGCCATGACCCCCAGCAACTGCACATTGATGTTTCTCTCTCTCTCTCTCTTTCTCCCTCTCTTCCTTCTCTAAAAATAAATAAATAAAAATCTTTTTTTAAAACTTTATTAAAAAAAGATAGAAGGGCAAGTTTAAAAGCCAATGAGAATTGTAAACTATCAACTAACCATGCCATAGGTGAGGGATTGGCGTGTACATTTTTCCACATTCCATTCACAGGCATATTTAAGGATCTAACAGGAGGCAAATGTTCAGTGGTTCCCACATTTTGTATTTAATAGCAGGTTTGAAATAAATGAGAGCTTTTATGTTGAGCATTCTACTCTTCTACCATTAAAAACAACGTTATTTATAGCCTTCAACATTTTAAATTGGAATGCATTTGTCTCCTCAGAACCTTTCATTTGGCCTCAGATTTTTCCATTTCTTAATATGGCATTGCCTTCTGAAACTAAACAACATCATTTTACTGGTTTCCAGAGATATTAATGAATACAAATAAATGCAAGTAGGAAAGGTAATTGTTAATTATAGTTGCGTAAAAACTGTACCCTGTAATGTCCCATTTTGCTATGAAAATAAGAGTGAATAATGCAAAAATATAAAAGGTATAATACTGGTTATATAAAAATCATGTGTGTACATATACAAGCTTTTGGAAAAGTGTCTTATTTATAATTATAGATGGATATAGATTTCACATGCAGGTAGGGAGACAGCTGACTGTTTCGCTCTATAGACTTAGGTGATATGGATTAAAGCCACAGGCTTAGATATATAGACAGAGGTGGCAGAGTGATTATCAAGCTGGTCATTTTATCCTATCAATTGCCTTCCCTCTTTTATTTTAAGAGTTCATTTCACTTACGAATTGCACAGAGCACTTATTTACTTCTCCAGCTCTATGTTCTACAGAACGCGGTGACACAAATAAATGCTCACGGACGGGTGGAAGGAAGCTCTGATTCTACCGTGCAGTCTTCAGCACCGCACGTTATTTTTACCACCTTCCGCCCCACCAGCCAGTATTTCTTGATCAACATACTCTAGGAATCTTCGTGATATTGTGATTTTAGCAATACGATCAAAGTGAAATCTGCCAGTCTGAGGGCTTTAGCATCCTGAAACCATGAACATCTATAACACTTTCTTTATAAGACACCGTTTAAAACATGTAAACCACAAGACCAAGTAAAGTAAAACCCAAATAGTCCAAAAATGAACCAGACATTTAAACAATATGCTTTATCCTTATTAGCTTACATGTTAACAAAGTTCCAGTCCTTTCTAATCGTTTGGTTAAATATAGGCATAAATATAGGTTATACCAAGTAACTGTAGCTTATTGTCATTCAACAAGGAACAACAATACAACTTTGACATTTTGAGGTTTCTTACGCATTACAATATTTCCACATGCTCTCTCATTTCGCCCAATACAATGATCTCTGAGATCAACCACTTTTACTCAGTCCCATAGAATCCTCTGATCCTCTAGGGTTCTCTTCATTTTTCCTAATGAAGGTCTGCAATTGTCCCTTTTCTGTCCACCTGATCCTATAATTTTTCACAGTTTTTAAAATTAATAATTAAATGTAATAAACTTTAATTTCTAAAAGGGCTAAGAAATTTTGAAACCACTACTTTATTATAGAAAAAATCACATTTAATATGTTTAAGAGAGATACTAATAGAAATCCAGTACAAGTTTTAATATTATAAATACAAAATTTCTAAACTAGTATTGTTTTTATAAGATATAGCTATCTAAATCAAAAGTATACAGTAATTAATAGTTCATAAGTTAAAACTATCTAAATTGAGACTACATATTAATTAAATTTTGAGTTAGTTAATAGAACACCCAAAATTAGAGTTTAAAGGAGAACTTGGCAATTTTAAGATAATTCTGTGCCAAAGAATATCTAATATTATCAGCTTTTCCTTTCAACTTCTATTTCTTCTGGCCTGAGAAACCCTTCCCAAAAATCTTCTACCTTATTCTGAGACTGTAGAAGAACACGGTGAGAAAAGTAGATGATGAGATACCAGAAATACAACAGAGAAAGTAGGAGGATATTGCGAAATTATAGGACATCTGAATATGTAACTTTTAACTAAATTTTAAAGCTTAAATTATATAAAATAGCTATCAGTTCTAACTTTTGGCCAACCGAATAATCATTTTCGAAGTAGCTTTACAAATGGACCGCCCATCCCTCATAGTAATGTTCAGCAAGACGCAAGGTAACTCGAATGCACTGCCTGCTTCTGAAAAGCAAGCGTCCCCAAAATTCCTGAGAGAAGCAGGCAGACCTGAGCTGGCACTGAAAGGAAATGACAGTGTAGTTTGTCATTACAAGAATGCTGCCGTCTTCTGTTCATTCCGCCTTACTCCCTATTATGGAGTAGAACTAGATGATCTTTATTTCATTTACTTTAATCAGATGGCTCTCCTGAAATGCTTCTGGTTAATATTTGGCTTGAATGAAGCACTTTATTAAAAAATGCTGGCTGTTTCCACTCAACATAGCCCGAATAGCTGAAAGGGAAATAATGGCCCAGCCTAAAATGGCACAATAAATCAAAGGACACCCTTTTCCTTCTAAACATTTCCAAGGTTAGTTTTCATCTTAATAGAATTGCTGATCTGTCAACTGATCAACTGCGGATGTGCCTGGGACTTGTTTCAGTGGAAAGAAGGATGTCAAAAATAATGAGAAATAACCCTTTGAGCCTTGTCTAAAAGCATTTTTGTTTTGCTGCACATGCTTTTGTGTGCATTGAAGAATCTTTTCCCTTCCTCAAAGTAAAATTTCAATTGATTAAAAATAAAAGGATTTAGCTTGTCCCTATTCTTAAGTGGCATGGAACAGCAGATTATTGTGGTAAATATCATTTTCAGGATTGACTTTGAACTGTAATGGCGGTAGCACTAGAAACTGCTGGCTCTGCCTAGGATGATAAGGTGTTGCTACCGGTTGAAAGATTAGAAAATTATATAATCTAAAGTAAGAACAATCTTCAAGTTGCATCAGTGATAATGAGAGACTTCAAGTCACCTCTGCAAAAATGTGAAGGGGGGAGAGAGACAGACAGACAGACAGACAGACATCTTTTCTTTGGCTTCCTACATATGTATCTGTATATAGTATTCCAGACTACCAGTTACTCTTTCCCAGATAACAAGGATTTTGAAACCCCTTCAGACACACAGTGACAGTTACTTGACAGTTCTCACTTAATTCTGGGAAAAGATAAAGAGTCCCTAAGGAAGATAAGAAACTCAGGCTGTGCCCTATCATATCAACCCAGAACAAAGCCTTTAATCAGGAAGGTGGCACAACAGAAAGGCACTTCAACCCAGGTGGAGATTCGTCTGTACAAAGTAGGCAGAGAAAATGCAGAGAAAACATCTACACTGCTCACCCTTGAGGTGGAGCCCCCGCGCCATGCCCGCCAGCCAGGTGCAGGGGTGCCTGGTTGGCTTACACCTCCCCCAGCAGGCAGAGCTCCCTCTGGAAGCTTGCTGAACTTACTCCTAAATGTTTAGAATACGTGCATCTCAGCTGAAACTATCTGGCTAAACTTCTCTACCTAGAGACCAAGTTTTGTGCCTGAAAGAGCTCCAGTGTCTGTCACATAGTAGGCACTCAGTGAATCCTGGCTGAACCCTGTGAAAGGGTACATTTCGAGTCATTAGCCATCAAGCTGAAGTTTCTCGCAGGAAAAGTCTAAGCCGGAATCTTGCTCCCCTCCTACCAAAGGATTGTACATGAAGAGCAGAGAGTCCTACCGCTGCCAAGGACAACTGAAAGAGTATTCACTCACCCCAACTCTTACAGGTTACAGCCCGTAGGTGGGCCTCAGAATGAAAGTGCTTTCGGTGAGAGTGAATTGTTTAGAAGTCTCATCCAGAATTTCATTTGTTATACACCCTGAGGTTCTTCAAGCTCAACAGGGATATTTTGAATTTCAACTTGAATAGTAAAAAAGAACATCTTTTAGGTTCCCATATTTTAAGTCATTAGTCCAATTGTTTAAACCTGAGATTTATGAAAGGTATTATATTAAGAGAAAATGAGGCATTTGATATGCAAGTCAAATATCAAAGAAACACACACACACAAAAAAACAATCCTGAAAATCTTCCAAATACATACTACAATCTGTATTCCCATCAACTTAAGAAAACTAGCTATAAAACCCCCTTTTTTGTGACTCCGGGAGCACATAATAAAATGAATGAATGGGACAGTTCGGATAGGTTTTCACTTTTTATTTACCTCTCTTGCCAATGTCGTCCTTATACTTCCGGGTATGTCACTTTCAATCTAATCATTTGATGGCACAATTTGTACCTGCATTGCTCAAGTTCAGCTTCTCAGATTCACCGTGGTATTTTACAAAATGCAAGAACAAAAACATGTCTGTCATGCGGGCAAGTGTGAGAAACGGAAGAGAGGAACCAGAAAGAAATTTTACTTTCTGCAAATAAAGAAACACTGTCAATCCCTTTCTATTTAAACAGTGGACATGTAATATCATACTATATCGATATAATTTTATTCTCTTTTATGCTTACTTCTTTTATAGTGTAGCAAAATAACTTTTAATATTTATGTAAGCCTAACTAATCTTTTTGGAATAAAGCAGGCTTATATTGGTTAATAAATTCTACCTTTATTATAAAAATAAAATTTAGCAAAATGTTTTGAAATAATAGTTAGAAAAATATTATCATTTACTTAATGCAATGCTACATTAACATTTTGTGCATTATCTCTGTTTAATATAACCTTTTCTGTGCTATTGTACTAGCTATATATTTTTTAAATTCTTACCATTGTGCTAGACAATAGTAGTATTATAAATTACATTATTGTTTTAAACTATACATAGTTCATAAGTTAAAAACAATATGTAGGTTTATATACAGTTTAGAGTTTAAAACATTAATCCTGTTATTAATTTATAATATAATTATATTAGAGTGACTCATTTACACCATACTCAGTGTGTTATTTACAAGTGCAGCTCAGCAAACTTACATCAAAATATATATCCTGTGCATATAAGAAACTCAAACCTGTTAAAAAAATGTATTGTGGGTCTATAAGGTGAGTGAGGAAAAAAAATTTAAAAAATAATTCAAAACACTGACACTAATCATAAAAACAGTATTTTAAACATTTGTTTTCAATACATGTGAAATTGAGGTTTATAGCATTCATGTTAAAAGTTATGGTGCAGTGGCAAATATATCAATAAATCAACATACCAGTCACTAACCACAGTTATACAGTCTGATAGACTTAATAGCATAAATAAAAAAAGAAGTACAGTTAGTAAAAAATCAAAATATTTTTAAAAAGCAGTACATACTCTTAAGACATTTTTTCATGCAGAATCGCTCCTAAAATTATTTCTTCTTCAAAACTGGAAGTGAGGAAATTAAAAATCTACTTCTGAAAATGCAGCACCGCTTGCTGGAAATAATTATGCAGTGACAGAAATAAATGCATCTGAGAGCATGCGAGTGCAATTATGTGCCACAGGTAGTAAATGTCAGGTTACGTTTCGATGAGTTTATGGATATCAGACTCATCTGTATGCTCTTTCTAATAGCGATTTTATGACTCAAACTAATAAATATAGGAAACTTCTGATTTTTAATAATAAGGTTTCTTATGGTGGTAGTTTATTTTGGCTGATGCAAAAATAATAAATCTGAAGGCGGAGGTTAGAGCAGGCCTTGAAAAATAACTTAAAGTATGAAACTTCGTTCCATGTCCTGGATCTTCCTAAAGTCATTATTGCACTTTCTGAAAGCAGACCTCAGGGGCTTCTTTCCCACTTCAAAGTTAAACCTATTAAACTTACTGTTCCATGTAATAAATTAATAAACAAGAATAGATTAACCAAGTGATATGGAGCGTTACTCTCCTCCGGTTCCTCTCGTTCTCATCCAGTCCATTGTTGTCTCTCCCTTGGGAAGTATCGGAAAGTTCTATTTAAGTTGAGAGCAAATAAAGTGCTTGGTAAGATGTTGCAGACTCCCAGAAGTGCGGTATGTGGTAGAGAGAGGGAAGAGAAAAATAGACTTGGTTTTTTTTTTTCTGGAGCTTTCAGCTACGTTGGCCTGTGTGCAGCTCTGTGGCGCTGGCTGCCAGAACGAGCCTGGCTGTCGCTGAGCTCCCGCCAGGGCTGAGAAAGCAGCCCGGAAATAATTTCCCCCAGCGCCACCGGTCTTGCGTGGCTTGGAGGGCTTGCATACTGACCCTCCTCTCACAAGCCTTCGCCTGTAACTTGGGAAAATCCTGCACACCTTGCTAGATACCAAGGGGGGAGAGACCAACAGCAGCCCCCCGAGAGCCGCTGTTCTTCGTGACTGAAACGCTACCTGGGGGTTTGCTCTCACCGCGTGTTCACCAAACGGCCATCATCTTAACATCCAGGCCGCTGGTTGTGTCTAGAGCCGGGGGAAAATGTAACTTCCAAACTGGAGCGGTTTTGAGAATGAAAGAGGGTCTGATGAACAATTACAGCAGGACATGCATCGGTAAGTTAGGACTGTCCCATGAACGCCAAGCCCGGCCACCGACCTGTGACACAGACACGGAGTTCTGGCTGGGCAGCGCTGTGGCCTGGTGGTGGAACATGCCCATCAATGAGAAGAAATCCAGTTGTACCCCTTCCTTCCATATAAGCAGATGCTGGCTCTGAGCTCATGAAACTTGGACAACCTGTTAACTCTAGGAACATTTGGTTCATGTCAATACATGTTAAATTCTTTAATTTACAATGGAATGAAGTTTCAACAATGCCCTTTCACTGAGCAGGAATGATCTCGATCTACAATTCGAACTGCCATCTCTGGATTCTGTACCTTCCACCTGATTCTTCTTCCCCACCTTTAAATCCGTTCCCCTGCACATGCAAACTCTCCCTGGCCGTGGTTCCTGTCCTGTTCCAGAGTCCCTGGGTTCTGTGGTAACTAAGGAGCGAATTCACACGAATGCACAGAGAGGAACGGAGTATAACTACCCGTTAAACTCTGATGCTGGTGTTGTCATGAAAGAGGGGGTTTCTTTCAGCAAGTGAGAATGTTTAATCTTCTTACACTTTATAAATACATTCTGACAAAATACTTAATCACGTAATGAGTTCTCACTTGTGTCCAAGGCAGAATCTTGACTTCTTTTTTAATTTTCTAGAAGGTTTTACCGGCTTCTAAAGCTGCTCTGCTTTGACAAGATGTCTGCCTACACGACAGAGCCCAAGACAGAATGGTTGGTTTCAGTTATTTAATTTTGCTATTTGTTATGAAAATGCTCTTTGATGGTCGCAGGTCCACTCATTCAACAAACGTCTCCTGAACACTTAGAAGAAGAAAGGTTAGGTTTTAAGCATTGCAGGAAGTACTACTGAGTAAGGTGTAAAGGCTTTCTGCTCTCAGGGAGTCTGTGATCTACAGTGGTGAAGCATAAATAAAGTAACAAAGCCACAAGGAAAATACCAATAGTGACGAATTATAATCAGGCAATCAGGGTGGTGACTGCACGAGCAAAGGAGGCAGGTCCTCTAAGGAGAGCCCAATGAGGCCAGAAAGGCCAACTCCACACTCTTCCCCAATGAGCAGCCCCCTTTTGATATGTATCTCTTCTATCGTTCCTAGTATCTCCAGAGCACCTAGCTTTCTAGCTGCTGATGAAGAATACAAGCAAAACTTTAAGGTGCTTTGAATTTTGTCACACTGTCCTGCATATGAGCACTGTTATGATGCCAGGCTATAAGATAAGGAAACCTATTAACCATCCATCTTAGAGAAGAACAACATAAAATGGGAAGTGCTTATTTCATGGGTTTTGAAGATTTTTAAGATCCATAAAATAATCCCAGACACACAAATGGAACAGAGAACGCAGCAAGTGACCCAGGTAAGTGTGGTTACCCGAACTACACCCAAGGTGACACCAACGTGCAGGAGAAAAGAGAACAGTCTTCTCACTAACTAGTGCTGGGCCACTGGTTATCCATGCAGGGATAATTCTATCTTGATTCCTACCTTGCACTGCATACAAAAAATAACTCCAAATATATCAGCGATGAATGCAAATGGTAAAAAAATATAGAGTTTGGGGGGGGGGGCAAATATCTTAATGACACTGAAACAGCCAAAGATTTCCAAGATACAAAAAGTGATAACTAAAAATAAAATTATAGGAAAAAAGACTACATTATTTTTTAATTCTGTTCATTTGAAGATGCCATTAATAAGAAGACAAGCCACAGAATGGAAGAAAAGAGTTGAGATTTTACATATATATATATATATATATATATATATATGTATATATACATATATGTGTATCCCACAATATATAAGTAAGTCCCACAAAATAATCAAATGCTATAAAAACAAAAAAAAATTGTCAAAATTCTTGCACGGTCATAACAAAAGAAATAAAAACGGACAGTTGATACAGGAAAAGGGGCTCATCTTCATAAGTTATCATGAAATGAATATTAAAAGCACCTGCAATGCCACCATGCACATAGTGGGTTGGTTAAAATTTAGGAGGAAATGGCATACAATCCCAACTATTATTAGCAAGGATGCATTGGGACTATCAGGACCCGCACAAGACCCTTGGCAGAATCTACTTAAGTAGAACACATATAACTTATAACTAGAAATCCTATTCTCATGTTTCTCCCCACAGACCTGAATAAACACACTCATCAAAGACACGTACAAGAATGCTCATGTGTGCACGATTCTTTGAAAAGCAAAAACGACAAACGAACGTCCATCCAGAGTAAACGGATAAAGAAAATGTGATCTAGTCACAGACTTTAATAGTACACAGCAGAGGCCAGACACTATGCATTAGGAGCCAATTCTGGAGCAAGGGCAGTTTTCATATTTTAAGGATTGTAACACACACACACACGCACACACACACAGCATCTGCCGCAGGGTCTGCATGTGTCCTGCAAAGCCTAAATTATTTTCTGTGTGTACCTTTAAAGGAAATACCTATTGACCCCTGAATAACAGGCATCCTGGTGAAAGGAAGGTAGGTGCCAGACATCAAAGAGACTGCAAGGTATGACTCCTTTCGGAAGCCTCCAAAGCACGCACGGCCGCTGTGTGATGCTGGAAGTGAGACTCGCATCGCCCTTGGAGGGTGACCTGTGACTGGATGAGGGCACACGCGGGTCCCCAGGGCTGGACTGCTGGGCACCCGTTACACGGCTGTGTTCACTTGGTAGAGACCCCTTGAGTTTTTCTGAGTTGAACTTATACTTGAACTTAATAAACTGTAAAAAAGCGACAAATCTCCACACTAACTAGCCTACATAGGTGAGGATATTCACCACAGCATTCTTTCAAATAGATACAAATGAAAATAAGTCTGACTGTGCAACGATAGACTTGGTTAAATAAATTACAATTTGCCCATACTGGGGGCCCCTGCTCAGCCACCAAAGAGCGAGCTTGTAAAAGAATATGTGTTTGTATGGAAAGACGCAAACCACATGATGTTAAC
Source organism: Phyllostomus discolor (assembly GCF_004126475.2). Lineage (NCBI taxonomy): Eukaryota > Metazoa > Chordata > Mammalia > Chiroptera > Phyllostomidae > Phyllostomus > Phyllostomus discolor. Next base: position 20,906,997 of record NC_040917.2, on the reverse strand, counting down.
TGGAAAAGACTAAAAATAGTACGTGCCAAATGAGCGTTTCGTAAAGACACAGGCATCTGCTACGCTCTCAGCCCAGAGGGGTACATACAATGAGGGGTAGCTTCCTCTGGGTGTGAGAACAGAGGTGCTTTACTTTATCAATGCTTTTTTGTTTGTGTATACTCTTCCCTGATGATTTTTAAAGAAAATGCTTCTGCAGAGACAAACAAAATTTAAAATACTCCCCTTTTGAGTGCCTTTGGAAAAGGCTGAAGTGGACACTGATCTGAAAGCTGGCGGAGCTTGCCCAGGTGCGATGTCAGCTGGGAGAGACACAGAAGGTCCTCCCAGGACCCGCAGCGATGGGACGGATCTGTGAAGACGCCGCTTCCAGTGGGGTCTCCCAGTCTGAGATCCCAGCCTCAAGAGATCTAAGGCTTTGCAGCATCAAAAGCGTCACAGTGACACTGCCACCAGCATTCATTATAAGCACGGTAAGCCCCCAGGGGTGACAGATGACATCCCTCTCATGCCGATAGAGGGAGGCTGCCATCGCTTCATTACCTCCTCAAGGTGAGAAGGCAACGGTTTACCTGGGCAAACGTCTGCACCCAAGCTTTCCTTGGCTTCTCTCCGGGGCCACGTTTACATGCCGGGCACTAAGCATGCCCAAAAGAGAAGCTGACGTTTCACTGGGCCCATTTTCTTTTTAAATAAGCCGAGAAGGTTCTCTCTCTATGAGAGAAAGGGAGGAAAACTGAATGGCAACGGAAGCCTGAGCTCATCCATCTGTAATGAGAGCAAGTTGGATTTCACCTGCTAAAACTTAATGAATAGCATCTCGGAACAGGAGACTGGAGACACGGGCATTGATTTTGGATCAAGAGAGGGATGTGGAGTAAATGCCAGCCAGGGGGATTCAACGAGGGGGGCCGTGCCCTTGCTGCTGGTGGCGCTAGAGACGCCGCCGGAAAATACAGGAGCTGATCTCCCAGGGAGACGAGAGGGGCTTCCATATCTAATTCAACTCAGCTTCACACACACACACACACACACACACACACACTCTTCAGAAATCATCCATTGGGCAGCCTAGAACTTTCCACTCAAAAATCTTTAACACGAGATAAGAGAACAGGGGTTTGGCTTTAAAAGCAGCATTGCCACCGGGATGACGAGGTCTGCGAGAATCAGTTTATGAACGCCGTGGAGAAACATTGTCTTGAATTTCTCAGGATTCTGCAGGAAGCGTCTCAAACTCAACACAGGTGGATGCGTATGTTTGCCTTTAATCTGTGGGATCCTGAGTTTAAATGCCATCACTAACTAGGACTTCGACATCCACGGGCCCCCAGAGATGACGACACAAAATCATACTACTGATGCTCTTCCGCTGGGGGTGGCCATAAATGCCCGAGGAGCATTACCATCTTAAAAAAGAGAGAAAGGGCGAATGGTATATATACTTTTCTTACATGATTCAATAATCCTGGCTGTTCTGATGGATCCAATCAAACAAACAGCTAGCAGGGAATATTTCCAGAACTCGAGGTTGGCCCCAAGAAAGAGGCTGGGGGAAGCTGGGCCTGAGAATCCTAGTTCCAACCCCAACTTCCCAGCACTTGCCTTTGCCAGCGCCCGAGAGATGGGTCTGACTCACAGCAGTGGGATGACTCCACACCCAGGATGACTGTGAAAACCGCGGCGTGTTCTCAGACTCCCTTGTGTTTGGTCGTAGATTTAAACAGTATTTGTAGATGCTCACAGAGCATGCCTGCTTGACCTTCACCCCTGCCTGGAAATGAGACTGTGCCTCACCCGCCCCACGCCTGGCGCTTGGGACGGCAGCCTCCAGCGGGGGTCCCTTGGGTACGAGCCCGTCTCCAACGCGTACAGACTTTAAACTCAGACGAGGTACTGAGCCATCTGTCCCCTCTGTTTCTTCATTTAAAATGCTGATAACAACAGTCCTGATCTAATAGGGGCGTTGGGAGGCGGGCAAAGATACGAAGAATGCATTTTGTAAGAGCTCCACAGCATTATCTGTTATCTCTGAACTAACAGCCGCCACTCCTGCTCTGATAGAAACATGTAAATAACGTAGACAAGCGTTTAGCAAACTTATTTTCTGTTAGATTTTCTTATAAAACACATGCGAATTTTAACGTGTGTGAACTGTCCAATGGCTCAGGGAAGCTAAAGACAGAGTCAGCGTGAAATCAGTTAATCCGGGCCTTCTCCCAACTTGGACAGTGTAAGGGAGGAGCAAGGGAAAGGGCTTTCTTTGGGTTCCCCAAGAGGCGGACTGTAGGAGACCGTTCTGCGTGGCGTGGACCCAGCTCCCACTCGGAGACGCACAGGACCCACGCCCACGGATAGGTTCTCCCATGGGGAATCAGGCCTGCAATGTGCCTTTGAGTCTTGCTCTTGCTAAAAAACTCCCTCCCCCTGAATTGCAGACATTTACTGCAAAGCAACTTCCTAAAATCAGTGCTAAACCTTCCAGGGATGAGTGTAACCCAATGTTCCCTTTTCATCTGCAAATGTCCCTCTTCTGTGATGTGATCAGCAGCATTGGCTCCTTTGTTTTCTGTAAAAGGTGACCACCTAAAGCGAGCCTGTGCATAGTAAATGAGGACCACCATTAATGGGCGGAGAGATAGATAATAAAGACCTGTCATGGCAGAGGCCTCGGCTTTTCCTCACCTTGAGAGCAAAGCCATGCTGTCCCTTTTCCCCCACCAGACTCCATAGTCCGTGTGAATGTCTCACTTCATCCATAATGACGCGGACACTGCGGGCCGGTGTCTGCATCAGCTGACCTTATTCCAAGGGTTTAGGTAAAAGTAGTTTATTTGGAGAATCCCAGGAGACTTCAGGAGAGATGTAGAAAAGTGAGAAAGAGAGGAAAGAAAGCCTAAAAAGAGTCTCTTACCAAGCAAGTTCCCATCATGGCCAAGAGCAGCTCAGTCTCGCTGGTGAAATCCAGGAGCCAGGGCGCACCACCAGCCTCGGTTGTGCTGCCTGTGGAGTGAAAGAGAGGGAGCACGTATCCACCAGTACCCACCAGTCGTTGGCTTAGTGCTAATTGTAGGTGGCAGAAAACCCTTGGCATCTGCAGCCTGGTTCAGGAAGGAGGAGGCTCACAGGGCCGGCGAGCACCCTCAGACAGGGACACAGATTCCTGCAGCTGGAAATAATAGTGCAGGTGAGCATGGGAATGCCACTGCTAAGGGGCTGCAGGCAGGGCTGGGGCAGCAGCACTTGGTACCAAACAGCCAGAGGAAAATGGCAGACCGGAACCAGAAAAGCCTCAGCGCGTTTCTGCACAGGATGAAACCCACGCGAGTGTGGAGGTATGATATTGCAAAAAGGAAAAATAATCTTAAAGTTTAATCCTGGAGTAGTTTTAGAGAAAAGGGGATTTGGGGGCAGTTTAGATTTTAAAATCCCCCGAAGAAATATCTGAAGAATTCATTACCATGGTGGAATGGAAGAGAAACAGAAAAAGCAAAAGAATAATATGAGTTTCCAAAGACATTTAGTGCTATCCCAATTCCTCACATAATGATGAATTTTATTGGACCATAACTCTTATTTATTAAAATTTTTGTGTGTTTCACCAGCTCCAATGAGATGCAACTTTTTGTTTTTATGTTGGTCCAGGGAGCATTAGAGGATACCATTCTCATATAACATATTAAGCACGCCATCACTTGCACATCAAGCTCTAATAAATTCTCGCATCTTGTGATTTAAAAGGAATGCAAGGTCCTGAAAGGTTAGAACACATTACAGTCTTAAATTTTCAAGTGTGAAACCCTGTTTCTGTATACTTGTAAAGAGTTTGACATTACGTTTTAACTAGGTTTGCTGGAGAAAGCATTATTCATGCCGACTTCCTGTAGATTTTAGTTTTGAATTGACCCTTATAAGAACATGTGGGTTTATCAGGAAAAAAATATTGAACAATTACAGTGGGTGGAAAGCAACATGAAAGAAAAATAGTAGGACAGTCATTGACACCCAGAGCAGGCCAAGTATGAGCCCAGCCCTGGCGTTAGCTAAGACGGTCTCTTTTCTGCAGTGAGGAAAACAACTGAGGTGTTAGATAATTACATGTGTTTCATGAATATCAAGGTGTGGAAGAGCTGAAAAGATAGTGCGTGGCTGCCTGGGAAAATTCCAAGGAATGAAATCTAAACAGTACACCAGTAAATGGCACGGCAGCTTGCCAAGAGGAAGGGCTGACTGTCCCGAGGGTGTCCACCTGTCCATTGGGCCGAAGTGGGCTCTGGCATGTGTCCTCCTTGGGCGACTCCAGCTGAGAAGCCACAGGGAAGCCCTGCCTCACAGTAGGAGAGCGTCTCCCGAATTGGCACCCTCAGAGGCACAGCGAACAGGAATTGGTGTTCCCACGACGCCCACAAGGCTGGTGCGTGGCAGGCACAGACATGCAGCTGGCTCTGAAGGCAGCACGAAAACTGAAGCAAAAGAGACAAACGGAAGTTTCCTTGGTAGACTGTGCTGGGGTGGGGGGGTGGGGGTGGTGAGCTAAGAGGACTCTGCAGCCAGGGAAGCACGAGGCTCAGACCTGCTGCCAGGGGCTTCCTGCCAGGAGCAGGTTCAGACCTTCCCTGGGATGGGCCTTCATCTTGTGCCTTGGAGACAGGTGCTCCACAACGAGTCTCCCCACACCAACATTAGCACAAGGAATGGTGCCGTGCACGCAAGGCACACTGAGAAAGAACAAAATATGAAAAGTAGACAATAGAAACAGACTCCCACAAACCTGAGACTGAAATGATCAAATGTTATAAAATAGTCAACTTATTCTGTTTACATAAATACTAAGATGGAGATAATCTATAGGTAAGGGTAAATGAATGACAGGCAATCTGAAAAAGAAGCAAAAATGACTCCTAGAAGGAAAGTGCATACAGCAGCTAATTTAAAAAAAACTGGACACAGCTGTCCACAGATGGGAAAAACAGAGAAGTGGTGAACTGGAAACTAGTTTAGAAGAAATGAACCAGATACATTACAAGGGGGAAAGGCAGAGCTATGAACCAGAGGGTAAGGAATGCAAATACAGGGTGAGAAGTCCTGACACATGTTTAGCTGGAATTCAGAGAGAGAAATAAAATATAAAATGTATCTGAGGCAATTATGACAAGAATTCTAAAATTTATGAAAAAACACTAACCCTACGTTCACAGAATCAGACAAAACAAGCCATTTCCACTGAGTAGGTTGGAGGCGTTACGTAAATTTCTTAAGCTTTTGGACTCTCAGTTTCCTCTCTTACAAACTAGGGTAAGTCTCTAACAAATTCAGGTTTTCATAGGGATCAACTGAGAAAATGCACAGTTTTGTTTACACTGAATGATAGGGACACCACAAAATGGGTAGCTCTTAGAACCTCTTCTGTTCACACCATTGCCCCATCTTCACTCACACAGGACACACCAGTAAAGGTAAGTTATCGCACTTTCGTGTTCACAGAGCACCGAATGCCCCACCGAGGAACAGCTGATAAAAGGCTGAAAGCTGACCTGCTGGCCAAGGAAACGCTACCGACCACCAGTGACCCCAAGCCCTGACCCCTAGCACGCTTAAGTCTCCACGCGCCTTCCGTCTGAGGAGTCTGCACGTGTCCAGAATGACCTGACCAGTTCAAAGTATCTCTCAGGAAATAGCTGTCCCAGCAGAAGAGGAGACAAAAAAGGAAGGTGAGAAAGAAGGTAATCCCAAAGCGAGGTATTCGCATGTGACACGATTTAATAAAAGTCATTTTGTGCGAGTAGCTGACGGGCCACCAATAGTGCTAAGTGTGAGAAAACATCAGAACATGGTGGACAGGTACAGACATTTTGTGACATTCAAGAGTCAGCTTACAAAGTAAATGCTGAAGTATCTTTAGTCTTCTTATAACCTCTTTCTGGACTGAAATTGCTTTCTTCCCTGTCTGTCTACCAGTCATGCCCATAATCTCCTTTAGCACACAGACTGGGCCTGGACCTTAGAGTCTAGCGCATAGTACATTGTCAAAAACACAAGAAGAGCCAGCCCTGGCCCATAGCTCAGTTGGTTAAAGCTTTATCCTGATGTGCCTAAGTTGTGGATTCAATCCCCAGTCAGGGCACATATAAGAAACAACCAATGAATGCATAAATAAGTGGAACAACAACTCAATGTTTCTTTCTCTCTCAAAAAACATCAATTAAAAAACAAAACAAACAAAAAATGAGAACAAACAGCATTAAAAATTAGTAAAGAGGCAATAATATGAGAAGCATTTATACTTCATGTTCATTGTAAAAGCAATTATTTTATAAAATAATTGTCTGTAGAGTGATTATAATATTCTGTATATAGAGTGATTACAATATTTTAATCTATACATAAAAACTATGAGAAATATGTCAGAATGTTAGCAGCTGTTATCAATGATTACTGTTATAACATGAAATTGGAATATTTTTCCAAATTTTATATTCCTATTTAACTTCAAGATGTTCTCAAAAGAATATGAATTGCTTCTGCATTAGAAAAATAAGAAATATGCAAATATAGATAGTATCTCATCAACAGAATTTCTAATGCATAATACAATAGCGAATAGATCTCATCATAAAAGCCCAACATCTTATGTGGCACTGATGTATTCTTACATCTCAGTTTCCTGTCAAGATAAATCGATTTTATTAGCTCAACACTAGTTCAGACAAGTATGAACGGGATTCTTTTCTTCACAGAACTTTTTGAGGTTCAAAACTGCCTAACACTTTCTGTCTTTTAGGTATCTATGATATTATCAGATGACAAAACGTGCATACAGTAAATACCAGTGACTGACTTGGCCAGAGACTTAAAGAAAACTTAACATTTAGGTTGGGGAGATGAAAAATAAGGCATTTCTCCAGAAAGACGACGGCATTTTCAAAAACAGAAGAGTAGAGACAATCACAGGGAAGGCGAAATACAATGGGTGTTAGCGACGGTACTGCAGGCTGAGGAAGACATTTCTGTCTAAACACTCTTTGTAAGGAACCCCTTTTCTTTTATGGCTCCATTGGGAGAGGGGGCACAGACAACCTGCAAAAAGTTGTTTTTCAAGGCTGTTTCGTACCACCTGAATTAGTCACCAGCAGAAGACGACGGAAGGCGAGTCTCTGTGCTGTTCACTGTGAGCTTCATTATGTTACTTTCTCAGGTCCTGTTCTTAGAAACAGAGCATTATACCCTAATGCTGACACTTGGTGCAAGTGTATTCATCAGACTCTGACTACAGGTGACATCAAGTTCCAACGGTAATCGAACATTTACATAAAGATTTTCGACTTGAAGCATTGGGTGTCATTATGCCCCCCTCACACAAGGCTGGACGGGAATGCCCTTGGATACAAATGGCAGGTCATTTGCACAGAGGACAAAACAAGGGTCCCAGGACACTCTCAGATTTACCAACCTATGTGTTTCTAAGATTCGATTCACATTCCCAAACAGCCACTGTATGTTCCATTCATGCATGTTGTTTTTTAATTCCTTTGAGATCAACTAGGCATCTTAATACGTAAAGTTTACTTAGAAAAGCAAAACATAATTAACTAGTTCAAACTCCTAGTGGGGGGAAGTGTCTTCATCAACTCTGTCTGATGCTTTTTCTGTCACCTTCTTGGTCCCTGATAACTGAGAGACAGACAGTGCAGTGCCCTGGACAAGAGGCGGGAGCAATAAAACTTCTATACATATATAAAAGTCTCATAAAGTACTTCTTACCGATCCAGGCTTTCCTCACGGATGTTGACAACTCTAAAAACAATGAGAATCATCCAAAATGTCCTCTCAAAGCCCAGAATTAAATTACCACATTTTGCATAGTATTGAGAGACTATTAAAAGGAATTCTGAGAGGTTTTTTTAGCCACGTGTCATGTACTATTAAAATAATGTTTTAAGTCATTAAATTCAATAGAACAAACTGCAACTGTTCATATCCATCTTCGGCAGAAACCCTTAACAGGATTACAGAAAGTCCCTTATGTCTTTTGAAGAGTCGTTTATGACTGAGGTAATAAGAAGTCATTAGTTTTGCATCCGAGTTGAAAGGTAGACACATACAAGAGTGAACTCTGACGAAAAGCCAACTCCCAGGTGAAACATTAAATATGACAGGAATGTTAACAGCCAATAATAAAAAAGAATCTTGTCATGCCTCAGTTCAATAAAATGTTTATGACACGGTTATTGGATCTGCTCAAATCCTGCAAGAAAAGAAATACAGTTATGTTTTCAGGTAGATATTAACATTGAATCCTCCTTATGAAAAATCGAAAGGAAAATGTACAAAGAGTATCAACTAACAAACTGCTTTATTATATAATGACGTAGTCATTATATAAGAAATTTCCCGATTGTAGTTAGATAACATTAAGAGCACTTGCATATTAAAGCGGAGACATCTCCGGTGTACCTCCTGGTGCAAAAGAGCCTCTCCAAATTAACCGCTCCATTCTCAACAAACAACCTAACGTCATAGAAGCATGTGGTCTTCATCAATGTCTCTTAGGATCCAGTGTCATTATTCCGACCATCTTTCACTGTTTCTATTTTCTGGTGTCATTGATGTGCAGGAAGAAGACTTCTATCATAATTCAAATAATTCAGACCTAAACAGCACTCCCATCTCCACTATTAACTTCTTAACCTTGTCCACAGACCTCCCGGTGGCGGGCCTCATTTTAGTAATATGTACATATTACAAGGTCACGTGACACATGAGAGCACTTTCTGGCCCTATCCGTTTGTCATTCAGTCTTCTGCAGTGCCACTGGGAGACTTCCAGTGTGAGCTTCCAAACTCCGCATCTCCAACGACAACTCTTTAGTCTGCCCCTGGCATAAACCAAAAAAGTGTTTGTGGAGATTTTTTAACTATTAAAAGTAAACAATACACTCCCTAGATTCATCACAAGAAAATGGACAAGCTCCCATCACTCACTGGGAACTCCGGGTCGCACTAGCGTATGAAGTGACTTCAAGTCCTGTTTCCCTCCGACAGCACCCTTTCCTGCCAGCAATGCCGATGGTGTCTGTACCAGCACAGTGGGGATCGCAGCCACAAGACAAAAATGCTTGAAACCTTTGTATTCTTCCTGAAAGGCTTTTTGCCTGGTTTATCAAATCAGATGCTGGGGTTGGAACCACGGTTAATGACTTCTTCCAGAAGGCACTGTTTTGGGGTGCTGACAAGTCTGAGCTCAGTAACTGGCCGCAACTGCTGCCGCTCCAGCTTGGTGTTGACCTTGGGAAGGTATACTAACATCCTGTTTCTTTGGGGGTTTTTTTGTTTGTTTGTTTGTTTGTTTAAGATTTTATTTATTTATTTTTAGAGAGGGAAGGGAGGGAGAAAGAGAGAGAGAAAGAAACATTAATGTGCAGTTGCTGGGGGCCATGGCCTGCAACCCAGGCATGTGCCCTGACTGGGAATTGAACCTGCAACACTTTGGTTCACAGCCCATGCTCAATCCACTGAGCTACGCCAGCCAGGGCTCTGTTTCTTTGTTTTATCCACTTCAGTATAGTAACATTTGGGCTTGATGAATTAAACCACGCAAAAAAAATACCTTAACACCACTCTAAGAAGACAGAAAATATTCAATAAAGGTAGCTATGCTACATAGAGACCAGGTATCATGAAAATGGACTCTTGAAATCTATCTAATCTTATTAACCAAGGTCAACCCAATGAATTTAAGTTTTTTTAAAAAGAAAATGTCTGGGAACTAGATGGAGGTGTTGGTCACACAATAATGCCAATGCACTAAAATTCCTTTAAACTGTTTCCTTTACAAAGACTAATGTGATATGACTTTCATCCAAGTTTTTTTTAAAAACTTCGGGTCCTTATTCTAAAATTCCAGGTAGATTTGTGAAGAGACACTAATGATCAGCAATTTTAAAAAATAACATTTAAAAAAGGACATTTTTAAACAATATTGCTTGTTATCTGGTGTTATGATCTAGGCTGTTGGAAATGAAACTGCAGGCACTTAGAAGCCGTAAGAAATGCTTCCAAACAGAAATAAGTAGAAGTACATAAATAGATTTGGATTTAAAAAAATAAAAACCAAAGGAAATGAAATTAGTCATCATTATTGTCCCAAGTTACCATATACTTTATTTAAATAAAAGTCCTATAATATCCAAAAAGATGTAACTTGCAGCAAAATATTTTCTCTGAAAATACTGTAAAAACCTTTTTTCAAAAATAAGTAAAAAGGGATTGCTTATTTAAGTTCATCATCATTGTAAGTGCTTAGACATCCTATATGAAATGTAGGTTCCTTTGTAAGATAACTGTTAAAAATTTGGGGCGACTATTGTGTTTGCATGTAACGACTCTCCAAAGGGGACAAGCGCCCCAATATGTAACATCCAAACAGCAGAAGGTAAAAACGGCCACAGTAAACCACAAAGAGAAAATACTCCAAATGAAACAAGAATCCCAGCCTCTCGAGCACGTATTGGAGTAAAAAAGCCATAAATTCTCATCGACGGCGTGTCAGCTCCCATTAAGGGACTCTCTGGCTGTTCCCTCGTCTGCTCTCTGCCACCAAGTTTCCACCTCTAAGAAGTGAAATGCAAAACCTCACCTTAATATCTGCATTCCACAGCAGATGGCCGTGGCCTGGAAATAATCATTAAAAAAAAAAAAAGCAAATGTTAAAATGATTCTAAGAGAAAATGGCTTGTGGTATTAACACAGGAACACACTCATCAAGCTGAATCCTTTAAGGAGAGTTTCATGGATCTGGACGATTTCCTACAGCATCGGGATTGATGTCTAAACTGGTGTGATGTTCTCCGCCCCACTGCTTCCAGGTGTATTGACCGTGTTACGTTGAGTGAGGTATGGTGAGGCCAGCTGCGCATGCACGGAGAGAAAGCAGAGCTGTACCGTTCTGCCGTATTCACAGGTCCCCGGGATGAACAGGGCAGCCTCTCCGGGTCACTCCGAGGAAGCAGGTGGGAGAGGGAGAAAGGTCAGGTGTGGGCACACACCTTTATTGTGGTTGCCAGGGAAGCGATGGAGGAGGCAGGGCTAAGCAGGCTTAGGATTGGCCAACTCCATTGGAAAGGGGTCCCCTCGTGAAGTTCATGTTCACTGTGACTGCTAACGCCCTTGGTTTGGGCCACATCTAAAGTCTCCAGATATTTTTTGGGTGACCCAGGTTTTACTTGGTAACAGCTGACGGACATTTGGTAGATGTTAAAGCATTCATCTGCAGAAATTAAAAGTATGATTTCATACAATATGGGAAGGCTATTTAAGAATAATTTTAAAAACACGCCCTCAGAGATTCATATAACCTCACAGGGAAGATATTATGCACACAACCAATTCAATAAATATTAGTTGGATTCATCTATATTGAACACCGATTTGAAAATTAGCAGCTAACACCTCCTCATATCTGATACCAGCCCTGACATATACTGTTTGAGCCTTTATCTTCTAGTTTGGGGACATATACTGTCTAGTTTTGGGACATTTACTCTGACATTGTTCATTTCCTTTAAACTTAGACAATCTAAATCAGTCTCTTTGGTTTGGTGAGAAAACCACTCCTTTTCAGATATGCTAGTTAGATTCATTCTCATTTCATGAGTGACAATCACCAAAAGGGTTACATGAAGGCATATTCTGCAACCCTTGTAGTGTTAACGTATCTTAAAGCTTCCTTTCTCAATTAATGTAAAATACTAGAACCTGACCCCTTCATCTTTTTGTCCGTCCTATGGAATAAGTGTAAATGTTAGGCCCATGTCATGCTGATGCATCTTAGAAAGAAATTTAAAGCAGCACTGTTAGTGTTAGAGTATCAAAAGAATGCAGATCTATCTGGAAGCTTCTATACTGCAAATTGATAAACAGCGAAAAATCAGAAAAGCTTACAAGATGGAGATAAGAACTCCATAACAGAGCAAAAGCTTTTCCATTCTGTCTTTCTTGATGAAAAGCTCCCTTTTCTTACTATAAAAGACAAAGGCCTGAATTAAGAATAACCCGGTCCCATAACGTGGAAAAGAACCCAGGCTATGCAGGCGCCTGGAAATTCTCACATTGTTCAAGTGATATTGAGACATTTCCATCTTACTTTCCCGCTAACCGTTGACATTTCACGGAAAAGGAAACCTCCTAGGAGCGCACGAGTGAAATCAACCTTTGTCTTCATCAAAGCAAACCCCAAAGTGGCCGCATCACAGGGAATATGGGCGAGAGAGGTGGTAATAGAAAATGACGCAGCCATAGACTGTGGGTTCAGAATAAAGAGCGATCACCCCTGTTTATCTGGATGCGGGCCAGAGCGGTTGAAAAACTCTCACACAGGAAAAGGAAACTGGTCAACACCCTGGTTATCACAGTTTATCCTGGAGATAGTTTTAACTTACTTCACAGTTCTCTCACTGGAAATCACAAAAAGTAATTCACAGATCTGTTGTGAGCACAACAGAATGAATGACAGGTAGGCCAGATAGGAATTACAGGTAGATAAACAGAAGGAATGGTAACATAGTAACGTTAAGGGGGAATCAATAGATGTAGGTAGGGTTTGGACATATGTCACAGGAGGGTGCCAACAGTCAAAGGCAACGGGACATTTGACCCTAGGTAGGATACAGAAAGAATGGCCCGATTACCTGGCTTTTCGGCGCCCTCCTAAAGAGCTCGCCTCCCCCCATGAAGGCCCATAGACTGCATCGCTCCGCTGCTATAGTTTACGCCCGGACACGTGACATGAGGTGGTTTTCCAGTGAGTCCCGTTTTAAGTCATTTCCTGCCCGTACTGGATTTGATGACCCCGTTTATCTGAAACACAGCGGCGGCTTGGGAGCCGGCTGCTGCTGCTTTGTTCAAGCCGAGCTCAGTGCAGTCGGCATGTGCTGCAGGCCTCTCAGCCAGGGCAAACTGGCTGCCTTCGAGGACTTTTTCCACGGGCCTTTCGTCGTTGCAGCTGTCGTGATCCTTAGGAGGCGCTCACGGCTGGCACGGATATCAGAACCCGAGACGGCATCTCCTAACGGGTCCGGTCACGGTCACCCGAGCAAGCTTCTGGGCTTCTCGGGGAGTTCGGCGGTTTAAAGCTACACCTGCGGAACGGTGACCCAGCGCTCTCTCAGTCCGCTGAAGGACATGTCGGCCGCGCTTTGACTGATGTCCTCCTCCTTGCTGGCGGTGGTTAATAAGGGGTGACTCTAACTCCGCGTAGCTCTTTGATCTCTCGCAGTGTATCGCTTTGAAAGAGTTTATCCGGGCTATTTAAAGAAAGCTATAGAGACACAGGTCCTAATAAAACACCTCATTTTGTTAACATGAGGGCAGGAGTGGCTCAGTAGCTGTGAACACTTGTTTCCCACCGAGAGCTGTTTTTGGATCTCAGATTGCACAGGATGTGGCCGGTTTACCGAAAGGCCAAGAGTGGCAAGAGAGGCAATGGACACCGCCCCACTGTTAGAACCGGGAGAAGCAATGAAAGGCGCACCCCAGCTGCCATAGCTGATGACCACTGTTTACACACAGGGCCCCCCAAACATGGCCAACTCAGCTTCATTCGAGCAAAGGGTTGAAAATGGGGCAGAACCAGGCAAATACCTAAGTGTTGCAGCGGGCAAACAGAACACGTGTGCAAGGGGCTCAAATGGGTGCAAGCAGGCGCAGGCATTTGGGAGGTATCGGTACGGGCTGGTGGCCAGGAACCCATTATGGGTTTGGGTATTAAGGACTGCAGCCCTCAGGAAAGGGGCAGAGGAAAAATTAATGTATTTGAGGAACTGTGGGACTAGATGGCTTGAGCAGAAATTCAAGGAAAGGAACTTTTTAGAGCTCTGAAGCACATACGAATGAGCATCATGGGCGAGAAAGCAATCAAGTCAGGGCCTTGGGGCAGGCACCGATGGGACAGGCACGGGGCTCGTGGGGGCTGTTACATCCTCTCCCTGGGAGCTGTTCTCCCCCGTGTCTGCGGCTACTGTCTCTAGGCCAGGAAACAAAATGATGTGAATGCTGCCTACCCCCCTCTCAGTGCGGCAGGGACGCTCCTCAGGTGCTCTTTCCCCTGAGTCCTGGATCCAATCTGGTGGTTCTCCTACTGCCCTCCACTCACCACGTCTTGTGCAAATACTGGTGGAGGTGAGTATGTGTAATGTACCTTACCCTCTGGTGACCAAACCACGGGGTAGAAGAAGGAACGGGTCAGGAAAATGACGTTTGAACGTACATTTTAATGTCTTTTTAAAAATCGTGGTACTAGAAATGGAATTCCACTGACCCCTCAGCCAACATCGAGCGAGGAAATTCCAGCCACCGGAAATGGACCCCCAGCCCAGGAACTCGAACCACATGTTTCAGCACCTCCTGCCTTAATAGGCAATGCCTCTCTGCCTCAATGCCTCTCTGCCAAGTTGCAGCCACTATTTACACCGAGAAGTTGGAATCGTTATGTGACAGGTAAGGTGTTATGCCCCAGACAGATTGTCCCCAGATGTACTGCATGAAATTGACATTTTCAAGTTTCTTCAGCAGGATATAAAGATTTTATATAAATGGAAATTTTTCATTTCATAAGTGACATTCTAAATGCTAAAACTGGCTTATACAGGTACCGGATGATAACTGTGTCATTCTTACTGGAGAAATATGCAAGGCGTCATGTTGTAATAACATCTCTGGTTTTAGTGGTTTTGTCTACTCATTAAAAGTAATCCTGCCTTGATCGAATATGAAAATACCTGAGTTTGTAAATATTTTTCCCTTTCTTTATTGTCCCTTGTTCCCAAATATCGGAACAATGGAAAGGGAGGGAGTTTACAATCACAAAGAATAATGCCAGAGTGTTAGCTAAAACAAAAAGAAAAACTAATCAAATTATTCCCTTTGACCAAATTTAGTGCATTCCACATGTTTCCCTTCCTGATTTCCCAGTCCACATTTCTGAGAGAATGTGTAATAAGAACATCCATTCTCAGCCTTGCAACATCAATGATAACTGTACAGACCTCAGACTTGGTGCACTTGGTTTTGTTTTTGCTTTTGATTTTTTTCTGCTGTAATACAAGGTCTTCAACAGAACCTCAACAACAAACAGAGAAACGAACGAACACACACAACCTTACGCTGGCTCACCACGGATGCAGGCCGCAGCCCCACAGTCAGCTTTTGAAACCGAACTTGGTCTCCACCTTCCCTCAGCCGTTCCCGAGGCCAAAAGTGAGTGTGCAAACAGCCCACCCGCAACGTCGCCCAGCCTGACGGAGGCTGCTTTTACCAGGTGGGTGGGGGAAGCAAGGTTAAAGCGAATGGATCTTCACAGAACTATCCTCCCTTCCAGAGTCTCTTAGAAACAATGTTGAAAGCATTAAGGGAAGTGGCCGCTCGGAGCTCACGAGGTAGCATTTGTGAGCAGAGACAGGAAGGAAGCGGAGACACTGTCCCTCGGGGGGGATCACGTTTATTAAAACCGCCACACCTGTCCAGACTGAGTCATCCACTCAGCCGCCACTGCAACCATGTGCGCCTCTAACCCACGCTCAACTTGGGAACAGGTCAGTCTGTCTATTACAGTCACGGCGTTTTGTTTTCAGTGGCTCAAAACTGTGTCATTTCTCCATTAGTTCTGTTTAATAATGTTTTAAATATCAGAGCATTTACCAAATATGCAAGCTAGAAGGCAAACTAATACCCCTTTACTGTTATTAAAGATTAAAAATAGTATGCCTTGGATCAGGTTGAAGAATCTAGGATTTGGGATTTATGGTTGCCCAGCCTTTGGGTCTGGAAGGTCTCATTCACTTTACTGGCAGCCAGTGAGTCCTAGTTTTATATAGACCAAAGTGACCTTTCAAGCATCAAATTGAAGTAAGTAGAAAAATAAACTCTTTAGCCACAGGATTCTGTGTGTGACCTTATGTTTATTTTCACGGCCGGCTCTCAGGGGCGCTGACCTCGGGACAAAGCAGGCCGCTGGCTGGGTGTGTTCCGGACACCCCCACGACCTCTCCGGTGGCCCTGTTCTCGCTTCCGCTTTGGCCTCGGGGTCTGTGTGGTCTATCAAACCTGCTCCCCAGAAACGATCAGAAGCACATGCTCGCGAAAGCCTATTTGACAAACGGCAGTTTTGAATGGGAGGCGTTCCACGTTGCTCTGCATTGAAATGCACCCAAGTCAAAGAGCGGAGTGTGCACCAAAACCCTGGGGCAGGAGTTGAGTTTTCGGCACCTCTCCCCATCACTCTTCCCAAGCCACTCACCCGCGCCGTGCCCCTCCTCTCCAGGAGGGGGCATCGAGGCTTGGGTTTGGAGCGTGTGAGGATGTGGTGCGTCTGTATATGTGCGTCTGTGTGTGCGATGTGTGTTTGGACATGTGTGTACATGTGTGTGCGATGCTGTGAACGTGAAGGCAGGAGGCTTCTTGGACACCTATAATCATGTCACCTGGACGGACCACCTTTCTATTACGAAGCCGCTTCCGTTCCCACTCGAGAAGCGTTATCCAATCGGAAAGGCGCGATAAAGGGGACGAGGAGGAAACAGAGTTCCTGAAGAGCATCACGTTCAAATCCTCCTTCAAGTCTTTCCTACCTGTCCTGCTCCTGCTTGTTTATGTCCCTCAGCAGGTCTGTGCCTCGTGTAAAACAATACAAAACGAAACGGCGTTCTTACACGACATTTTCACTGTCTTTGAGGTTCGCTTCTTTCGGGAGCCGGTTCTTGGGAACGCCAGCTTGCTGCGCACGTGGCGGACGAAAAAATTCACCCCCAAGCCTCTGAAGCCACATCTGGATCTCCGATCGATCTGCCTGCCGGGGGGGGGGGGGGGGGGGGGGGGGGGGTGGAGAGGCCTTCTCGGAGTGCCCTAGAGAAGGTGTCACCACGGGGTTTCCGTTGGGGGCGTGCGCTGGGGAGGCCGTGTCAGCAGGAGCAGCTGTGGGAATGCAGGTACGCCTGCGGGGGAGGG
The DNA here is from genome assembly GCF_004126475.2 of Phyllostomus discolor. Taxonomy (NCBI): domain Eukaryota; kingdom Metazoa; phylum Chordata; class Mammalia; order Chiroptera; family Phyllostomidae; genus Phyllostomus; species Phyllostomus discolor. Next base: position 20,890,000 of record NC_040917.2, on the reverse strand, counting down.
GCTGTCGCAGAGATCCTAACAAGTCCAGTGAGAGGCCTGCAGCCCTGGCGGCTCAGCATGCGCCTCACCAAGTCAGCAAGGGCTCGGTCTGCAGGCAGGTTTACGGTTTCCTCAGTAGGTGTCACAGGACACCCCATTCCTTCCAGGATGTAAGAAATACCGTTGGGAAGTAGATACTAAGTTTTTAACCAGGAGCAGCGGAGGCGGAAACCGCAGGCAGGTGGCAGAGCTGAAAGCACAGGGCCGGAGTTTCGGAATAAAACCAGCCCGAACTTAAGACTGTGCTCTTCCACTTACAGGACGCAGGGCCATTCGCAGAAGATCACATTTCTGTCAGGCTCAGTCTTACCTGGAAAACGGGTATGGCGTGCTGATGTCGTGAGGCTGTCGTGAGAGACACCGAGGTAGCATTTGTAAGGAGCACATCCAGACCAAGGCCACTGTACTCTGTCTTCCTGGTGCTGATTCTTTCCTCCGACATCATCACGGTCTCCGGCGTTTTCTGCTGGTTTGTGCTACCCGGTTTGGGGCTACTCCTTAAATTCCGTGACTTACTCATTTGTGTGCTCCTAGGTTACGCTGTACGATCCTGACTACAGTGGTGAAAACAGCAGCTATGTTTCATTAGATGTTTATTATTTGCCAAGTTCTTTCTTGAATGCTTCAACTTCGGGAAATTTCACAAGGCTCTTCTGAGACGGTTACTACTGCTATCTTCATTTTGGTGAAAGAGCGTGAACTAGGCTGCCCCCTGGGACAGCACCTAATAGATTTCAAAGCCTGGATTCCAAACCCGGGCCTCTGGGTCCAGACCCGGCTCTGGAACGCCTGCAGTCGCACTGGAGGAGAGAGAAGCAAGGGAGGGAGGGAAATTGAAAGAAGGTGGTAGGGTGCCACCCAGTGGATAAAGCCGTCAAATAGCAGTGAACGAACCAGAAGTCTGGGGACATACAAGCAAATCGTACTACGAACCAAGAAGGACATTGGCAGAGAGAGTCCTTGTCAGAGTTTCAAATGTGTCTGACGTCACCGAGATGCTGAACCATGGATGGATATTGTAAATTTCAACAAAACTATAGATTATATTATATATATATATATATATATATATACTGATTTATTTCAACTTAGGTCCCTTGGACTCTATACTGAGAGCACTGACCAACCCTGTTTAAAATACTTTCAACAATACTTCCAACGTCCAACAAGAACACTTTCACACGCACTGACAGATAGGAGGTTCTTGGGCACCAATGAATGGCCACACAGGCAAAGCTTCCGTTTAGCTCCCATGGCCGCGGGAAGCCATGCGGTTTAACAGGAGAGCCCCTTTTCCTGATTGAAGGGTCCCCTAATGCTATCTGGCACATTGCACTCTGGGAGGGAATTTAATAGATATATTGATTAATAATTAATGAGTAGGCAGCGGCAGTGAGTGGATCAGCTAAGAAGGAGGCCCTATCTGACAATGGCTGGTGAGCGATTTTAAACACTAAACTCTTGAGCTCTGCGGAAATCAGGGAGGCATTTAACCGTCCTCTGGTGAGCGAGTTATTTTCTGCTCAGGAAGTTATTCTTTCAGCCAATAAGCCAGAGCCTCATAAAGCTCCTCTGAGCACCGCAGTCTGGGGTGGAATACCTCTCCAAGTGCACAGAGAGCGGGAACGAGAGGGAGGATAATAGCATCCAAAAGCACAAACAAAACCGGAGGAGCCCCCTCCCAGACAGGATGTAATTAATGGCAGGCGTTGAAGAAAATGCAGTGCTCTTGGGAAATGAGGTGAAGTGGGAACACAGACCTCACTGCACATAAACGTACCATTTCAAGTACAATTGGTGTCGGACCAAAAGAGCAGGGAACCCCCCCTCCCGCCCCGCAGAGAGGTCGGGCAAACCCTACAGCCCCCAACTGCGTCAAAATTAGACAACCGACTTCACCGTCACTGTAGTGTGTTTGCTTCCCACCGGGACCACAATCACCACCTATCACGTTTGTGGTGAACTATCCAGTGTCTGTGCTGAAGGGAATCCTGGCGTTCCAAAGTCGAGGTGGTAGTTGTTATTGCCTCCTCCTTTCTGGGTCCAATATCGAAGAAGAACCATGTTTTAGCAAGAATCTGCGTCCATGTAAGTGAGCCCCAACTGATGATTGCAATTAAGACTTGCATGCCTTCAGGAGATGAAGGGACGCCCCGTAGGGAGCTCTGCCTAAACTCAGTGAGCCCATCTGTCCTTGTTGGTGCCCTTGGGAATAGACAGAGTGCCCGCTATGTGTCTGACGCATTGTTTTCCCTGAAAAGTTCTCATTGTAATACAACAAGAATGCTCTCGTAGAATTGCCCTAGATAAAGAAGTTCTACGGAGCTCAAGGAAGGCAGGGTAGCTTGACTGAGGTCGCCCAGCCAGGACTGTCAAAGTCAGCACTGGACAGTCGCACAGGCACGGGCCGAGCAGGCATCTTTCACACAGGTGCACTGCACGTGCAGAAGGCAAAACGTTGAGGGCAGCACTCAGAGACGGTAACGGGGAAGACAAAGAAGAGGAGGAGGCAAAGATGACATACCGCAAATCGCTAACACATGGCGAACTGCCTGCTGACCGTCTGAGCACAACATCAGAAACCAGGAAACCTAGAGAGATGTGTATCTGACACTCCCAGAAATGCCCTTCGCGAAATACCTAAGACCTGAAGCAAAACTTTAGAAAGAACTACTTTGCCACACAGCAGGGACAAGTTCTCCGGGGACAACCTGATACTTGAAAAGAAGAACAAGTGTGAGCTAGACAAAGCTGATACAAACTCAAGCTTTAACTAAGTAAATAAAGAGACAAATAAATAAACTGAAAGGAAACTATAATAGTTCTATAAAATAAATTTGGAGATAGACAAATACTTAATCTAACCTAAGAAGTTTATTTCCGGAAATCTATCCAAAGATATACTTGATAAGATGAGATGTTATTTTCTGAATTAAAGTGTTTAGTAAAATGTTATTTATAATTGTTTGTGAAAATTAGAAGGAAATGTTTTATAATCAACATTGCCAGATAAAATATAGGGTATCCAGTTAAATTTAAATTCCAGATAAGCAACTTTTTTTAAAGTACAAGTATGTGCCATACAATATTTGAGAACATATTTATACTAAAAAAAATGCTGTTCATTTGGAATTCAAATTTAATAGAACATTGTGTACTTGCTAAATCTGGTAACCTTACTTATGATAACATTGAGTTTTTTTAAAAGCAGGATGTAATATTTTATATACAGATGAGTTTAGCTGGTGTAAAAGAAGGAAGCATTTGTGTTCTTCATTATGTTGTTGGGCCACTTTAAAAAATCTTTCTGCACTTTTATTTTTTTTTTCTTTGACTAATCTGTCATACTATTTAGGCTTAAACACCAGTATTTTTGAAGATTATGGTACACTTAGTAGCCCACACTTGGCCCCAGGGCTGTTAGCTCCCAGAATAGAACCTTTAATGATTTTTTACCAGATTCTTAAATATATAATAGGTGAATACACATACATGCATGTATAGAGAAAGAGAGAGGGAACAAAACAGACAGATTATGCGCAGCGATTCTAAATACCATCATCTTTTTTCCACTCCTGTCTTGGTCCCTCCATACTTCAGTTATGAGCATGCAAAGTGGCAAGAACTTCTTCTCATTTAAATCCTAGAAGGAAAGGGAACTCCAAGTAGGAGCTTAGGCCAGGGGTCTCCACACACAATGAAGAGGATTACGTAAACCCAGGAAACGAAACGTACCAGCAGCAACAACTGCCTTTCAGCCTGACCCTGGGACACAGGCAGGCTAACCTGTGGTCCTCTCCACACGCCCCATTCTAACCCACTCTCCACGCTGCAACAGCCCCGGTGTAAACCTCGGCTTAAAAACCCTCCCAGACTCCACACACTCTCTGTACACACCCCCTCTCCCAAACCACAGCCTAGAATGAGGGGGACTCCGAGTCCCGGCCCCCAAGCCGCCACCTGTTGGTCCGGTGTGATGGTTAGCCCTACCCTCTCTTCTACTCCCAGAAGTGACCAGTTAGGGCGGTAGCTCGTCATCCCTCCTCGCCCCGTCCTCTCAACTCTACTGCACCCCGGCAGAAACGCTGGACTTACTTTGGGTGCTGCGGTACAGCATTCTGCTTCCCAGCTCAGGGCCCTTTCCACGAGCTTTTCCACCCTTTCCGCCCTCAGGCTAGTGCCTCCTTAAAGCTATTAACGATTCGCACTTTTATTTCAAATATCACTTTTTTCCTGACAGCCTGTTTTTTTTCTTCTAGATTAGGTGTAGTCCTCCTACTATTTATTCTCAGAGCGTCATGCACCTCTATTTATCACAGAGGGAGGATAGGACATTTGTTTTGCAAGATTAATCTATTAATGGCCACACTTCCGACTTGACTGGTACAGCCCAGGGATATGGGGACACGTTGTTTTCTTTCTGTTTTTTTTTTCAAGTCATCGCACCAGCACCCATTAATTGTGCCTGACACATAATGGAGGCCTGGCAATTATTTATTGAACTAATGATTAAAGAAGCTACATAATAACGTTTGATGGAAGAACACCCACAACCACCTCACCGACTTCAAGGTGCCCACTTCAAAGACAAGGTTGTTGGAGCTATTCATCAAAAGGTCTGTTATGTTGGTTTTTATGAGGTTATCAGCCACTAGCCCTCACATCCTACATCCATTCATTCAAATTGCCTTTGAAAATAGATTATATCCCTATCGTTTGCCTTTTTTTAGTAACTACAGTAGACCTTCCGAAGGCAATTAGCAAGCTCATTCTCCATCTTACTTCCCTCATTCAACATGTCACTTTGTTAAAGAATACAGTCTTTACGTATCGCGCTGTCTCCATTAGAAACTACTGCATCTTAGTTCCACAGATAAATACATATCTAATATTTATGATTGCCCCAGCCTGTGTTTTGATGTCTCCTCATGTGCTTTTGCCAAGTAGTTTTGTTTTCGCTGATGTCTGTGGGATTTTGCCATCTTTGTGGTCTCTTCTTGTGGGAGGATTCTAGAAGAGTCCAGCACAACTGTACATGCCATCTTCTCATATGCCCATGCTTCCATTTTGGTATGAACTCCCAGCATCCACCTCCCTGTATATCCTGTCTTCTGCCCGTCTTACACAGAGTCTTACAAACTCGATAGGAAAAAAATATAATTATAATAGCTTATCATTATGATAGCAATAACATACATGTATTAATTGCTTGCCACATGATAGACAGTTTTCTAAGTGCCTCCCCTGTATTAATTTGGGTCTGTATCAAGAGGGTGATAAAAAAGCAAAATGTAACAGAGCATTCTAAAGCAATTAGCTTGGAACAAAGAAAGTCATTATGAAAGCACAGACACTGCGCCCTGGGGAAAGAATGCCCAGTCCTCGTTCAGAGAGAGAAATAAGGCAAGTGAGAGACTTTCGGTTCTGCTCTGCACTTCAATTTCATGCTAGGTTTCAGGACGGTGGCTGTGTGGCCTCTACCATTAATATTCTTTTATGGATGCTTTGGACACGGGTCTCGGGTGGTGACAATAAACAGATATTTCCCTGATGCCACTGTCTTTAGAATAAAACGCCCATAACTAAAATTTCTGCCAACTGGACTTTAGAGTATGTACAAAGGATAGTCCACTCCCCTCTGATGTGGACCCAAGGTTGGATCAAATCTACTGAAAAAAAAAAAAACCCTGGCCATGAAATTAACAGACTACACTTGATTATAACTCTCTTCATGTACAAACAATAAGATGAAAGGAGGAATAATCTTGTGGCAAATGTTAAAGAATATAGATAATATTGACACAGCTCAAATAACTTGGCTTATCATAAAGTCTTCTTAGCTTAACTGAGCTGTTAGTGAACACTCCAGTTTTACTAACTCAAGCACCTTCTGTTTTTCAATGAGAACCCCAGGAACTACTGAGGTTCTGGTCAGGTAAGCTTTACTCAAAAACATAACAGATTTTATTGGTCTGGGGCTGGCGGAGAGATGAAAAAAGTGAAAGCAGCACTAGGTATTGATCTCACAGTTAATTAACTTCTATCCTGAAGTCAGTATCTCCCTAATTAATGATGTGCGTGCTAATGAAAAAAGATGTTCTCCGGAATAGATCTGTATTTTATTCCTCTGCATTCTTACTCAAAGGGAAGATCCTGGTAAATGCGAAATTCTTTTTCTCTCGCTTTCAAAAATCACCCCTAATCTCATTCCTCCTTTCACTCCCCAAAGCAAACAACTTCTTTCTTCACGTGAGTCTGTATACAGGGTCTGGCACAAATAGCAGCCCTTTTTTACTGTAAAAGCTTCTACTACAAAATCATAAGCATGTAATTCTATAAAATAACAATATCACACTCAAGCACAACGTATGTCATTTTAGGGGGGCATGTTCAAATTGCTGTCCACCTCGTGTGAGACATTCACGTACCGTACCAACCACACTCAATGGCGTTGCTTCTGCCAGACCCTGTGTATTCAGTGGGCTACATACCATAATATGCAGACTTGGTTCTTCCAGCCTTTCTCTATGTAACATTTCCTTTATTTTTCTATAGGGAACCTGGATTTCCACCTTGTTTTTCTGAAACTTACCTATAATTCCTGAAATCACATTATAATTTACTTTCCTCTATAATCTCAAGAGCTTAAGTTATCAATGTTTCAAACATGCTACCCATAAATTTAATTGAGAGTTTAATGAGAAAAAATCAGTAATTTCTGAATAAATATATTATTCATGAAAACCCACGAACTATTTATATTTCTGAGATCTGCAATGAATATAAGCTGAATGTGCCACTAATGTCAACTGGTGACCCTTGATGGACTGGTAGTGTTACTCATTGCTTCTGACGGCCGGAAAGAGAGGTCAAGGTTGTTTAAATGTACTTGTTCTTGTCTTGCTGAGTCAAGTTTCTGAGTTCAGCAGCTAATAAAACCCTTAAATCAGTTTCAGGCCATAGAATCCTGTCACCTGGGTTTCTTTAGTAATAAAGATCTTTGATCGTTGTGGATCATAGGTGCATTCATGGTTAGTTTTGAGAAATAATATAGGAAACAAACACTGTCAATTTCCTCCATTGGTATAATACCACTGTCAGTCCTAAGGAACTCATACAACTTCAAATTTCAAAATTAATTTGTTTTCTTCCTTCTGGTTTGATGCATATGTAATTTGAAGTACACGCAAGTAGGAATGATTTTTAGTGAAACAAAAATATTTAGGGATGTTACTCACCGAGTTTTGTCCATCTGGATACGAGAATCTCAATGATCTTCTAGGCTACTTCACAGCTACACATCAGTTTACAAAAATACCGGGCTGGGCTCTGCACTGGCACAGTGACAATTAGAGCACACACCACCCGCTAGTTTAGAAGGTGGTTTCAGATCTACGGGTACCACGCAGGAGTTACAACCCGGATTTTTACATCGTCATTGGGTGGTGTGGTAGAAATTCTTGGCCAAGGGTGTCTATGAAAATGTCTTTATCTCAGTCCAGGGCAGAGTTCTCTCCTCCTGTGGTCCAGGTCGGCCACCATCCCTGTATGGCTCTTAAACACTCCCTGCCCTTCTGGGCAATTGAGAAATTCCCTTGCATCGAGTCTCTAAGTCACTGTCAGCATCTCTTTGCACTTTTCTCAAAGTTTAGTTTTTAAGCACACATTGCATTTAGAGAGAGACATTATCCTACATTTTTAAACAGAGGCATTACATTGAAGTAGATACATTATACCAGTCAGCTACATTGATAAGCGGCTACTTCCCTCAGCGCTGTGGTAGATGCCAGGTGACAGCCACTTATGTACCTCATCCTCCACTTGTATGTCCCTGTGGCTGGCCCTTCTGCAGGGCAGGCGACACTGTCTGGGCTCTCCGAGGAGCCTCTTAATTATCGTCCAACAGACTCACCACATATTGCTAAGCATTTTATATTCATGTTCTTTCCTTTAATATTATTACCACAAGCCTATGCAATAGCTGTGATTATTCACTCTTTACGGATTAGGAAACTCGGGCCTGTGTCATCACTTCCCCTGTCCACATTTTCACAGGCCAGAGGCACAGCAGATACAAAATAAAATTGCAGGTGTCCGTGATGCCGGAGGCCACTTGCCGCACCGCCGACATAAGGAGGCAGTGAGTACTAGGCCTGGGTGTCAAATTCTCGGCACTCAAGTCCTGGCTGCGCTCATCTGCTCTGTGTGTGAACTGTTACAGATTATGTAACCTCCCTAAGCTTCAGTGTGGTCACCGTCGTAAGAGGCACAATGAACATTCCTGACTTGTAAGATTACTGTGAGTATGTGACGGCACCTGGCACACGATAAACGCTCAAAAGCTTTCATCATTTGTCAGTAATACACGTTATTCCCCCACCAGGCTGATGGGAGAGGGTTATTTGCCCCGGCACGTTCCAATGAAGAGTGTAAATTCCAGGCTCCATCTGAGTTCAAAGCTTCCTCTTCCACAGAAACGTGAGCAGTGCCATTGAAAGTGTCTCCGGATGCGTCAGGGCAGCACTCGGTGGGAAGACAATGCCACCCCTGTGTGAACCACACACACTCGGCCGGGCACACGCCCCTGGGGACACGCTCCAGGACCCCCAGTGCATGCCTGAAACTGCGGACAGTACCAAGCCCCGTTCACACCATTTTTCCTGCACATAATGCCCACGACAAAGTTTCATTTCTAAAGTAGGCGCAGCAAGAGACCGACAACACGACCAAACAATAACATGGAACCATGATAGCAACATACTGTAATACGAGTTATGTGGACGGGGTCTCTCTCTCTCAGTATCTTACTGGACGGCACTCACCTTCTCACTTTAAGAAAAAAAACACTTCACGGCTTCTCTTTGATGCAACCGAATTGCCCGCATCACTACCCTTCTGCTTCGGGGCCGCTGGTAAGTAACACAAGGGTGACTCGAACACGAGCACTGAGATCCCAACACAGTGGATCTGAACTTGGAGACGGCTGTGGCGTGACTTACCTGCCAGGAGCGTGCACAGCAGCGTGGAGACGCTGGACAAAGGGATGGGTCACGTCCCGGAGGGACGGAGCAAGACAACGCGAGATTTCGTCACTCGACTCAGAACGGCACACTATTTAAAACTTGCAAATTGTTTATTTCTGGAATGTTCCATTTAATATTTTTGGACCATGGTTGATGGTAGGTTACTGAAACTATGAAAAGCGTGACTGCAGACAATGGGGAACTACTGCCTAAGAGAAAGTAATCACGGCAACCCAATCAGAACAGAATAAAGACTTGCTTCTAAATAGGAGCTGTGTTAAGAAAACTCGGTTCCTTTTTTAATTTGTTTTTAAACTGGTAACTATTATAAAGTTGCCACATGATTCGCATTCGGCAAAACTCTTTTAACTTCTCAGAGTAACGCTATGAAATAGATGTTTTTATCATTATTGAACACGCAGGATGACTGCGGCCCAGACAGCTACCCAGCTCTCCGGAGATAATGCATCCATTCATTCATCCGCTAGAGCCTGGGGTGACCCCAACCTGCTTCCAGCCCGTTCTCCTTACCCCATTTCACAGCCTCTCCACGTGACTCGGTGCATGTCCACCCCATGATCAGCATTTTCAATCTGGCTCCCGGTATTAGTTGATGTCATCTAGGAGTTCTGGAGTGAAAAACAGAACCCCCACCCCCATGACCATCTACCTAATTAATTAATACAGTGAACACCAATAGCAAAATGACAATTAAAAAGGCAATGCCATCTGAATTTATTGATGCTTTGAGACATAAGTTTTATATTCTTATTATTAAGCTCAAGATCCCATCCCTCCAAAAGTTTTCCAACTCCCTCTTCTTGGACCACAGTGGAATGGCTATGAAAGTCTTCCAGAGATGCCTGGGTTTTATGTGTTGCGAGGACACATTTTTGTTTTCAATTACAAACCACCTCCCTCTCTCCCCACCAAGTTCCATGCTCCCCAAGTTATTTCTCCTGCACACAATATAGTATACAGTCTTTGGAGTTTTCTTAGAATAACACAGCCATAACATTTTAAAGGAAAAGGGACTTTGAAGATTATGCAGTTTAAAGATGTTGAAGCTAAAACACTGAAATAAGGAGTGGCCTGGTCAAATTCACAGTGACAAGTGACACACAGCCAAGTCTGTATTTCAGTTTCCAGGTTCATTCAATGTGCCTTCTACTCATAGAAGATGGTGCTTGATTAGTAAGAGATTTTCCTACATAGGGGAACTCCCCATACAGATGGAAAGAAAAGACACACACAGATACACTCATTTAGTTAGTTAGGATAGAGAATGTTACCATACTGATATTTACATATACAGGACATTATAACCAAGAGTAGAAATGACATACAAAAACATCTGACATAAAGTATAATCCTGTCTCTGTGAGCATCTTTTTTAATGATTTTATTTATTTTTAGAGAGTAGGGGAATGGGAGAAAAGAGAGGGAGATAAATATCAATATGTGTTTGCATCTTGCATGCCCCCTACTGGGGACCTGGTCCACAACCCAGGCAGGTGCCCTGCCTGGGAATCAAACCAGGGACCCTTTGGTTTGTAGGCCTGCACTCAATCCACTGAGCCACACCAGCCAGGGCTCTCTGAGCATCTTGATGTGCAAAGTAAAAGAGTTGGTTGAAGTTGGAGAGAAAAAAAAATGACCCAGAGTAAGGGATGGGTCAGCGTGCTTGGGACATCTCCTCTAGGGAAGCTTGCTAGTGTCCTTTGGCTAAAGCAGAGGAGGTGGCGGCTCCCCAAAAATCTAATGAATGATACAGGGCAAAGGGCACCTCCCCCATTAAATCACTGAAAGAGACTTGCCACTTTCATAGGCATCTATTTGCTCTCTTGTAAGGGCTGCTTTAGGATTTAAGAGGGAAAAACTAAGGTTATGGCTTTCTGGCCATAAAACGAATAATTTGCAGCCACCCAATTATTGGAACAAATTGACAAGAAACATTAAATGTCTCTATTAACATTGAACGAGTAAAAATATGAGGAAGACGTCATCGTGGCACAGATCGATCACTGGAGAATTCCAGTAAATGGTTTTTCAAAATGTTATACCAAAGGCCTCTAAGCTCCTTGGGCAGCCTGACACGCAGCCGCCATCAATTAAGGTGTCTGGACTATCCTTGAGTCTCTCTCAACGAAATCACCTTTCTGGGGAAGCATGTTTGGTATGTTTGTCAGCCCTTTCGAGTGTAAAAAGTGGCTCTTATTCTGGTAATTAGAGATTAAATAAAGAGACCTGAAGTTACGTATATACATCCTCCCAAAAGTGTTTAACTTCAATCCTCCCCGTTCTAAGCTTTGATCTTCCAAGGTTGGGTTTCTCTTTTTCTTTCCTCTTCCTTTTTTTGGTGCATCATTATGTGGAAACCAGTCGATCTCATTTCATTGGCAACTCTATTAAAATGTCCAGTACCTTTTAAAAATGTGACATTTACCGGAAAACTACTAAAATCTATATGAAAATTTCTTTTGAGGTAAAAGCACTTAAAAACTACCAGGTATTAACATGTTCCGAAAGACCCAAACTACTTTTCATGGTTCCTGTTTTTTAAATATTGGGCCCTGGCTGGTCTGGCTCAGTGGATTGAGTGCTGGCCTGTGAACTAAAGGGTCGCCAGTTCAATTCCCAGTCAGGGCACATGCCTGCGTGGTAGGCCAGGTCACCAGTAGTGGGTGCGCAGGAGGCAACCACACATTGATGTCTCTCTCCCTCTCTTTCTCCCTCCTTTACCCTCTCTCTAAAAATAAATAAAATTTAAAAAAATATTGGATAAGCATCCACTATTTTGAACTGGGGTCACCTGCTCATGTGAACAAACAGTCTTCTCTTCCCAAAATAATTATTCTGTCTATAGACAATGCTAATCCCTCCCATCCTCCAATACTGGTGATGATTTCTCCTAGTAATTTATGGACACTGAAAGAAACATTTATTTTGAGAAACTAAGAGGCAACATTTATGATGAACCTGATGGTGATAGGATTGATCTGCGCTATAGTATTAATTTCTGATTAACATAAAATCACTGTCAAGGATACTGGTTCCGTGTCTCTTTCTCACGACTGTGGTGTAGCACCGATACTATCTACACTCCTCAGGGCACTGCCGTGGAGTCAGCAGGCGGAGCCGAGGGCCAGCACAGGACAGGTGTTGCCCAAACAGGTTGGAATGAGTACATGAGCGGTTTTAGGAAAGCGCACACCTATTCAGTGCATACACAATAACTAAATTTTATTTGAATAATTAAACAATTCAGTGCTTTAAACACTAATCCAAAAGATTAAATTGGTCAGAAAAGGTCCCTATTCTCAAATTAAAGATTAGCATTATTGATGTTGAGAAAAATCTTTCTGCTGGCTACTACTGATCCCGTAGAAAGAGAAAAATCAAATCTTTTCAGGGCTATACATGTAGAAAAAGCACCCTGTAAGATATATAATTTTTGTGTGTGCAGGGTTTTTTAAAATAAAATATGAACACACAATTAAAGAAATTATAAGGTACTCTTTCAATGTTTTTCTGGTTCCTGTGAGAGAGAGCAAAGATCCTACCATGAAAATCTCATTGAATATTTTCAGCAGCTTCTCAGACATGTGGACTAAACGGTTCCAACATGACTGTAGTGCATCCTTTTCCAAAACGAGAGGTGAGCATCGCTACCTGTGATCACACACTCCCGCCTCAGACAGGTGCGGTAAAGCCCCAGCGAGGAGTCAGCCGCCTGGATGGAGACCATCGACTCACCGCCATGTTTACCATCGTTTGGTCTGTAACGTCACTCTCTGCAAAAAGTTATTTTAATCAATATTAAATCGTTTAAATAACCTCCAGATGAATCCATGCAACCATTAACATTGAAGATTTACTTAGATAAATAACCGTTTATAATAAATTGTGAACTCTTCACTGCAAAGGTTGAAGCATTCTCTGTGGAATCTGGTTATATTTCATTTTATATTTCCACGGCCGTGTATAGAAAGAAAGATAATAGGCACTGTGGCTAGATAACACAATGCACATATTAGGGGAACAGAATTTTAAAATCTTAAGCAAGATGTTCAGATTTTCTTTAAATGTTAAATTTGGTTCTGTTTCAGCAATATACGTACTAAGAGGCATTACCGCTGTCATATTGTTTCTGCACATTTTCTAGACTGTCGACAACACGTGTTTGGCATTTAGTGTGGCCTCAATAAGCTGCAGCTGAGGGCGCCGTGGTGAACAGGGCGCCCCCCGAAGGCTGCCGCCTTCCATTGCATGTCCTCCCAGCGTGTTTCCGTAGTGTTCGCCCAGGGTGTGTGGGTGAGAGCCTGAAACCGGGCCCTAAGGAAAGGGTGTCCTTAGCACAGGGACAGCACGTGGTCAGGAAAGAGGAGCCGCCGTGCATCTTTTCAGCAAGCGCTGTGATGAAGGCTTGTGTGTTTCAAACGACTAAAGAGAAGAAGGAGGGGGATCCAAGGATCAACCAAACCACCTGTATTCAACAAATGGCACACAACAGATCCTTTGATTCTGCAGGAAAACTAACATTTATATAAAAATAAAAGCTGGAGAAGGTTGCCTAATTACTACGCCAGGGAGCTGCATTCCGCTCTCAGCTCCGCGCCGGGACTTCATCCTCACCCTGTCGCACGGGATGAATCACTTCATCTTCCCCAACTGCCATCTATCAAAATGTCTTGACAGAAATTATATGATAAGTCCCAGAGGGAATTCATGAGGGTGAACTTAAACTCTTTCTTTGCCAAAATGAATAGGGAAACCCAGAAAATGTCTATAATTATTATTTATGGGAACAAAAAAAATGGAAAAGTTCTTTTTCCAGAACAATGTAGTTTAAAATTAAATTTCAGTGTTTCAGCATTTTCCAAGTTCATGTAAGATGCCATGTACCTGAATCTTCGACTGATTGGTGCTTGTATTAATAATATGGCATTCTTTTCTGATGTATGTGAAGGCAAATGTTTGGGAGTATTCTAAGGTCAAATCAAAGGAGGGTTCTAAGTTTTTCCCCTTAATGTTAATTCAACATTCCTAAAATACTCTGAGGATTTTTTTTAACGGGGAAAAATATTGAGTAGGTATTCCTCTAAGTGCCATGGTTGAAGTATTTTAAAACTCATTTAACTAACATTATAATAGATGATAAAATGCAGGTTGTTAAAAAGAAAAATACATAATTTTAATAGAGTATTTTAAGCTTTATAAATTAATTAGAATTATAATATGAAGTGTGCATATATGTACTCTCTTGAAGAGACTCCTAGACTTTCTAGACAGGGTGGTGCATTATTTTATAAGTACTTATATTTACCATATTTTTGGACTATAAGAAGCACTTTTTTACATTTTTTGCTTCAAAATTATTTTTCCTGTTTTCCTCCTCTAAACCTAGGTGCATCTTATGGTGCAGACCCCAGACACACCTACGTTTTAGAGGAGGAAAATAGGGGGAAATTTTTTGAAGCAAAGAATGTGGTAAAAAAAGTGCTTCTTATGGTCTGAAATATACGGTACTTCATTTTATTAGGGGAGAACCTCAAGTCTCTCTGGCTCAGAGGCCTTGCTCAAGACCATGTCGCCGCCAGCTTCCCGGTGTATGCCCGTAAGAGATCCCTTAGGACAGGCGTTACATCGGACACCTGCGTTAGGGGAGTAAAATGCCACTGACACGTGAGAAACCCTTCTGAGTGCCTGGTGGTTGTCACCTGACCGACCCCGTGGCGTCCTACTCATTGGCATCTTTGGCAGGAAGGAAAACAGTCTAAGATCATATTTTGCAAGCTCTATAAACACGGTGCATACAAATTCACAGGCGTGTGCAATTTTTCATCATAGGGCATGTATATTTAGGTGCAGCCACGATTCAATGGGGAAGAAACAAATAAAACCCAACACCGACCTTCAACTCAGTGTTTAAATTCTGACCCCAGAGACACCGCGCACTCAGGAAGCGCATCATCCCCGAGAGGAAATGAGAGGTCAGAGGTGGTGGAGAAGCCCAAAGGCGGAGAGGAGCAAGGTAACTCATGGGCATGGGCCATCGCGTCACGGCCACAAATGCATGAAGAATTGCTTAATATACACCTTGAAGATCCATTAGTCTATGTTAAAATGTATCCTTCAGTGTAGGAAATTTTGAACCTAGAAAAACAAGGCAGGGCCGCATTCTCCTTGAAGCAGTTCAGCCTGCGTGGCCCATAACTACTTCCCAGTGTAGTCTGGACCCCTGGCATACTTGAACTGGATGCGCTGTTCACGTGAAATGGCTCACAGCTCTACACACACCTTGATTTCGTTTTCTGTTACTGCTGTTCCCTCTCTTTCACTAGTTTCCCCTTCCCCACCTGCTTCTTCTTTCTAGTGCGTATTTTTATGTTGACTTGTACTTGAAGACATCAGTGCAAACGGACACCTGTATAATTTAGCTACCAGGCCAGCCAGAAGTCCTTTCTCAACTGTCTGCTGCTCCGTAACTCCCTGGTATTGGTGTGGAGTATGTTTGTGAAAGCCCCCGAAATCTGTGCTTCTCTCCCCCATGGTATTTCAATGGCCTTTTAAATTACGTGTCTCTCCCCTTAGCCTTGGCCCCTGCGAATGCATAGACCGTGTTCTTTCATTTTTGCTACCCTAGTACCAACCTTAATACCTGACAGGTAGGAGGCAGAAAATGCACACTTGCTAACTGAATGCTCGGAGTGTTTCTAGAAGTACCAGGTTTAGTGACAGAGGCAGGGGCTACTTTCAGGGAAGGGACTTGAGTAAACACTGCCAAAATGATGTGGTTTGAGGGGAAGGTGTTCTCTGAAAGCCTCCTTCCCCATAATGTCAGCATTACAAGTTTCTTCTGTGGAGCCAAGCATTGGAAAAGCACCAGTTAAAGTGCAAATGGATTGCCCATAAGGCATGATGTATCAATTCATTAACATCCGCTCTCAAATAATGGAGCTTCGGTTTCAAGAAATGGGACTCAGAATAGCTTGGTTGAGACAGTTTGCCCAAGCATAGGCCATGGCCCTGGGGTGGGAGGGGGGGAACAGTAGTGGGTACCACCGTGAAAGCTAAGGATGAAGAAGTTGAACGGGAGAGACATGAAAATGTCTTCTCTTTCAAGAGAGTATCTAACCTTGGCTGTAGAGAAAGCCACAGGAATTCTGAAATCGTGAACAGAGAGTGAGGAATACGATCTTAGATGGACAAAGGTGATATAGGGGAAATAATTTTTTAATAATACAATACAAAGGATAAAATCATCATGGCCCGAAAGCTCCACGCCCCAAAGAGAAGCTTTTGATTTTTCCTTCTGTCTGTCCTTGTCCTGCTTTCATACCCCACCTGGCTACCCCGCTGCAGTGTAAGCCATCACAGACACAGAACGGGCCACCGTCACCGAGTTGTCTGCATCCCCTGCTCACCTGCTGGGCCAGGCCTCTCCCTCGTGTCAGCATTCCAGGCTCGCTATGAAATAATGCCGGCGTGCCGGCCTGGGCTTCCGGGCTCCCTGCCAGCCCTGCACTGTCGCTCTCTCTGCAACAGCAAGAGCGACACATCTGCTCCCCCTGACCTTGTTCCTTCCTTGCCTTCATTTTCATCTCCTGTCTTCAAACATGCCCTCAGACCAGAAAAAAAATAATAATCTAATCACTGAGTATACTCTTTCTTCTACAACAAAGAATTCCATTCTAAATTCTTTGGATTATAACTGTTATAGCCTCCCTTTACCCTGGCAACCATTTCCACAGATGCTGTGATGAATAGCAATATGCAACAACCTAAGTTTCCACGGAAAACCATGAAAAATATACACAAATACACAAAACGTAGCCCTAGCAAATAGCAAAGCGCTTGCTTTTACTGCTGTTTCTACCCTTTCCTACATGAATCCCTTTGTGGATTCACTGCTCTCCTGCTGGTAAGCCAAGATAAAACTTTAATAGTAAAAGTAGACGTTGATTTGGGGCAACCCTGAACGTGGCCCCAGAGTCAAGCCCGGGGACAAACCTGATGAATGAAGATTCCGGCTCCTTCACCCATCTGCGAGGAAGACTAACTAGCTTGTGGAACTAATGTCATTTAATTTTCCCAAACCTTTCTGTTGATGTCTCAGATGGAAACAAAACCAGCGGCCACCCTACAGCCGATGGGACCTTTCCTCAACCGACACAAAGGGGTCAGCGCGGCGTGTGGGGCAGGGTGAGGCCACAACGTATGGAGGCTGTCGCAGCTGGATCAGTGATCATGATGCATGGATGTCCTGTTCAGTCTCTGCTAGGGAATGATTTAGTAGTGCGGAACTTGGCAAGTCTCCAACTGCCTAAAATAGTGAGGCCCCCAAAGAGCGTGGGTAGGTTCCCTTCTCCTCTACAAGGGGCTTCCGAAGAGCTGGCATGGGGAACCCCGGAGGATGTCCTGAGATTTGGGGTAAAGATTCGCAGCTATGCAAGTGTCCAAGTCGTAAATCTCCACTTCCTTTCATTCGCACCGATAGCTCAGTTTTCCAGGTATAAAATGAGGATAATGTAATTAAATCCTACCACGCTTTTGTAAATTCTTCTGTGTGATCCTAGATCAACAATGTCAACAAAAGACTTCCTTCTACTCTAGGAGATCATGCCGAATGTTAAAGAGTTATGTAGCCTAATGCACAACATAGCCTCTGGATCCTGTTTGAAAGGCCCGAGTTCAAATCCCAGCTTCACCACTTACCAGCTCTGTGACCTTGGAAATATCCCTAAACCTCTCTCTGCTTCTGTTTTTTTTTTTTTCATTTGTGAAATGGGAATAATAAAAACATATTAATTGATGTGATACAGAAGTTAAATAGGCTGATATTTCCAAAGGCCCTAGAAGAATGAATGCAGGTAAGTATTATAAAAGTGGTTAAATAAGTTATAGCATTAATAAAAGCCAGCATATGAAAAGTGCGGGAGAGGAAATAATGGAAGAGGCTAATGGAACAGAAGATGAGAATATGTATTATGAAGGAAAACACAGGACGAAAAGATAGGAGAGATCCTTTGAGTCCCCAAAATTGAAAAAAAAGATTTTATATCAAGTACTTTATTAATTTTTAAACAGTATAAAGGGAAGTATAATTTAAAAAGCACCAGAACGTCATATTTTATTCAGTACGAGTTTTGAAATTCAGTAACTAAACCACTTCCCACTTTTCACTCGTGTGACCTTGACCAGGTTACTACTGCTCTGCTTTTCTGTTTCCTCGGCTGCAAAACGGCCACAGCAATTCCCGTCTGCAAGGACTGTTGAGAGGGTTAGGCACATTGGTCCGGGCAAAGTGCTGAGAAGACGACCTGGGGCACGGAACACTCTCAGTTCATGCCAGGAACGGGTGTGTCCCCTGCACTGCTGAGGAATTGTATATAAATCATGGCACCCACAGCTTTCGGTTCCATTAATTAGCGTCTGTCAAGCCATAACATGATGTAATTAGTATAAACTCACTATCTTGCCAGTGTCTATTCTCCCGCCAGGGAAAGACGGACTGATCCTGAAAGCTAAGCTAAACGGTACCAGGTGAGGGAATCTGGAAAAGTTTTGCTGCAAAAACTGAAGTGTACACTGGGAGAAATCACACTAGAGCCTCCTCGGCCTGCCCTGCAGTGAGGGAGTGAAGGCTTCCATATTTTCTCCTTAAATCAGCTCGAGTTGGGATTGAAGACATAGTGGCATCCTTTCTAAACATTGAGGAAACAACAAGATACGGTGTGCATTCTGACAGCGTCTGGAGAGCCTTGTTCCACCAGTATTTTTCAGCACAGGAAAGGTTTCGAATGGTTCCTTGTGTCATATATTTTCCCCACTCACAAAGAAAAAAAAATGTCTGTATAACAACCGTCCTGCATTTTCATTTCTCATTTGTTTCCTCATACTTTTCCAAATTAGTATTTCAGCACATTAAAAAAGAGCTATAACTGTGTACCTTTTTCAGGTAGAACACATTATATCATCTCATAAATCTATTCATTTCATTTGACCTTGGGGATGCCTGACGCACAAATGACCATTGGGCGTGAGAGGGGTGTGCCTGGATGCAGCCTGCATTTCCCTGCGGGGATGAACCCGAGCTGAGGCGAACACGGAGACCCTCGTGGTCAAGCTGCAGACCAAGTCTTCGTGGAAGCTGGAAAACACGGGGATCAGGCTTGAGAATGGAGCTCTTAAAGGGGAAAAGCAGAAAGCACCCCGCCTCCAGCGATCAGCTGAACCTGGGGTGTCAGAGGGAAGGCCGGGTGGGTGCATCTTTCATGGGGGGAGGCAGGTGCGAGAGAGGATTCCCGGGGTTCTCCGTTTTCTCAACCAAGTACGAGGTCAGAGAAATAAAGTGATCTTCTAAGCTTGTGGTCCGGACACGGGGCTCAGGCCTGGGCCCCGGGGAAGCAAAGTTCAGGAAGATTTCCCGGGGGCGTGGAGGGTGGAGCTAATCAAACCATGCCCCGTAGAAAGATAGGGAAAGGTTCATAGAAACAGGACATGTTTCCCAGAAGGCACTGCTCGTGCCCGCTACAACTTTTGTAAACGGTCCTGCTCTGCTTCCAAGTTGTGGTTTTTCTTCTCCCATTTAAAAGGATGAATCTTCTATATAATTACATTTCCCCCTTTTTTGTTAATGATGTTTTCCAGTTCATCTGATTTTTAAAGTCGTCTGGGTCAAAGCTACCATCAAGATTGCTGGGCAGATGTATCCTCGGCGTGGAGGGTATGAAAGAGAGGCACTGAATGCTCTTGCCCACGTCTCTGAACTTGGCCGTTACGGCCGTGCTGGGTCTGTTCACTGCTCCGCTCCTCCTCACAGCGCGTTGACTTTAAAATAACATCTAAGACCCTGTCTGGCTGTTTTCACATGCTATTTTCTTCCATCGCCGGCCAATGAATGGCTGCGCTTTCCAGGCTCTCTTCTGGGGCCCTGCTCTCACCGACAGTGATGGTTATTAAGATCTGTGTAGCTGATTTTCATCCTCACTCGGATCTGTGTGTATCTCTCGGGGAACTTTTTCTGAGCTCGACTTCAATTACTTCACCGAACTGTCCTTTCTTTGTACCAAAATTTGATTTGGCTCATTCTTGTTCTCACATAATGGATGCTCAGACGCCTTTTATTTTCTTGTCACGGGTACTCGCTGACATTTTTTAAAGGTTCTCATGACCTGAGATTAAAATCTATTTGCGAGTGGTGAATACAGACTTCATTTCTGGAGAAATTCTTGTTTTTCTTTTACCACTGGAAATTTCCATCACAGCTATTATTTGGATACTAATTTTATTTGTATATAAAAGTATATTCCATGAATGTTTAGAGTTACATTGTCTTATTTATCTAAATATCAATGATAATTTTTAAATATTTCTTCTTTTAGTTATTTTTTCTTATGTGAGAAAAGATAACTCACAAGGTTCATTACATCTTTAAAAATGCCGCATGTTATAAAAACGCTTCTAAACCTTACCTTGATACTTAGATTAAGCCCCTCTCCCTGAGTTCATTGGAACTATAACTAAGAGGAAGCAATTTCCAACCAACTGTGATTTGAACACTCCCCCAGACTCAAACATGTGTCCCCATCAACCTGCCACGATGCCCTCTCTTCCCATAACTGGTATGAAATTCTACTTAGGACTGTGATCCTTTGAGTAATAAAATGTGATTTTATCTCTCTGAGACTCCGAGAGGTACCTAGTAAGTAAGCGAGGGTGCTGGGCCAGGAGTGAAAGGTCCCGGGGAGTCTTTGTCTCCCAGGGGGCCTGCAGGGCAGGTGGGAGGCTGGAGAGAAGAGCTGGAGGGCAGGCGGGAGCTGACCCAGAAGGGAGCCTGGAGTGAGCCCCACCCCTGGTTACGGACGTGAGAATGTGTCACAACGTAAGTTCAGTCTTCTCCTGGCTGTTAGCTTACAGACTTGAGACCACGAGGTTTGCAAACAGGCTGTCTCCTTCTGGAGGGTAAGTTGTTTTCCACCGAGAAGAAAAGACAAGTGCATTTAACCCTTCCATTTCACTGACACTTGAACAGGTAAGTTCTTTGTTTAACTGTGCTCCCTGAGTTTGTACTAGAAATGTTCCCCCGCTTTAGTAACACGCGTACCACTTCAGTGTGAGAGAAACAAAGGCATTCACTGCGTTTCCCTTAGCAAATGAGTGAGGGAGGGTACAAATAACAGCAATAATAATAGCATTAAATATTAAATTATTAAAAATAGAAATAAAGCCAGCCACTGTGGTGGCCAACAGCAGTAAAATGTGTGCCATTCCCCGCACTGAAAATTCAAAGCTGGTAATTATCCTACGGTAAAGATAAATATTTCTGTCTGAACTCAGTTAGGAGTTTCCAGAAAATAAAGTAGCCCCTCAAAGCAGGAAGTAACCAGCACGTGAACTACAGAAACATCTATCCTTGAAAAAAGTTCTTTTACTTTTTTAAAAAATATGTATTGTGTTTTTAATTAATTTTTGAGGAAGGTAAGTTACTGCTGTCAGTAAAACAATCTTTTTGACTTGGGAATCTCAATTAATCAAATATTTAGATCATTAAAATCAATACTGAGTTGTTAAGACACCAGCAGTGAATATTTTACAGATCTGAGCTTTAACAATGACAAGCACCTACTGTGCCTAAACGACGACAATGACACCACCACCAATAATAATATCAAGTGCCTGTCTCTTTAGGTTTCTATGGAACTCCCAGCATTCCTCAGTGTAGTCACGTGTTGTGCACAAGACACTTTTTGACATAAAAACCGACTGAGGGCACAACTGTCCCCCTTATGATCAAAGTTCATGAAGAGTGAGTTCTTCCCTTTTCCATTTAAAAAAATACACATTCTAATGTTTTCTTTCCCTACCCCAATAAACAATTTCGCATGCATCCTTCCAACCAGCTCCTATTCTACTATTATTGAGATAATAAAAGTCATTCTTTTAAATGCATTATTGTGTGAAATAATCATCTTTGGTAGTGATTTTGCTATGCACGGAACAGTTGCATAGAGTTTTATAAGCACTCCACAGGATAGGGACCGAGACAGTGCAAATATTTGCGTGCACAGGGGTCTCCTCCTGAGGGGTGGTGCTGTGTGCTTGCACGTCACTCGCAAAGTGTGCAGTACCTTCCAGGTCCTCCGGTAAAGTACCCACGCTCCCACGGGGCACGTGGACCTGGACCTGCAGGCGATACTCTGAAGTCAGTGCATGAGGCGAAACCTATATCTGGACAAAGTTTCCCTTGAAAACAACTCATCACGTGGTAAGGTAAGGGACTGGCGTAGCATGTCACCCCATTTTCTCAGCATTGGGTGAGATTATTTAAAGCTACTGGCAGATTTTTTTGGAGAGACGCTGTTCAAGAAGTGTATTTCTTAGAATTTTAGGAGTATGGTCGGGTCAAGGAGATGGAGCTGACCTATCTGCCCAGGAGGGGCTCCCCCGAAAAGCAGTCTCCTGACCCCCAAGTCACGTCCACTCTGGAGTGTATGCTCATCAAGTAGCCCATCCTCCTGAGAGGCACCTCTTTTCATTCTCTCTCTCCTTCTCCTCGCCACCAAATGTGAACCCTCGCGTTCCTGTCATTTAAGTTTTTGTGACACTCAGTGTGTGAGACCACAGGGCGCCCTGGCGCTGTGAGTTCTCAGATCTTCCAAAATTAGCTTTCGTTCCTCCTGCAGATGATGCACCCCCTGGGCTCAGAGAAGGGTGACCGGCCTCCTCTGTGAAGTGTCTGCTGTCTGCTCAGCCACTATGCCCCCATGCACCCCGCAACTTGGGAGAAGCTTCGGGGGCTGTGCTGCAGTGCGGACTTCCCTCCACCATCTTGCACCTCTCTCCCTTCAGGGTGTGAAGCAGCAGCCACGGACGTGCCCTGCTGCCACCCTAGAGAGCTCGCTGGTGGCAGGGACTATATACGTTGCCAACGGTGAGCCAAACACACTCTTCGGCCTGTGTGTCCGGGCATTGACGTGGGGAACAAATCTGCTTCATCTCTCCAAGCCTCTGCAAAAAGTTTCCATGCCCTGGCTGGTGTGGCTCAGTGGATTGAGTGCAGGGCTGCAAACCAAAGGGTCGCCAGTTGGATTCCCAGTCAGGGCACCCGCCTACGCTGCAGGCCAGGTCCCCAGTAGGGGTTGCACGAGAGGCAACCACACATTGATATTTCTCTCCCTTTTTTCTCCTTCCCTTCCCCTCTCTCTAAAAATAGATAAATAAAATATTTTAAAAAATGATATTAAAAAAGTTTCCAGCTTACGCTTCTGCAGGTCATGGCAATACACATTCAAATAATGCATCACCACCCACCACCTGCACCCTGAATACACAGAAAAAGAATGAATTTAAGGCCACTTAAGGCTTTTAAATCATCAGTGTGAATAAAGCAGAGAGTGAAGACAAAGTCATTTTATGCTTCAATTTCACTTTTCCATTTTTCTAAATGGCACTGTTCCCCAGACACCCAGCATTAGGACAGGAACTATTATAGTCAGCAGCAACTACACTTGACCCATTTGGGTTGCCAGTTCCGGGAAAGTTAATATCATTCTTAACTGGGACCCAAAACAACTGGTGATTGCAGAGAATGAAATTTTCTCTGTTATGAGCCTGCTCGATATTGGTCTTCGTGGAATTCTAAGCTGGCGTCTGTTCCCCTAACTCATAAAGGTTTCCACAAACATTCTTTCTTCCTCTGGGCAGGAAAAGAGATCCTGGAACGAAAAGGGCAAACACTTCTGTTTGCTTAAAGGAAATATCCGATGAGGTGGATTCTGTTCAAAACGTAAACCTGGGATGACCAACGTGTCCGTAAAAATTATTGCCTTACCTCTCTTGTTACTCTTATCTCTCTCATCTCTAAAATCCTATACTCACCTTAAGAACAAAATGTTCTGTATAGAATTACCTGGTATATCACTAACTATGCTGTAAGTTTAAAAAACACAGATCAAAATATTATTAGAGCTTTGAAGCTGGAAGAGGTACACACACATGCATCGTTGTTGTTTACTGAATGTCACGTTTGAAATTTCCTCTCATACACCTGGCTGGCGTAGCTCAGTGGATTGGGCGCGGGCTGCAAACCAAAGCATCGCAGGTTCGATTCCCAGTCGGGGCACATGCCTGGGTTGCAGGCCACAGTCCCCAGCAACCGCACATTGATGTTTCTCTCTCTCTCTCTCTCTCTTTCTCTCGCTCTCTCCCCCCCTTCCCTCTCTAAAAATAAATAAATAAAATCTTTTAAAAAAATAAAAGCTTTAAAAAAAAAAAATTTCCTCTCATACAGGTGGGTCTCCTCCATCCCCACAAAACACCTTCTTCACTGGGTAACGTACAAAGTTGCCATGCTAGTCAATAGTCTGTACCATGCAATTCAGCATGTGTGTATAATGCAGGGAAATACGTGTGAACAAATGCAACAGAGAGCCTGGAGAATTTTACCTACGTATCCAACGCAAAAACTCCAGAGAAACAGAACCCCAATAGTCACCCATCTGCATGGGTTCTGCTCTTCAGAATGGCAGTATTCAAAATCAGCTGTTCTAGCGAAGAATTAAAATAAAAATAAAGGGAATGACTAGCTCAGATAGCGGTGTGTGTAGTGAGCATCAGCGTAGGGTAATAAAGGAGCTGAGACACCCACGGCAGCTGAAATGTCAAGGCCAGGCGCCCTCCTGTGGCCAGTTCGGGGAAATGGCACTGGTGGGAGAGTACGGGTTCAAGGTTCTGCAATCGTTTTAGCAAAGAACGAAGTCATGGATTTTATTCTGATACCACACCGTTAACTTGATCGAACTACACTCTAATTGTTACCTGTGTTCCTATTACAAGTGCCCTTCTCCTGTGAACCCCTGTTCTCCAGGACTTCAACGTACATATGATATGCCATGGGGCTTTTTAGGCTCAACGAGCTATTACGACCTTCCAGTTGTAACTCCTGAAACTTGCTGTCAAGTCCCTACATGGTTGTAGCCATAACGGAGCGCATCCGATGACCCCCACCTCCTCCGGCTGTTGAAGTCACTGGTTTGCGTACAACCTGTAGGTCGTGTTTCAGTCAATGCTTGTAAGAGGCCGTAAAGAATCCAGTGCTGTTCTTTGAACAAAACAATCTTATTGCTAAGGGAAAAAAAAATAATTTTTCCCTTTTGTGACTTTTAAAAAACAGATGTTCTGCTGCACAATAACATATACATCATTTTCCTAGAGGCGTGAAGTGCGTGCATTCTCCTTGGGTAATACATGACAGACAGTTGAACGGGAACAGAAACAGTCCCTTTGTGTTCTGAAAGTGGTTGATGCAAATGACAATTCGAAGGAGAAAAACGGGTAACCGATGCTTCTGCTCCTCACCTTTTCACATCCCTAAACTGAAGGATGCAGAACGTGAACATTTATCATGGAACACATCACTCTTGTGTTTAAGTGCAATTTTCTCTTCCACGGGGCTGATGTGAATTAGTAGGCCGACTGCTGGGATAAACTAGCTGGAGCCAGCTCGCGAAATCTTCTAAATGGCAGAGGCAGTGTGAAATTTGCTGAGGCTGCCATAATTCAAATTAGGGCAGAATAAGGTATATTCTACCAACGTGGACTAATGCACCTCCTAACAAGCAAAAAGAAGTTGTCTGTGCCTTGAGTGTATCCCTTGAATCCGTGGTGCGCATTGTGGGAGCTCACCCCTCACCTGTCCACCGCCGTTCACGTGTTTTACCTGTGTCCCCACACGCTCAGTTACCAATGGGATGCCTCTGGCAGGGAATCGCCACCCTCTGTGGGTCCCAGCGCTTTCTTGTCCTCAGTGTAAATAATGCGCAATTTTATATTTTTATCTCTGAAAGCTGTTTCACTCTAATGGTATAACAATTCACACTGAGAGGCTGAATATTCAAATGAACAGACTATGCAGGATAATAAAACTCTGACCCCAAACCTCTACAGCATTGAGTCCAAAAAGCCAAACCACAACTTCTGCGGTAATTGGCCCAAAATGGTCAGGACTCGGTGAGCGACTGCCAGCTTCCTTCATTTTTGCCCTTGTTTCTGTCTCAGGACCAACCTCGAAAAGCCAAATACGGTCCCCAAAGCAGGCAGAGAGTGTGCCCTCTTTCTACGCGGCCTGCCTCCAGCTTCCCCATGGCAACCACCTCCGACCAGAGCACACCTGGAGCCTCCCTTGTTACGACGCTTTCCCGCTGTTACGGCCTAACGCCTGACGGTGACCGACTCGGGGTGCACAGCTTCCCTTTGCTCTCACCCGGCAGTCTTCACTTCTGCAAAACCATAAAGCGTGGCTGGCCCACAGACATCATTTGTGCTGCAACACATCTAATGCAGTAAGACATCTGCATCCTTTGAAATGCTGTTTGAAAGGGGTTTGAAGAAACGAAGGGCCATGCTGAGATGCATTCTATACATTCCTCTTAGCAATTCACCTTGTGTTTGCTACCAATTAGTGGTCGGACAGCAAGATGTGTCTTGAATGTTCCAACAAAGATAAATGAGTTGGTCCTTGTCCTGGAGATTAGTTGTGAGTGAGGAAACAAATAATCCAATACAGACTTGTAAGTGCACACGTACAACCCGCTACAAGGAAAATGTGGGGAGAACACCCAGCTCTCTGCCTAGAAGGGAAGGCATGCACGGGCAACGGTGATTAAGCTGTACAATAACCTTTGGGGATATGATCAGCATCGTCTGGAAGTTGTCATAGAATCTAAAGAAGTTGCTTAAGCATTCTCTTTATGTAGTGAAATGTAGGATTTTTTAAAAGAGTGTGTATTCGAGTTCCCCAGAGAAACAGAACCAGTACACAGAGTGTGTGTGTGTGTGTGTGTGTGTGTGTGAAGAGACAGACACAGAAACAGAGACAGAGGCACCATAAGGAAGTGGCTCATTCTGTTGGGGAGTCTGCCCAGCACCCAAATCGGAAGTCAGCAGCTGAAGACCCAGAAAGGTGACAGGGCAATTCCAGCGGGAAGGCCGGTGAGCCTGAGTGCCAGGAAAGGCTAGTGTTTGAGTTCAAGTCAGAAGCAGGAAAACAAACAAGCGAACACAAGCGAACCCGTCCCTGCTCGAAGGCACTCAGTTAGGACATTACTTTCTTACTTGCTACCCGTTTGGATACCTTTGGACCTTCAGGTGATTGGACGAGACCCACACACATTAGAGAGGGCAATCGGCTTTACTCAGCTGATTGATTTTAATGGTAAACTCATCCACGGTCACCCTCCCGGAAATGGCTGGGATAATATTTGACCAACTATCTGGGCAACCCGTTGCACAGTCAGGCTGGCACAGAACATCAACCAGCAAAAGTCTACTCCTTGTCACCTCGGCACACCTATACCTGCCCTCAAACCACACTTCATCTCTAAAGGAAGACGATGACAAAGTTGCAATCCCACCTAGCAGTATGCATCTGTCCTGTGTACACACGAAAGTACACTAACCCTTGTCCAGGGAGGAGGTAAGTCTCCTGAATAATACTCTTCTCTTTGATGGCCAGTACCTTAAATGCTAGGATGCAAAGTGAACAAGGCTTAAATTCTGTGGCACGAAGTTAATTCATCTTCTGTTACACAATAAGGGAAGAAGAAAGGGGAGAGAACAGAGATACTTTGCACACACAGGAACATGAGGAAACACTCGGGACAACTTCAGTTCTCATTTCCGTATCCACTCCCGTGGTCACAACTGTGTTCCCCCCGGGCCGCCAGGAAGCCCCTCCCCTGCTCCCCTGCTCCCCTGCTCGCAGTTCTCTGTCTGGTGGGGTGATCCGCCAGGCACTGTCTGGGCTACTGACCGTCCTGCCCGCATTGGGTGGTTGTAGTTTTCCATTAACCCTAATTGCAGGGTGTGGTGACACCGGGTGATGCCCTGAGAGATCTGCTGGATCCCAGACCCCGTCTTCCTCACCTCCGTTGTGGAATCACCACCCACCTCCCCTGGGTCGTCAGCGTCCCTGGCAGAGCCCGCACAGTAGCTCCTTCCTTTGTGGAATCACAGCCGTGGCTGCTGGTAGCAGCGTTCCTCCCTTTGGAACCAAGACCTCGAGGCCAGCAGAGCAGACGGTCCTGGGAGCAAAAAGCCCAGTTTCTGCCCTGGTGGATCATTGGGTGTGGCAGTGCATGGCCCACTCTCATGTCCATCATTTGACTCTGGGGTCTGGGAACCCGGCTGCAGGAGAAACAGCACCATGCACCCATGCCCACACAGGTCCCCTGCATTCCCGTCTGCATGAATTAGAAAATTCAAGTTCTTCTGGAACGCAGCAGGCCTGCCATGGGCCGCACTGTACCTCCCCTGCAGGAGTCCGCTGGGATTTAAGTCTCGGGGCCGGCTGAGAAGCACAGAGGGGAGGCAAGTCCGCAGAAGAGCCGGCGTTGTCCTGACCGGCAGCAGCCTCTGGGGGGACCAGTGCTGTTTCCCCAGGTGGCTCGGGTTCCTCCCTCCAGATGGGGTTGGAGAGGGGCTTCCACTGGGAGGGGAGGGGTACTCGGGGAGGAGGCTTATCCGAATGTAGGGGCTCAGGGTCCCCGGCTTCATCAGGGCCTTCGTGCGCGTCCCCATGCCAATGGGCGAGACCCCATTCCGCCCGAGTTACTGCCGCCATTCGGCAGTGGCCGCCTCTTGTCCAAGTCCGGTTGACAAATAACATCAGGCATTATAGAATGACGCCAGGAGGAATGATTCACCGACCTGCGGATGCAGTTTTTACCGTAAGTAAAACTAAGAAAAACTGGATTAATGAGAGCTTGTTAAAAGTTGATGAGATTTGTGCACAGTATGTGAAGAGCAATGCTGATGAATTCTAATGAGTTACTCTATTACTAGGATACATTGTTATTGTAGAAGTCTTGAAGAAAAACCAAGTAATATTTTTGTGAAATTAGAAGACAATGGTGGCAGGAGGAAAGAAAAACTGTATCCTTTCCTAAATATAAACAGAATCAGTGGTATTCATAAAATAGCTAAATATTTTTCCACGCGGAGATAAAATACATATTAGCATGAATGAGAATCTTGAGTTTTTAAATACTAATTGTTTGGTGGACATTTCCTACAACGTATTCAGCCAAAGGGTTCCAAAGGATGTTTCAAGGTGTTGCTGGATGACGGCTTCATAAATATTGGAAGCCATAAACTGGGCTAAATACAGAAAAATGCTCTCTTTGAGCAAGACTCGACGAAGGGCCTTGAGTATGTGCACCGGCCTTGCTGAATATTCGAGAGGAAGCTATAATGCACACCTTTCTCTACCTGCATCGGACCACCATGCTGTTCTTGTCCTGACGCATTTCACAATTGGTGTTCTCAGAAACATGCTCTGGAAAGTGCCTCTTTTAAGTATTTTAAGTTTAAGATGTTTCTAATGTTCTTTTCAATTTACAGGAGCAAAAATATCTCCTTATATTATGAAACTATTATAATAGTGTCTTATATAAGCAGAGCGCTAATTAGGTTCCAAGTACTTTCACCACAATTACGGCATTTTAATGCTACAAGAGTTTTGTGAGGCCGGTATAATGAGCCTCCTCCTATGAGCAAGAGCGTAGGGCAGGGATAATTTAAGACACTTGGCCAAGGTCACATAGCCAGCTAGTAATAGAACTTGGGATAAAATTCCTTTTCTTGAGAGGCCCAGACAAAAGCTCTTTCCCCTTGATTATAAAGTTTCTACAGCGTTTATTCATTAATGTCTGTCTATTTGTACTGCATTACCTGAATAGGAATGACATTAGTCGTTTCTGAAGTCTAGTCAGGAAAATGACCTTAGCCTTCCAAGAATGGGTTTCTATACCAAGGCTTCCGTACAGACCATGGGACTCTGGTCGCATTTCTGGAGCACTTTCGGACTCAGTTTCCTAAGTAGCAAAATGAAGATCGGAAAAAGTTCCACCGTCTCTTCCCTAAAACCCCTGGGACCAGATGTCTTTCTCAATTTCAACAGCATCACAATAAGACAATTCACTCCATTTTCCATATATGATGTAACAGCCACCGTAGTACCGAAACTAAAAAACTTTTTTTCATCTAAACCAACCCAGTATTAATGAATAAAAAAAGGTAAATAGAAATCACAATGAATACAGGTTTCAAGCTTATGACAGTCTTTAAGAGGATGACAAATACGGACTTGACCAAAGAAAGGCATGTGATATCTTTTGATCTTTCCTTACTATAAGCAACCAGGGACCGCTGCTGTTATTTGTCTGTGCATTCCAGTGCAGCGCCTGGCACAGACAGGAGACAGAAACTGTTTACCACATAAGCAAAGATGCTCTTCTGGGGCCTCTGTCCCAGCGTGGACACCGGCTTCTGGCTGGATTAGTCAGCACGCCTGCTGCCTCTGAGAAGTGCAGAGGGTTCAGCAATGAGTGTAAGACCCAGGAAGAAGCAAAGAACATGCTCTCTGGATTTCCATGTCTGAAGACAGTGAGAGAAAGTGGTAGGGGTTTCTTACCGGTGGTCAAAGATACCAAAGTGGCTTTGAGTCCTGGTCCCCCAGTCTTCTGGAGTCCTTATCTATTCTTTCATTCTGGGCAAATGCCTCTTCTCTGTGACCCATCCAATTGCCATCCTATGCTTCTAACACACTATCTTCTGTTTTGTTTTAGTTTAAATTAGCTTGTCTATGGCATTTACAAAAAAAGTGACTCATAAATATGGAAGGTCAGTGGCTTTGCATATAAATCTATTTCATCAGAACTATTTGTAAAGTTCAGAAAAAAATTAAAATGTAACGTTGAACAGTGAAAGCAGTTAACGAAGTCACGACAATCCTGTAAAACTGAAATATGTTGCAACAATTAAATCTGTGCTTCAAAGACGGTTAAATAACCATTTTTATGGGAGACACTATTGAGTGAAAAAGCAGGTACAACACTGTTTAATCAATATTAGTCCCATTTATTTGTAAATACATTGAAGAATGCTTTGAAGGAAAAATATGCACAGGTCAACAGCAGGTGCCTGTGGGTGGTGATAACACAGGTATGTTCATGCTCTGCCGTGCATTTCAATAGGCATATATTGTATATGTAGAAAAAATTTAAAGACATGAAATCGAATTGAATTTATTCATAATATAATTTTTGCTTCAGTGCCTAAGCAAATTACTAGAAACCTCCACTTATTAGTCAAATTACTGAAGTATTTATTTTATAGAGAGAAAATAAATGAGACGAAATTATTATTCTAACTAGAATAAAGAGTGCTTTCTGTGCACATGTGCAGAAACATGGCACAGAAGTACCTGTCCTAATAAATCAGAATCTTCAGTTATTTTTTCTTTAAACAAATATTAAGAAACTGTGATAATTACTTGAATTGTGTTAAGTTTTCCTTTAATTAAAAATAAAGCCCACAATGAATAAGATAATTTTTATGCTGAAAAGGTGTGTGATTCCTATTATATGTGCAAGCACTGTATAATGAATTAGACCTTTTATCCCTTGCAATTGCCTTCTGAAAAAAAACACATCATCGTGTGTCCTAAAAGCTTAATTCAAACGCTTTTGCTGATTCTTTTTGAAATAAGGCCTCCTCTCTAGAAAACCAAGAGCAAAAGCTAACATCCAATTTCAGAAACTAGAAGGATTCAAAAAATTAGTAAATTGACAATTAGGGAAATGCGAATCAAAACTACAATAAGATACCACTTCAGACCTGTTACAATGGCTATTATCTACAAGACAAGAAATGAGAAGTGTCAGAGAGGTTGTGAAGAGAAAGGAACCCTTGTACACTGCCGGTAGGAAAACAGTATGGAAGTTCCTCAAAAAATAAATAATAGTGTTTTATTTATTACCCAGCAACCCCTCTTCTGGGTATGTACTCCCAAGATTTGAAAACATCTATTCACACAGATATGCACCCCTATGTTCATTGCAGCATTATTCACAGTGGCCAAAACTTGGGGACACAAAAGTGTCCTTTGATGAAGGATTGGATAAGGAAAATATGGTGCATATATACTATGGGACATTACTCAGATGTAAGAAAAGATGAAATACCGCCATTTGCGACACCATAGATGGACCCTGAGAATATCATGCTAAGGGAAATAAGTCCGTCAGAAAGAGCTAAGAACCGTATGATTTCGCTCATGTGTGGGATATAAGACTGAAAGCAACAAACAGAATTCCGAGTCACACACAACAGTGTGGGGGTTACCGGAGGGAGGAGGGGTGGGCGGGGGTGAAGGGTGAAGGGATTCCAATATACGGCCGCAGAAGGTGACTTGACTTTGGGTGCTGGGCACCCAGTGCAATCTGCATCACAGAAATGGCGCTTGAAACCCACATAATCTTATTAACCAACAGCACCCAAGTAAATTTAATTTTTAGAAAGTAAAAATAAGTAAGTCAAATAAGCACAAAGATAAAAAGATCATGCCTGCTAAAATAAGTACTGTTTTCCCAAAGACCTGCCCTCATTCATTATACTGGCAAATGGTGCATTATACCTAGAACTTTAAAATAATAAATAAACAAATCTGATTAAAGTTTCTCTTAAACATAAAATAATTTAATTTCACTTTATAGAATCTGAATGTTTATGAAGCCAAATAATTCCTTTGGCTATCACTGAATGAGAAAGTGTATCATTTGGCTCTTGAAGTTTTTTAACTGTCCTCAAAATGGTCATAGTTATTTCAGATATCAAGAACCCATATAATATCTTCCTTTATCCTAAGAATGCAGAATATTTAAGTAAAGGTGTTTATTAAATTTAGAGCAAAATTTAGCCTTGGTTGGTGTGACTCAACGGACTGAGCACCAGTCTTCAAATCCAAACATCACTGGTTCGATTCCCAGTCAGGGCACATGCCTGGGTTGCAGGCCAGGTCCCCCATTGAGGGTGTGTGAGAGGCAACCACATGTTGATGTGTCTCTTCCCCTCTTTCTCCCTCTCTCCCCCTCTCTCTAAAAATAAGTATCTCATCCTTTTAGAAAATTGTAGCAAAATTTATATTTTAAAAAAATTTGGAATCTTTTCAACAACTGACCATTTACTCTCTTTCCATATAACTGATTAATACCCTTGATTACTCCATAATCTATGTTTCTCACCTCGAAGATGTTTTTCCCTTTATGTTTTACTGTCTAGTCCACTTTACTAAATCTTTTACATTATCAACAGCAAAATGTGCTTCAATTTTCTTTTCCCATTTTTAGCAGCAGTGCAAAAATTCTCTACGTTACTTTTTGCCTGTTGTGTTTTGTCTTACTCTTGCTCTTTCCTCACTTCCGAAGTTACTGCCACTTTCTTTCAAATCAAGACCAAATCAGACCAAGCATCCTTAGTCACTGTTCTCATCTCCAAATCTATAGCAAAGTGGTGGAATATAAAGGGAGGCTGAGAGATCGCTGCAGTCAAGTTTCTTGTACGTAAGAGCAGGTTTTCCTCAATTCAGTGCTTCCGTATCACTAAACATTCTGATACTCTTCCCTTATGAATGTGATTCGTTCTGATGAATCACTTGACTTTATTTTACATTCACACTTATCCTTAAAGAGTGATTTTCCTTTGATTCTGATCTTTTGATCTGAACATCAGTCTCATAAAGCCATTCGGCTCTAAGGTCATAAAAGTGGCCGAGTAACATTGAAGGGAAATGCCTGGGATTGAATCTACTTTCAAAGGAAGAAGAAAAAAGAAAAGAGACAAGAAACAGGAAAAAAATCTGTTATAATCTATAATTTACCTATGTTCAAAAAGAAACTACTCAGGCCCTGTAAGCTCTGTCTTATTTGTAGTTTTTTCCAGAAAAAAAAATAACAAACTTTCTAAAGCTATCCAATGGTCATTTCACAGGCAAATGTTTAATTTAAGGCTTTCTTAAAATTCTGTCTCTGGAAAGGAAATCAAGAGCTCTTCATAATTATCTCTCATTTATAATTAATAGATAATTTTATATGAAAAACAATGTCATACTACAAAAACACATTTAAGACATGGCAACCATTTTTTCACTCCATGCCAGTGTTTTTATTGCATATACTAAGTCATCCAACAGATATTCATTAAAAGGTTTCTACCCGTGGCTCACTATGCTTGCGATAGCTCTTCAGGGCCAACATTCTGCTGACGGGCGTAGACGTGCCAGAACATTTCGGGACGTCAGGACGTGCTGCATTCTGATGAGAGCACATGGGACGGTGTGTACCAGACAGGGGACATCTTTTCCCAGCGTTACCACCCCCAGTTTGTCAGCGATCTCTCAGCCTCCCTTTATATTCCACCATCTGCTCACTAGGGAAGAGCTGGAGGAAATTTTTCAAAGGGATACATCACATCACTGCACTCCTCCCATCCCCCTCCTCACGAGCAGCAATCAAATGGCTTCCCGCTACCCTTCAGCTCAGGTTCACTTTGGCCTAGGAGGCCCTACAGAACCGCGTGCTGTTTATCACTTTACAGTTATCTCAAACCATGCTCTTTCCTTTTTTAAAGTATATTTTATTAATTACGCTATTCCAATTGTCCCATTTTTCTCTCCAATTTATTCCCCTCCACCCTGCACCCCCCACCTCACCAGCACCCGCCCCCAACCCTTTAGTTCATGTCCATGGGTCGTACATGTAAGTTCTTTGGCTTCTCCATTTCCTACACTATTCTTAACCTCCCCCTGTCTGTTTTGTACCTGCCATTTATGCTCCTTACCATGCTCTTTCTTGCTAAGGGAGCTTCACCTACCTCCATGTGTACCTTGAACATGACAAGCCCTTTCCTGGATCATAACCTTTGGTCTTAAGTTTTTTTTTTTATAAAGCTAACTCTTTCTGTTATTGTTAGTTCGACTAATGTTGTCTCCTTAGAGAAGCCAATTATCGATCATTAAATTAAGTATCCCCCCAAATACTACCAGATACTCTCTGTCCTATATCTTTCTTTTTATTTTTTAAAAACTCATCCTAGAGCATGCAATTTTGTTGTTTACCTATTTGTCTGAGTGCCGCCATCCCTATCTCTAAATAGTTCTGCCAATGTTTCTAGAAGGATAGAGATTATCTCTATAGTAATGTACGTTAACCTACAGCAGATTAATCTGCAGATGAACCAATGACTGTCCAGGGGAATCTGAGAGAAGAGGTCATCTGAGTGTGTCGGGGGCGCACGGCCTTGGATGGGGGCCTGACATTAGGGTGAAGGTTCACCAGAGAAAGCTGCCTGTGTCGCATCAGGAAAAGCAGGAATTAGTCAGCTCAGGGAAGTCCTGAGAAAGACCCTTCTAGATCTTCATGCCAAAGGCAAGAAATAACCTGAGAAGTTTTCAGGGACTGGAGAAAATCAATCCATAGTTCAATTTGGCAAGAGCGGAAGTTGCAAATTGTTGAGTGGTAGGTCTTCAGTTTTCTAAGATAACTGAAGCGAGATGATGAAAGCCCCTGTGAGTCACGGTAATGACTTTTTAATTGCATTCTATTTGCAAGGTGTGCCAAAGTAAAGGACTTGTGCGGGAAAGTTAATTTTAGATAAATTACTCCGATGGCAACGTTGACAACGGTTTCCTAGGTTTCTAGCTTAAGAAACAAGTCAGGCAATCAAAGCCATTCATCAAGACAGGAAATAAAAAGGGGAGGTGATGCTGTATTGAAAAGATCAGAGTTCCATTATCGACATGTGTTTCAAATTCACGCGGTAGTATGAGAGTAGGTTTCCGGAAGACAGGGAACAGACAAGTCTTAACATCTGAGTTGGAGAGAGAACGTGGGGGCTATGATCGTATGAGAGTTATATTCAGTTCTTTTCACTTCCCAGTCCCCATGTTCCAAGGCAAGACCATGGCAGTAAAATGTGATGTATGTCACACTCTGCAAAGATATTTGAAGAGACAATGTATAATTCAGCACTTCTTTTGAGTGACCGTAAGGAGAGCTGACTCCCAGCTCATCTGTGAGAAATAAACCTCTTTGAAGTGAAGGCACTGAAATATTGGATGCTGCCTCATTACTACAGAAAAGCCTACTCTCGTCTTATTACCAAAGAAGTGATCAGTTATCCACTTAACTATTGTCATTAGAGCCAGGAAAACAGATTAGATTTCCGAGGAGTGTGTAAGAAGAAAAGTATTCTAAGAACAGAACCTTAGGGAACACCATCACTTAAGAACAGATCGATCAATGAATGTCCCCAAATGTCACTGAGGAGGAGCAGTGTCAGGAAACTTTTAAGTAAAAGAGAGCAGTGTTATAGAAGCAAAGGGGGAGAGGCCTTTCAAAGAAGAAATAGAATTAAATGCAAATAATCCAAATAAATTAAGAACTGAAGAGGGGCCCTTAAGTTTAGAAACCAGAATCGATGATAGACCTAGGGAAGTGTCATTGGGACTGCTTGAAGGACGGACAGCATAGGATGCTTTTAGGAATATCCAGCAGGCCTTGGCTACTGTTAAGAAGCTTTGCTGTGGACGGTAAGATGCCACAGTTCCCATAAAAGAAAGAAACGTTAAAGTAATGGAAACAGTTTGAGTAGATCATCAGAATTTTTTTTTAATTTCACTCTTTCATTGCATTGATAGACAAAACACTGTAGGTGACAATATCATGCATTCATGCCTCAAACGTTGGGAGAAAAACATATACATTTAAAATGAAGAGAATTATAAGTGACTTTGGAACAAAGTAAAAATTTTACATGAATTATTCCAATAGCATATTGGAACATGCTATTGGATAACTTTATATAGATTCCATCAGAAGTACGGTAAATATATGAGGATAAAAGTCTTGGTATTTAATATAACTAAATCACCCACATATACATATATGCACATGTATATACATACATATTATAACTAGATACTGAGAAGAATAACAATTTAGTGAAAGATATGTCATTTCATGAATCAAATTCCTCTACATTTTTATAATACATCAATACCTTAATGTATGATGAAGAAAATATGCTATCAAGATTACTCAGTGTTTCTCTTAAAGATAAGTTCGTTGTACAACTTGAATTGCCCAAAAGTAAAGCCATGTTCATGTATTTTATAAATAAAGTAGATTATCATTTAGTTAAATACAGTATTACAGCCTCCTTTAGACAAGTAAATTTTTAAAATATTGAATAACATATATATAATATATATGAATCAGTTATACCAAATCTAAATTTTTTAGAGCATGGACTTATAATAACTTTTATTTAATGTAGGAATGAATGAATTTTAGAAATGCAGATTAAATAGCTCTGACTCAATAATTGTAGGAGATGATAAGTATATAGAAATAAATGGATGAATAATTTTCTGAGCCTGAAGAAATATCGTGTTGTCTTGACATGCATTAGATACCATGCTGAATATCAATAGCTTTCAGAAGCTGTTTAAGTTGATGTTAAGCTTAAAATGTAAATTTATGCAGCAATTAGATAATTATTTGTATAAAAATGCAGCAAATTTGAGGTAATGTAAAACCGCTACAAGCCTCCAACACGGTGAAAACCTTCCCGACTCATTATGAGCTGTCAGATGAAGTGTTGTGTTGTTTTGGACACTCGATTAATGCTGATGGGATGAGAAACAATTTATTATCCTGGCTAAGTATATCAGGATCATGCTTTCTTAATCAGATTCCCTTCCGGTTATAATTAAAATTTGGTCTCCCCAAACTATAAGCCACAACACACTATTGTAAAAATTAGTTCATAAATTTAAGCTTTAAAATAAAGGTATTTCATTGTTTTTTTGGTCACATAATACAGTTATCTAAACAGCTGTATTCCACTCCTAAAAAATGTCAGAGCTGTACTATTGGGGTATACCAACAAAATGACTGAAAATGCATACCTCAATACAAATTCTGAATAATTAGGTGCTCTAAGATGTCAGAAATGTTTCTTTACCATTAACTTAATTTTTAATACAAGTAGAACTCCTACACAGGAAACATCTTAGGCCTCCCAAAACATTTCCTAAAGCGATGCTTCTTAAAGTCTTGTCTGCAGGTCTGTGGAAGACTGCACACTGATACAGCTCGTGGCAAGAGCAATACCTCATCTGAGGGTAAGTGTTGAGAAACGTTTATTGCTATACAACATTGCCAAGACATCCAAGAATGTCATTCTCCCCCGCTCCCCGCTGTGGGTTCATTTTTATTTGGCTTTAACAAAAGTCTTAGTCCCTTGCGGGGACAGATAATTTAAGAAGTACATAGGTGGTACTTGCCTTTCCATGTTTAGGCAAATGATTTGATGGCAAAAGTAAATAAGTAAATAATGGATGGATGGATGGAGGGAGGGATGGATGAATACCTAAGATATTCAGGGCATTGTGTAATAATGAACACCAGAACATTTTCTGGCAATAGTAAAGCCTAAGAACATATACAATATATTTTAAGTGACCTTGAAGATAATCACATAATTTCATTGATCCAATTCTAAGTTCATGGACCTGTGGTTAATGGGTCCAATCTCTCTCTCTTTTTTTTACTTTTGTTTTCTCAAATCTTCTCTTTTTTCCTCTTATTTTCTCTTCCTTCCTTTTTTTATTTTCTTGGAACACCCTAAAAACAGTTGAGTTGGCCTCTGACCATTTGGCTTCCCATGGGTAGCTGTAGTTCACATTTATTAGTAATTGCACTTAACCTTGAAATAAGCTCTTTCTATGCAGTGGGTCTAATACAATGCTTGATGTTTCGGCTGTGCTCCCCACCGATGAGAGCCCTGCCCTCTGACTGGAACTTGTTCTTACCTCCAGGGCCATCTTTTCAGGCAGTCGGTTGTCCCTGGTGGTCCCAGTTTAACAAAACAATTTAATGACTATTTATCAATGAACTGGTCAAAGCTTAACTATGGAGACACACTCCATGGTCTGAGGCCATTCAGGCTGCTGTAACAACATGTCATAAACTGTAAGCTTGTAAACAACAAAAATGCATTCCTCACAATCTGAAGGCTGAGAGGTTGAAGATCAAGGTGTCGGATGACAGTCCACTTCCTCAAGGAGAACGTGTTCTCACTGTAATGTGACCTGGCTCAAAGGGCTAGGGTGCCTTCTCAGGCCTCTCTTACAAGGACACTAATGCCATTCACAGAGCTCTACATCCCTGACTAATTACCTCCTGGAGGCCCCACCCTTCCTAATCTCCTAACACCATCACCATGCGGGGAGGGACACGAATATTCAGAGCACAGCAAATGCCTTCTCTGGTTAAAGTAACAGGTGGCTGGGATCTCAATTGTGTCCTCAACATTCCCAGGAGGAGGAACAGGGACCAACAAGGCCTGGAGTGGTGACAAGGAATTTCAGCACCGAAGTCTTTTCAGTGTTGCAAGTGGTAAGGAAGGGCCCGAACATATACCCCCCAAAGGCCATCAACACATATTGCCAGTCACTATACTAGTTTAAAACAATGTACAGAATTGAACAGAGTGGACCTATTAATTTCTATAATCCTGTAGAGGGGTTGCCTGGGTGAAGCAACTGGACAACTGTGATGCTGGAAGAGAACGTAGGAGGAATGCATGACTTAAGAGAAAGAAAGAGACCCAGGTGAAATCTGTCGGGGAAGGAATGCTTGGATGGAGCCCCCCAGAAACCAGGCCAGTGGAAGAAGGGGGCGAGTGTGAGAGCCAGCAGCAGAGCATGAATGATGGGGACCATCTGGG
This sequence comes from Phyllostomus discolor, assembly GCF_004126475.2. NCBI lineage: Eukaryota > Metazoa > Chordata > Mammalia > Chiroptera > Phyllostomidae > Phyllostomus > Phyllostomus discolor. The sequence continues at coordinate 20,850,305 of NC_040917.2, read as the reverse complement.
AAGCACGGCGGGTGGCTGGGCACACCGACGCTCATTCCTGGAACATGGACTGAGTCTGGGGATCCGAGTGCGGAGAGATCGGCTGGGTCCGCCACCCCCCCCCCCCCGAAAAAATCACCCGTGCCAAGTTATTTGATGTTATCTTTTCATAGCTGGGAGACTTGATCAGATTGGCATCCTTGAAGACGATTTTAGTAGCACAGTTGAAAATAATTTTTAGGAAGATTATGATCCAAGGCAGAGAAATTGGGTGGGAATTCATGAAGCCTTTTAAGTGAGAGATGCTGAGGGTCTGGAGTCACCAAAGAAGGAAAATGAAGAGGAGACTTAGTGACTAACTGAGTAAGGGATGTGAGGGAGCAACCATTCCCGTTCAGTGTCTTGCTTTGGGAACTTGAATAGGGGGCAAGGCCAGTTGCCAATAATGAAAATATAAGAGGGAGATCAGAATAAAATGGGGAGGGAGAAACGATAAATCTTGGTTTGGTGCACGCAGCATTTAAGAACAGATTCATTTTCGACCGAAGATATCCAGTAGGCAGCCAGAGTAGACACCTGGAGCTTCAAAGACAGGTGCCATTTGGAGGAAATGGGGCTTATGAAAGGATTTGATTACATAATTAATATTGCAAGTTAAAAAGGAGTCAAGTTTCAGAGGAACCGTGCAACAACTCTTAAGAGGACAGTGAAGGATCTGGAAAGTGTAAAATCAGATTGGTCACACAAGGCAGGTTTTAATTAGGAGAGATTATTCTAAGACACTGTCAACGACAGAAAACCAACAAGTGAGGGCAGAGGTTTTATCCGGGGAGAGAAGTGCAGATCTGAAGATCACAGCAGCTTTGCCTTAAACCTTTATAGGGATGGGATGGGATGGGTAGTTTATAGTTGAAGGTTATGCGTGGTCTTAGAGGAGATTAGGAAGTGATGGAATTAAAATCATAAAGCGTAATGTCAGTGAGATCAAGGAGGAAAAAAACATGTAAGAATGAGTAGGGCTGATGAATGGAGATGGAAGGAGACTTGACTTCGGGTGGTGAGCACACAGTATAAGGTTCAAGAATGTAATTCCAGGTCTTATCCCCTCTGAAATTCATCTGATCTTATATTCTCCAAGTTCTGTTATCTGTCGTATTCTGCGTATCCTGCTTTCATTTGTTTTATTTTGCTTTGTTTGTCCACACACTTATTTGACACAGGCTATCCCATGAGTATATCAGGGCTCTCATTAATATTCACAGAAACATTTTTTAAAAATCTTGAGCAGAATATGTCAGACAATTTTTCATCATTACAAAAAGTACGTACCCATGTGTCCAGTTATTCATCGCTGTTAGGACTACAAATTGTTTTAAAGCTCTCAGAAATAAATTAGGTGATAAAAACATAAAGCCTTGAAGGAAGTGATCTCTTTGACAATGGATTCTGAGTCTGGGTACTTATCCTAATGAAATGAGTTGATATTTTGCAAGAAAAAAATGAAACGGTCTGTGTTCAAAGGCATTTACTCAAGAGGTTCAAATCAAAAATACCCCCGATTTGAAGTTATAGGGAAATGAAGTCTGCGTACTTCACTGAACAATACACAAACATTCAAATAACGCGCACCATGGGTTTATAGCATGATAAACTGTGCTGGTGTTATAGAAAAGGAGGAAGCACTATTATATATACACATGATCACAATCTTACAGAAGAACAAAATAACAACAACTGTAAACTATAGACGTCTTCTCTGTAAGATTTAGTATTCTGCCGCGTCTTCAACACTTGTGTACTCGCCACATTTTCGACAATATAAATGGATCACGCAACATAAAGCTACATTTTATTTTTTGAACAACAGTAAAATAGCCTCCCTTGTTTCTGCTTTTCACCTTCCTCTGTTCCTGGCGTGGCAGAGGGTGCTTTAGTCATTATGCTCTTCTCTGGTTGAAGTTCAAGGCTGAAAACTTTGCCAAATCTTTAATTAGATGCCAATTTAGCTTTCGAATCCTGTCTCGATGGTGTGCCTTTCACGAGTCTCATATAATGACTTCCTGTTTGCATTGGAAGCATTTTCTTGAATTTGGGTGGTAACACATATACTTTTATCTTTTCACAATCTTTACTTTGTTGTCAGTATTATATATTAGGCTTCAAAGTTTCTCTTGCGATATAATGAAATTAAGGAAAACACCTTACAAATATATTTGAATATGCAATTGTTCACCCTACAGATGTAAATCTTTTAGCATTCACCTTTTCATCTCAAGAAATACAATATCATAGGAAGCAGAAAGGGCATTAAGTTGCTTTGTGGCTAAGAAGATTAAAATAATAAGAATGGACTATAAGTTTAAAAATTGAATAATGGTGTTCTTTTCTTTCTTGTTAAATCTATTGATCTACTCACTACGCTGTTCTTCTTCCGAGAAGCTGGGATGAAAAGAACATTTGTGAAGCTATTTGGAAGATAAATAAAGCATAGCTTGTTATTTGTAATCAGGGTCCTCGCTGGCTTTCAGAACTACTTCAATCGCCTGCACAATTCAGGAGCCCTGAGTGATGCCGGTGGGATGTTTAATAAAGAAGGTCAGATTCAGAACGCTCTGTATTTTCCTTCTTCCTGAGACATAAATCGGATTATGTTGAGCAACCAGGTATTTGCACAAAGGGGAGACAAGAATGCCTTTGATAAGAAAGTTAAAGATTATGATAGTTAAAGCCTGAGATGGTGACATATTTTTCTCTCGGCTGCAATTTGTTCAGGTGCTCCTATCAGGCAAGGACATCGAAAATACACTGTCAATTGAAGAATTAGCAAAGTGGCAAACGATATGACTGTTTAACTCCATGAAGATGAGAACTACAAATGCGTGTTACTAGCACGCAGGAATAAACAAACATGACAAAAAAGATATGAAATACACTTTATTTATTGATATTCAGATTGTACGACGGTTTTCTATAAGACTTGAAATAAATGTAATCGCTGAATAAAAGCTGAATTAAGAATCTAGCTTTAGAGACAAATATACTTTCAGAAAAATTACCCCTCTGCATCAACCCTTCTGAAAACTATAATTTTTAGTCTCAAGAATATGCAAGATCTATCGTTCTCAGTGAAAAGGGAGCTCCTACTAAGCCCTTTGCCTTCACAGAACACATACAAAGTTAAGATTTGGTTTGCTAAGAAATGCAGTAGTCAGAGTAATTAGATTTTTTTTAAACTCCAGCATACATTTCATCTTGAAGTCTTCTCTTGGAATTAGTATTTGGGCTTCTGCTGCATATAAATTATCCTGCCAGTTCTTTTGACAGTGTATCAATTTATTTTCACCACAGCTCACTCTCTCCAAACCCGGACCTGCAAAGGCTGATCATGATTTCAAAGACGCGTTTCAGAAATGCTTTGTTCAAGCTGTCATGTCTTCTTCAGAGCGCCTCGCCGTCCCAGGGATGAAAAATAACAAAATAAAAGCCAGTGTGAGTGTTTCCTCGCTTCACTTCTCTCTAATCAGTTAAAAGTATAAATATTGTGCCCCCACGTACTCTTTTTTACATAAGCATCTTAATTTCATCATCTAATCAATCTTGCTTAGCTTTTTTATTGCTCTTAGAGTAACATCCTAAGACATCAGAAGAGGCAAACATGAGGAATTCATCATGAACCACTAATAAAGTGAAAATGGGCAGCTCCCAATATTGACCTAGACTTTGCATTACCTATACCCAAATATGCATCATCCTGAACATTGTTGCTTAGCATAATTAAAATGAGTGCTAAGACACGTAGGTCATGTTACCCTAAGACAAGAAGTTTGGTTATTTGGAGTGGTACATTCCTTTATTAAAAGTCATTTCTAATCAAATCAATTTGTGTTACTTGGCCCCTGAAGAGGACAATTCTACTCCTTTCACGGTTCCACACCGGTGACGAGGGTGGTGACACTTGCTCACTGTCTCGATGTTGTTTGTTCATTTATTTTGTTCTTTAGTTTCCACATATGAGTGAAATCATATGGCATTTGTCTTTCTCTGTCTGACTCATTTCACTGAGCACAACACCCTCGTGCTGTCGCAAACAGGAAGGTTGCGTTGTGTCTGATGAATGGCCATCCACACTGAGTTCATGCTGGTGTGTCATGCAAATGCAGCCTTAAATCAGGCCTGGGTTTTTCTTTCTTCCTCTGTTAATTAGTCCTAGGTAGCTCCCCACGTGACCAAAACTATGACTTAAGGAAGAATGCCCCACACGGAGGAAGCAGACACGATGAAGCCCAAGCCACCTCCCAGGGCCGCATCCGCATCCGCCTGGTCCTGCTCATCGCCAGCTCCTACCTACCATTTCCATTTTACAGGCGAATGCCACTCTGCACATCCAATTTTATGGCTGGGTAGACTAGATAATATTCAGTTCATAATTGGCAATAGGGGGTGCATCGTCACTTTGCTTTCCAACAGCAAACTGAGAGCTGATTTTCCGTGAACAAAATGAGTTCTTGGAAGGGGGCACTGCCTCCCTGAGAGTCTGCGGGGTCTGGCTCTCAGGCTAATGTGGGAGTGGGCTCTGCAGGTTCCCCCACAGACACCTGGACTCCGGACCCAGAATGCCCAAGGGTCGGAGTGGTGTGGAGTGCCACCTGTGTCTCACGCAGACCCACTGCTCACTCGGAGACATAGAAAAACTAGCAGCCTTCGCAGTGCCCAGAAGAGGCTAGAATCCCACGACAAACGGTATGTACATGGCCTCTAAAATGAAAAGAGGCCTACCAATTATTGTACCTCTTTGTTATTTTTGTTCTGTTTTTGTTTGGTTTTTGGTGGTGCATTAATTCAAAGGACATCAGGTTGTGTCTCATTCTGGAAGGGCATTTCAACGCACCACAGACCACTGGCCCTTTGGAAACTTCACCGCTGGGGCACAGCCCCGGGGTGTCACTGAGGCTGTATCTCAGACTCCCGCACACTTGCATTACTAAGGCATACACTGACTTCTGTTTTCTTATTCCTCGGGCCCAGGTGGCCTAAGGCCATACATGTCATGAACCAGGGTGACGTTCTGTTGAATATCAAGATGATCAGCGCAGCCCTTGACTATGCGAAGAAAGAAAGAGTTGATGTGGTCTTGACACAGGAAGACCTGCCTGTGCCAGAGGAAGGCAAAATGGTTTACTTTGTGGGTTTTTTTTTAGATTTTATTTATTTATTTTAGAGAGGGGAAAGGGGGAGAAAGAGAGGGAGAGGAATACCAATGTCTGGTTGCCTCTCACATGCCCCCTACTGGGGACCTGGCCTGCAACCCAGGCATGTGCCCTGACTGGGAGTCAAACTGGCAAAGCTTTTGGTTTGCAGGCTGGCACTCAGTCCACTGAGCCACACCAGCCAGGGCAATTTGCTTTTCTTTTAGGATAGCTATGATGTAAAGGCAGAGCATCTTGGGATTAATATGCTAGGTGTCAGGACCGACGTGATCAGCTGCACGTGATCCACTGCAGGGAAGCGTTCACATCTGGAGCCACAGAGACCAGCATCACTGCCTGATTCCGTCGTTTTCACACCAAGTGCGTCTCCAAGACGTGGGGAGCGAGCACGGGTCAGAAAGGGCAGGGGGAGCGGATGTGGGAGTGGAAGGCCCAGTCCCACATCATCACACCAGTCGCCTGAGAAGTGATATTCACTGTGGCAGGAGCAGGGGCAGCGCTAGGAGCATGCACTTAGCAATTCGTGTGGGAATGGCCGCTCGCTCTATGGAGAAGGGAGACGGTGTGTGTATTTTGCTGGAGAGTAAGGATATCTTCACCCACTGAACATGATGGACCCGGACCGCAGTCCTGGGGGGAGCACAGCAGGAAAAATCCAGAAAGGAGAACAAGGAAGCTGTGGGGATGAGGAGAAATTGGGTATATTTGAAAGGGAGCAAAGTGATTCTCTCAGGCCTCACACATGAAGAAGCGTTTAAATAATGTATATTTTTTACATTAAAAAAATAAAATTTATAAAGGAAGAAAAAAGCAAATTATAAAATTAAATTAAGAAACAAAACCAATAGTACACCAAAATAGAAAATATATGCACACAGAGTCCTGGCTGGTATGGTTCAATGGATTGAGTGCTGGCCTGTGAACCAAAGGGTTGCTGGTTCGATTCCCAGTCAAGGCACACGCCTGGGTTGCAGGCCAGGTCCCCAATAGGGGGCACGTGAGAGACAACCACACATCAACGTTTCTCTCCTTCTCTTCCTTCCTTCCTCTCCCTCTCTAAAAATCAATCAATAAAGTCTTTAAAAATAATAAAATGTTAAAAAAAGAAAATATACATACACAAAAAAATAGTTTAAATCAAGTAACTTATGAACAAATACTTGGAAGCAGTCTAAAGACAAAGAACTACAGAAAAGAAAACGGCATGTCTTGAACTCAGCAGCTTTGGCAGTATTCATATTTGTATAATAATTCTGAACTGTGGCGCAGATATAGTAGAATGAAGCAAATAGGTATATATGTGTGTGCCATTTTAAAACAGCTTTCTCCTATAAACGAAAGACACAAATATGAAATAGGTTAGGGGAGGAAGAACCTACATCACTGAAGTTGAATTTGGGATATCAGGCGAGAATTATGATTGATAACAACAGCAGCAACAAAGATACTTCCCTAGCTCTGTTGGCTACAAAGGCGAACAAGCAGTGTTACCTAAGCACTGAGCATATGGAGGACCCAGAGCTCAGTTTCTAAATATCATCCTGCTCCAAAAAGAGCTGAAAATCCTCGGAAAACTGGCTGAGCTGGAAACATACTAGGGGTCCACAAATAGTCTTGGCAGTCCTATCTATTTCAGCATTAACATGGGTTGGAGATATTAAATGAATTGGGGTAATTAGATTTGGCTTTACACGGTATGTTGGGTATTGTCTACTGGTGATCAGCATCCATTATACCTCCATTTCTTCTTTGTATTGCAAGGCCTGGAACATTGAGCAATTTTTGAAATCCGATGCCAGGTTTCTGATGATGATTAAGGTTTGTTTTTTTTTTTCCAAGGAGGTGGGCTGGACTGAGTTTCGAAAACTAGACTAGTTTTCTCTTGTAGGGGCTGAGGCTCAGACGTTTGCAGAGGCGGACTTCTCAGTCAGCTGCTGAGCTCTGTGGCCTGTGCCTCTTTGTCAGATTCCGGGCTGTAGGGCGGCCGTGTGCTCCTGGGCACCAGGAGCAAACTCCTGAGCTCTGACCTGCCGCCTCAATGTGACAGGAGAGCCTGCTGGCACCCACCCGCTTCCTGCCAACTGCCTCATCTCCATCAAATTTGAATAAGTTCCATGTCCCTTTATTAAATCAACTTCTGCTTCAAAAATCTACAGTGGTTTATGTATTCTTACACAGAACCCTAACTGATGTAAATTATGATTACTTTTATGATTCTTTGGAGAACACGTTAACACATTCAGAAGCTATGAATATCATTGAAACTTCTGAAAACTTTTCTCTGACCTAATCTTGCAAGTTCTTAATAACCAAGAGTGTATTTCCTTTCAAGAAAGGATCATAGTTTATGGTCACATAAACCTCAGTCATCATAATAAGAAGAGCCCACTAAAATCTTTTAAGGATCATGGTGATCATAGAAAGTAAAACTTGATTTTTTTTCTGGTCTGGAAAGACCAAATTATCTAGATAATTCCTCGTGTCATCACCACACCCCCATTTCCTCCAGCTCTTCCTGCTACGGAATCGCTGACCCCTGTGCTGTTGCGACCACTGCCACCGCGGCCATCACCATACATACTCTCAGTGCTTCTGATGCCAACAGCGCCTTGAACGTACCCTCTTCCTTCACACGTGTGTTCCCGTGTGCCTTACACACGTTCATTCTGCTGACCCCTGAGGGGTTAGGGTTTCCTCATGTCCAGCACCATGAGTATGCTTGAACTCTTGAATTAGATCATTATTTAATGTTTCCTCTGTCTGGAATTCCCTTTCCTCCCTTCTTCTGTTGCAACGATTCGGTCAGGAGAGCATGTCCTTAGCCTCCTGCCAGTCACGCCCTAGTCTGTTCCCATAGTTCCCTGTGCTCACCTCTACTAAACCACTCTATGTGTGCCATCATTTCCCAGCGTAGCTTCCAATGCCCCTGGGGTACCAATATGGTCATGACAGCGAGGAGCACTCATTATCTGTGCCAATTCAGAGCAGAAAAACGCCTCTTGCCTTGACATGCCCCCAGATTTACTCCACAACAATCCCCTAAGGGAAAGGGAGCAGACGAGTGGAAAGGGGAGCAAGTTTGGCTGTGGAGTGGTGATCGTTGAAAGTCGGGGGTGGCATCCACGGGCTCATTATACTTCGCCCTGTTTGCCCTTGTTCGAAATTCCCCATGATAAAACTGTAGCGTCCTCCACAGAGAATTCCCGAGGCCGCAGCAGGAGCGTACACCGCCATGCAGCCCCCTTGGCTACTGCGGGTAAGCATCTGCTGGGTGTTTTCCGCGTTGCCCTGGGCTGCCTCCTGTTTCGGCTCGTGTTCTCAGTGACAGCTGGCCACTGCCTCTTCCCCAGGACACCCGCACCGATGACACGTGCAGACATGCGTGCTACCGCTGGGGATGCCTGGCGTTCAGGTGTCCTGGTGTTGGAGACAATGGCAAGGACTGGGCCAAGGACCAAGGGCACCTCCTGTAGATCTGTGGACAGCCTCCAGCTCTAACCATGTTAGCCCTGGGGATGGCCCCTGCTACTGTAACTCCCCAGTCGGTGGTTTAGCCAAATAGCTTCCCTGGGGGTCTTACTTCCTCTCCTGCTGTAGTCGGTTCCCAGGAAACGCCCACGGCCCCCGTAGGACACGTGGAGTGCCCATGACTGGTCTGTGTGGTTATCCGAGGAACAGGAACCCACCACGTTCAGAACGTTCTGCCACTTCCTCTCCGGCATCTTCCCCTTGCTTTGAACCCAACTCTCTCTCGTCTGGCTTCTGCTCCTCCTTCGGGTCAATCCCATTAGCAGGAAACACACTTCCTTCAACTTCCATTCCTTCATCGACTGAGAATTACGCACGGCACTGTCCCAGACACCACGTGTCTTACTTTAAAACTCTATTATGTAATATTTAAAAGAAAGTAACATGTTTATGCTTTAGTGCACTATAATATAAGAGTGTTTATTTCAGAGAGTGTGTGTTTAAACAGTATTTAGTTGGGATTTATTGCGAGTCACCTGGGAGAGCCTATAGGGGAGGCATGGAATAATTACTCTAAATTACGTTCGGTGAGCTAGGTCCTCGCCAGGCTTAAACTAATCACTCACCGAGAGCGTGTACCTTTGGAAGGATCCTAACTTATTCAGGCCACCAAGGTACTATTTACTGTTTTTTATTACTCCCCAGTCCCTAAAGCTAAACAGGCAATAAAATATCAACAAAGAAAAGCTTTCACTCCTACTCATCTGTTATAAATGATTTTACCTTTGATTCTTTGCCAATACCTCAGGCAAACACAGAATCCAAATGAGACGATATTGAATTTGTCTTTTAGATTTTGGAAATAAATTTTGACTAGTTCAAAACTGCCCAATGCAGCCCAATACTTACACCCAAGCTTTGAAGGGGGCTTTCTTTTTAATGGATGAAAATTACACAGAGGCAGTACAAATATTTTGGCTTTCTCCTTTGTGGCTTGAAACATCTGACCGTTCAATTCCCCAAAGAATCGCTTTATTGTCATTCAAACTTTTATAGTGGCCATGTTATTTTTAATCTACCTTTCCTAGTCATTCTGTCCTCAGTAGAAGAGAGCCTTCATGTAATATTAAACGTCGTCTTCATGGGCTTCTGTACATACAGCTACTACATGCATTACAAGTTACTTGAGCATTGAGAAGGGCAGGCCCACCAGAAGTTCCTGCGGAGATGCGAATGGGCTCGATCCGGGCCGTCTGACGGCAGCCACCCATCACTCGGTGGCCTGAAATACCACCACTGCAGCTGAGAAATGGAATTTTCCATTCTCTTTCATTTGAATTAGTTTAAATTTAAATCATCCCATGTGACTAGCGACTACCATGTCGGACTGCTCAAGTATAGGACATAAAAGAACACGTCTTCACCCTAGTCGGGTGGCTCAGTTGGTTACAGCATCGTTCTGCACAGCAAAAAGTTGTGGGTTTGATCCCCAGTCAGGGCACATACCTAGGTTACAGGTTCCATTCCGTAGTGGGGGCGTGTACAGGAGGCAACCGATCGACGTTTCTCTCTCACATCAATAAAACGTTTCTCTTCTCTCTCTCTCTCTAATCAATAAAAACATATTCTCAGGTGGAGAATTTTTTTAAAGAAAAGAGGAGGACATAGGCCACAGAAACGTAGAAGCAGGCGACTCCATGCCATTGCCGCCTTCCGGCAGCTGACCCATATCCCAGGCCTGTGCAGTAACCCAATGTCGTCGCTCAGTCTCACGTTTCTCAGAGCCGCTTCCCACCCTTCCCCAGACTCCCCGTTGTCTGAGGGTTTTAGGGTTTTCTTAAATTCTCAAAGGAGCTGATCCAGGGGTTCTGTTTAGCGTGTCTTCTCCCGATCCTTCATCTGACAGTGGTGATATCGCAAGTCCCTTTTGCAACTAGGTGTATCCTGACCGCCTACTTTTCAAAATCAAGCATTGTGCTTTTTCAGGCTGTGCACGTGAGCAGAAAGGTGACCTAGGAAAAGGAGGGAGTGACGGGAACATGGCTGGACAAGGGCTCGTGGCAGCTCCTGAGCTACTGTAATGATCTACTTCTTATCCCGGGTAAGAAGGGTGTTAAGCATGTCATTGTTGTTACTAGGACTATTAATTTGTGAATTGTACATGTATAGTATGATACATATCAAAAACAAACAATATCAACAGCAACAATAAAGATGAAAATTTTTAAACGGAAGATGGGGAAGGAAGGGAGGGAGGGAGGGAGGGAGGGAGGAAAAATATTATCATTCATTCCTTCCGGTTTGGTAGTAAATATCCATTCACTATGTACTGTTTACAAATAGATTCTTATTCATCCTCTGTATGCCTTTTCTATATAAATCCCAGTTTCCTAAAGACCTGACATCCCTCTAGCCTCTTGGAAAATTTACCCTGCTGTGTTTTAGTTCTATTGAAATTTATACAGCCCGACTCAATGCAGAGTAAAAGCATCTTCTAACACTTTGATGGAGAACATACTACACAGTCTCGCCTTACACTCTTATGTTTTCAAGCATGTGAATATATGAAGAGGGTTTATCAACTAGAGTTTCCATTTACATAAATTTAGTGTATCGACACATTTAATTTTAAAAAATCTTTCAGTGGGGCCCGTTAGAGTTGTTTCTGAGAAAGGAAAAGAGAGAGAACTCTAATCAGAGCCAGATTGACCACGAAATAGAGGGGAAGCCTGTCATTTATCTGTATTAAATGGAGCTGGAACCTACATATTACTTAACTTTTGTCCAGCTATTAAAACATTCCTCCAAAGTGTTCTTAAAAATACTTAACATGTCAGTGACTGCACTGAATAAATCTTTTTCATTGTTGAAGAACAAAATGCCCATGGAAATGAATCACTAATAGTTCAGTATCAATCTGTATAATCGGTTTATGTTCCTTCTAACATGGAACTGGCAGAATTATGGACAAATCTCATCATCATCCTTGTCTAGTATTAACTGACACCTGAACATGGTCCCTACATTGTGCTAAGCTTTTGATCTACATTCTAATTAACTCTCAAAATAAACTTCAAAGGTAGGAGCTATTATTTTATCTCTCAGAGAAAAAAAAATAAAGCCCAGAGACTTTCATCATGCTGCGTGCTCAAACCACAAGAACCAGCCAATAGCAACACAAGGGTTTTGAACCGGATGTGGGGAGTTCTGAAGCCGTGAAAAGTGGGCCTGGGTGCGGCCATCGGAAAGCCAAGTCAGGGAAAGACCTGTCAGGGGAACCACATGGAAACGTCGTCCTCCTTGAGCCTCTGGAATATTCGAACTGGGCAAAACAGCCTGTGGGCCGGGCCAGAACTGCACTGTCTCCCAAACCACCGCTTGCAAAGCTAACAGGAAAGCAGACCTCCGGGTTATGAGGACTGATCATTAAAGATGCTCCTCAGAATCAGTAACAGACATGCATAGCTGAAGACAAACGGAGCTTATGACCACCAAGGGAAGCTCCTTTTTCTATTCGTGTTTTATTTCCCTCCCTTTTCTCATAGCCACCCCTCGCCCTCACCCCGTAATCGGAGCACTGTTTGGGTTTCTGGCAGAACCAGTGGTTCCCGAACAGCTATTCTTTGCTCACAAATCAATCCCGGCTGCCTGTCACTTGGCTTCTTATTTTTAGGTTAAACAAAGCCTGAGCTCTTTCCAGGGGAAGAAGCAGAGGAAGCTGCAAGAACCAGTTTCAGCACAAAACGGGCCAGGATGGGGAGCCGTCATGGAGGGTTCAGACGGCACCCGAGTTCTGTGTGTGGGAAGCATGAGTGGGGTGGTGTAGGGCGGGGGAGCCTTGAGAAGCAGGGAGGGCAGAAAAGCAATTTTAAAAATGACACAGGTTTGCCTACAATCATCCCTAGCAATAAAAATTGCAAGGTGTTCCTGTAATATTTTTCCAAATAATCATCGATTCTGAACTATTACCTTGTAACCCGGAGTTTTCCCGGCCTGGCTCCGCTTGGGTAATGCAGACCTCACAAAACTCTCTCTCGTTTCGCACACGCACCGCCCCTCTCCATCCAAGTTCAACAACAGGGAAAACAAGTTAATCATTTGTGTAAAGTCCACGTGTTCTGTCGGCTGGTTGCCCACAGGCGTCTATTCAGGGCCACGCGTCCCATGCAAGGACCTGCTGGATCAAACCTCGGACACCCCTTGTGTCTCTCCCTTGCACTTGAACGATACGGCCTTGACTTCAGATCGCGCTGCTTGCTCTGTGCTGCCGTCTGCCTCTCATCTGCAGTGTTTCCCACGGGCCGGTCCTGCTTTGTATTTCTCACTGCAGTCGGTTCAAATCTCTGCGAGGATTTCGGGGCAGTCGTTTGGGGCTTACAGCTGTACACCTTCCTCGGAGAGCTGAGTGCTGCCCGGCGGCTTGAAAGCCCTTCTAATCCCTGTTTTTAGTTCACGAGCATTTCTGCCAGCTGACCAGCCTCTAAGTCAGTGGCAGATGTGTGGAGTGGAGCGCATTAGCTCTAGGCCTCGCTCAGCATGATAAAATTCCTTTTTTTTTTTTCTGTTGGAAGTGGAACACAATGACTGAAAAATAAGTCTCATAACAAAAGTTGGCATGTGCTTTCATGTTGCTCTAGCCTCATGTTCCTGGAAACCAGTTTCTATAATATCACAAAATCCCCTCGATTCCGGGTAACACGGCCCACAGCCAGGGTCGTGCGGTCACTTTCTACAGAAGGCTTTGTTTTTGAGACACAGTGATGTCTCTCAGCTTAATCTCTTCTTCACAGACACCCAGGAATGCTGAGTCACATCGAATGAGTCTACAGTAGTCAGTAGCAGGGCTGAGCCCTCCAACAGAAACTACTAGAACGAGACACTGAAACACACTCGACCCTGAGAATAACGATCAATAAAACAGTGACAGTAACAGACCTAAAGTCAAAGTGTTGTCTTGAAATTAATCAAGATGTATTTATCTGAATTAGCCTACATTACAAAAAACGTGCATTTTTACACTTTCAAAGAGGAAAGGCCATAGGAACTAACCTAGGAAAATATTTCTGATGCATTTTTAATAATACCGCAAAGAACTGAAGGACTTAACATTATAATGGAGTGGTTCCAGTGAAGGCTTCCAAAAATATTATGAAGTGGGTAGAAGTTATTTCTGATATCCCACCCAACTTTCGTATCTTCTATGGCATCGTGGTCAGGGGTAAGTTCATGGAGTCCACTGCTTGGGATCAAATCCTGGTTCATCCCTACGCTGGCTGGGACTTTAGACACGTTTCTTCGTCTTTGCCTGAGGTGCACACGCTGCTATAGGGGCGGCAGAGCTGAAACATGTGGGTATTTACACACACGTATACCCACATTCATGTTATATACCTATCTACATACTCACATCTGTGGGTTTGCCCCAGTATCCCGGGTTGCATCTGACACCAGGGGATCCGTGCTAGCTTTCCCTCGTTCGTGTCTGGCCCGTTCTCCAGTGGTGAGAAGCACGCCCCCCACTGTCTTCCTGCAGCCGTGTCCTCGTCCAGGGCTCCTCTCTGTAGACAGTCTCCAGACTCCGCCGGGTCACCGAGTCACGCGGGAACTCCCTGCAACATCACCACGCCTGCCTCTACCAATGCCCTGCTCAGAGCAATGCAGTGATTCTTAGCTTCTTTTTACACCGGGAACTCCTTCCAGAAGCCGATACAAGCCACCCACTCTTTCCCCAGAAAACGCAAACGAGCGTATCTGCAAAAAATTATTACAATTCTGAAATGTTCACGCTACCAGCTTTATGACATCGATCGATGTCATTTTCTCTGAGACTCGGTCTTTTTAAGTGGGCATCAGTGGCGAAAATAATAGTCCCCTCAAAAGAAACTGTTTAAATAAGAAGTTGTATCTGCCATGCTTTGAATACTGAGGGCAAAGTAATCGTGATAGTTATTAGAATTCTCTTCCCCAGTCAACTCTTGATCCCCATTATGACTGCCACTCAGGTACTACGTACTTTCATGTTCTGACAGTTTGTTACTTCCTTCAGGATGTATTTACCTCTATTTCTGGGTCTCTGTTTCCTCTCCAGTAAAATGGTGGTAATGACACCTATCATTCAAGAAAGTTGTGCAAATCAGAGCTCACATACGAGAAATAACAGACAGAGAAAAATACGTTCCAAAGTGGTAATGGTCACTGATACTTTGTATCGCACTGGCATTTTCTTCGCCCTCCAGATTTGTTTATTCCCTTCTTACGCTTTGAATGCTTTTCTCCAGCTATCTGGTCATTTAAGCCTCACCCATCCTTCAACAGCCAGATCAATCCCGTCTTATCCTCCATGCTTCTCTGGTCGTTCTGTGTGAATTGTATTCTTTATCGCTCCCCCATGTTGCTTTCTCCTACGCTGACCCCTCTGGCAGATGTATCTTGACTTCATAATTTCATTTCACTTTATTTACAAGGGTGAGATATAAGAATCATCCATTTCAACTGTCACATAATAGTTTTTACAGAAGATTAGCCAAAGGCAGCGTCCACTTTTATATCCATCACGATGTACGCAAAGATCAGTGAGATAAATCTCGTGGTAGACGTAGTCAAAAGATTTACCTCTGCTAATGAAGTTACCAGTCTGCTGTTTCTATGTTGGAGGTGGTGGGGGATGGACAGTTGTGGGCTGTGTCAAGCAAATTCAAATCCGAGCTTTGCCGCTTCCTAGCCTGGTGAACTTGGATGATGCATTCAATCTCCCTGCAGCTCCTGTTGCGATTTTGTGAACTGGGGACGATATACTTTCTTTAAAGATTTTATCAGAGATTCAATCAGAATGTACACACAAAGAACTTGACACAATTACAAGATAATAAAATACTTTAGTTTCCCATATTTGCCCTTGATTTTTCTGCTATTTCATTTATTTTTTTCTCCTTAACTATTTTAACACTGAGAGCTAAGCCAGATATCTCATTTTAAGTGACATAATATCTATTCTACATGGTTTTATTCCATTTTTCAAAAACGACATTTCAGAGTCTAACTTAGAAGAATTTCTAAATATATAAAAGTAAAATGTTTGTTTATTTAAATAGATTAATTTTAATTTTTTAGAAAATAGCCAAATAATACACTTAATGTAATTTTTTGCCTATAAACAAAAAGCTAGGAATAAATCGAGAATTCTAGGGTAACAGTGGAATTTATTATCTTTTTTTCTTTCTCTTTTTGCAGCAATAAGACCACTTAACGTGAGATCTTAACAATTTTACAAGTGCAAAGTACGGTATTGTCAACAGTTGTATAGCAGGATCCTGGGATGTGTTCATCTTTTGTAACCGCAGATTCAGGCCCTTGAAGACACCCCCATTTCCCCCTCCCCCAGTCCCTAGTAAGCACCCTTCTGCTGTTTTTATGCACGTGACTATTGTAGAAACCTCGTATAAGTGCACCCATGCACTAACATGCCTTCTGTGACTGGCTGAGTCACTTAGTACAATGGAGAACAGGTTAGTTTACTGATGCCTCATTACCGAAACCACCCTTGATAAGCCAGGAGTCAAGCTGTCCAGGTAGGATCACGCTGTCTGCAGTCACTGGGGGGTTAACTTTGGCCGAATGAGTGAACCACTCGGTGCCTCAGTTTTCTCAACCACAAAATGAAAAGTAACAACAACAACAATAACAACAATAATAATAATAATAGCACCTACCTTTTGTGTTTTCATGAGAACAGTTCATTTTGCAAAGTGCGTCAAACGGTGCCTGGCATAGACTTCAACAAACGCTGTGTACATTTTAGCAATTAAAAGAAACGCAGAACACCATTTCCTCACTGCTAGCCCGTTGAAACAATACGCTGTGAAATGATACCCTATAGCCAGTTAAACTGCAAAACCGCGCCAATGCAAACAACAGCAGACACGTTCTAGAGACAGTCTGATCCAGTCCTGACCCCGACCGCCAGCCTTGCGCTGAGGTGGGTGGAGAGGCCGGGGCACTGGCGGGCTCTGTCCCCACCCAGGCCTTTGTCACAGGGCTGTGATATTGTGGGTCAGCGAAGCTCTCACAATGATCTGCATCACCCCAGGAATGCGGTCACCAACGAAAACCTCGATCCCTAAACCTAAAGTCAGTTCGGTCAACGCTACAAAACTAGATCTATCAGGTGAAATCACCATGGCCACCAGGCATCCATCTTGACTGATTCCTCTTTTCAACTGGCTGTCTGGGCTTTTTGTCTCGAACTTAGAGTAAACACTTAAGGAGTGAATAGGGTGCTTACCCACCTCACCACTCACACTGAGGGTGGCAGTCAGACAATCAAGGGTGAAAGACCTGTTCTGAGAGCAAAGGGTTATCACTACGGGATGGGAGCTTTTTTGAAGGCAAACCCAGCATTCAATTTCAGGGCCGTGAACAAGTTTCCATTGCTACCTTCTCATGTGAGTGTGTATGTTTCAAAAGCATCTTGATCACAGAATAATAATTTTTAAAAAAGACACATCAAGGGCACTGGTGTTCCTTTGGATTACTTCCGAAGCTTCTGATGCAGTCAGTGTTCATCCAAATTGTTTGCCTTGTAAAGGGGAGACGGGCATTTCTCCACTGCTCGCCGCGTATTTCGAAACAGTCTGCCAGATCATCAAGCCCGTAAGTAAGACCTGGAAGCAGCTGGAACAACACTGGATTCCTCTCGGTAATTGGCATTCATGTCACCGGCGAGAAAAAAGCACTCTGTCTAAAATAATGCTGACTGATGAGACGGGGCATGTGTTCCCACACAGAGCATGCATTTTCCAGGAAAAAGAAAAAAGAAAAAAGCATTGTCCAGAGACATTTTAAATGTCGTGACTATGTATTTTAGCATCAAAGGGACCAGTTCCTTGAAATCTTAGCCAAAGGAGGCAAGATGTCAAACAGTTTTTGTAACCAATCATGTTTTGGGGGACTGCATGTCCTAGTGAGTACAACGGACTGTATCATAAACAGTTCGAGTACAAAGGGCTCAGTTGAGCACATTTATAAATCGTCTGCCTTTGAGCTAATTGCATGGCACTGCTCAGGGGTTGCGGTGGAAAATAGCCTGCTGGTTTCAGTAGGATGTCTCTTCCCAGACAGGGAAATAATGAGTGTATCCAGACAGTGCTTTGGAAAGTAGTAGAGGATGTGGCAGTTCATCAGAATTATCTAGAAAGTGGCCTTATTTGACATCCAACTTTATAAAAGTCAACCATAAATTTAAATATCATCATGAAATCAATTTGTGGTGCTGCTATATTACAGAAGAGACGCAATCACTCTCTTTCACACATACAGAAAAAGATAAAATGTGACATCAGAAAATAATACCTAGTTGAAGAAACGTCCCATTTAAGAAAATCTGTTTGCTAAATTTTAAAGTTACTCCTTTCTCTTTGCCCTTGGGACTACAAGTAACCACAACTACATTCAGTATTAATTTCTGTTAGTCTGAGGTGCTAATTTTTAGGCCACATTGATGTAAAAGAGAAGGCAGAATAAACAGCGCTACAACATAGTACAAGAAAATGCCTAGAACACACATTTTTGGACAGTAAGTCGAAAAGCATGAGTTCTAACCAAGAAATGCTGCTTTTAGCAATTTTTTAAACCAACTCCATGTGGAACATGGAGCGTAGCATACAATCTAGATTTCTTCCACTCATTTATTCAGAGGATGATTATTGAGGACCTGAATGAGTCGTCATGGTCAATCCCTCTGCAGAGCAGGCAGTGAGGTACGTGAGCGGGTGAGGGACTGGAGCGGCCGCACCACGCCACGTACGGTCACTACCTGGTGCCGCCCGCCAATCAAGTGCGCATGCCGCCAGGTTAGGGTGACCCCTGTCTGCCCGAGACGAAACAGGAGCGGAGGGGCTCTCTGCCTCCATCACCGGCTGGAAGTGAAGCCGCCTCGGCACTGCTGCTGAGCACCTTCAAGTCCCGTGAGGGCAGGGAGCTGCGACTCCAAGGGGAAGATCAAGTCTACATTCAGTGTTCAAGACGTGCTTTCCAGAATCGAAAGGAGAAATAACTCTTGTATTTTCTTCTACCCCTCCCCTCTGGTTTCATCAGCTTTTGAAAACACAGCTGTTCGGGGCAGAGTATTGGCCAAGAATGAACCATTAGCAATTGGTTCCACAGGTGATTTTCTTAATCCAATTAACCACACAGCATACCTGTGAAACCCCATGAATTCAGAGAACCAGCTACAAGACGTGTGGCTGCACTTTTATAGGCACTATTGGAAAAATATCATGGTTTCTACAAAGTCAACATTTAAAACTACCTATGGTTGATAGGGTCTATGATGATTTGCTTATAAAGACTTTACTTTGTAGAGGTGATACACACACACACACACACAATGGAATAAACACACACTGGAATGTTATTCTTACATAAAAAATAAAATATTGCCAGTTGTAACAACATGAATAGACCTAGAGGGTGCTGTACTGTGTAAAATAAGTCAGACAGAGAAGGATAAATACTACATGATTTCACTTATGGAGTGAAAAAACAAAACAAATGAACAAACAAACAATAACAACAACAACAAAAACAGAAACAAACCGATAGACAAAAAACCGGCGGTTGCCAGAGGGGAGGTGGGATGGGGGGAGGGTGGAAAAGGTGAAGGGGAGTAAGAGGGAAAACTTCCAGCTGTAAAACCAGTAAGTCACGGGAATCTCACGTAAAGCACAGGGAATACGGTCAACAACAGCGTAATAACTTTGTACGGGGAATAGAGGGTTACCGTTTGTGGTGATCCCTTTGTTAGGAATACAGATGTCGATTATGTTGTGCACCTAAAGGTAAGATAATACTGCGTGTTAACTACATCTTGATTATAAAAATAAGTCTCTGAAAAAACATTCGAGTTTATGAGGCTACCTGAAGAAAACGCATGGAAATCAGAAGCTTTATGATGAGAATCAGAGTGAAAGTGTGGTTGGAAGAGGAATTTTCATGAAACAAGCATTGCCAAGTAGGTTCCTCTCCTCAAAATAACAAAACCCTACAACTTGCGGGGATGATATCATCACTCACGGGCCTTTGCTCTGTCAGCATGATCATCTTTCTGGTTTGTGTGCTACTGGTCTACAAAGAATCTGAAGTCTTCCATATTTCTTCGTGCTCCCCAGAAATTTGCACATGAGAACTCAAAAGAGTATAAAATTAAATTTAAAAAAAAAGAACTAGGATCAATAGCCCTGAATCAATACAGAGTCTCCCTCACAGGTTATGGGGGTGCCAACTGGGAAGTTCCTACACCCCAACCCCCACTCCTTTGGAATGTTGCAAAGATCAGTGATTTCTGATTGCCAAACTGCACCTGATTCCAAAAAAGACATTTTTTTCCATCTTCTCTCCATATAAAAGACCTAGCGTAATTTCTGTGGCAGTGTAGCCCTCTGGGGTATATATGTACATTTCCATCTGAGGGATTTTTCTCCTATTTCATCTTTTCTCTGAATCACATTCTAATAATAATTTTTTAAAAAGACCGTTGGATCCTGCTAGCCTTCAAAAGTTCAACCTGATATTCTCCTGAGAGACCCAGGCTTCTAATGACCATTCCTCTAGTCCTACAGATTTAAAAATATATTCATTTCTAACACTTTAACAGAACATTTTCTTGCGCTGACAACCCCCCGCCAAAAGCAGCAAAACCTAAAATTATGTTCATCTTGTTTAATCTTGGTAGAGCTTCATTCTACAGGACAGGAAAATTACCTTCTTCCCTTTATTTTTTGACCAAATGAGAACAAAGAATAGATATTACCCATCTGAGCAACAGCCATTTTACACCCCATTTTCATTCCAAGGCGCCCTAGCGAATTCTCCTTGCTGAATTGATAGCTGACCAATTCCTGAGTCAGGGAAGCAGCTCAAAACTAGTTCTTTTACTTTCAGTCGCCTCCTCCCTAAACCTCCATTATGATCACTGAGACATATCTTCCCCCCTTCTCCCAGGAAGAAATGAGTTTCTCGGCACACAGAAATAATGGCATGCTTCGTCCTAATAGGAGGAGCTTGCACTTTACAGGTGCGGGTGTGATCACGATGGGGACTAAATGAAGTCATTCCTACCCGTGTAAATAGCCAGGCCTTCGTCCGCAGTCCCCTAACACCAGGAGCTCGGCCCTCGCCAAGACTGGAGCTCCCGTGATGCGGACAGAGACCGAGCAGCAGAACCTGGGAAAACGCTAACGGCAGCGGGGCTTTCTACGCTGTGAGTGCATTAAGATTAAAAATGTAGTTTTATCTCAGTGTGAGGCCAACGCTGATAACTAGTCCTATTCAAGGAAAGCTTCGAGAATTCCATAATTGAAAGTTGCCCAATTGTGCGTGGACTAAGCCAGCGTTCGAGGAGCGCAATCCATCTTCGTCAGCGCTTCCCGTACACACAGCAAAGTTCTAGCAGAGAAACAAGTGCCTCTACTTTCTGTGTCATCAGCTTTGATGCCCCGCATGCGTTACCGCTTCTGCAAACGACGCTACGTGGGAGCAGCATGGTGGCACATTCTGATTACAAAGTCAGGCAGGCAGAAAAATTCATTTATGGTTAAAAGAACAGCAAATGTTGCAATGCTCTGTCTTCAGGAGAAACAATCATTTCACCTACAGCTAACTTGGCCATTGTCATGACATGCATTTTCTACAAGTTAATTTTTTATGCTTCTTTGGAATGATTTTTTTTTTTTACCACAGCAATGCTTTTTCAGCTGTCTTCATTTACGTTCTGTTTTCTGATTATGGAGATCTTGCCTGTGAAAGTAATTATATTGGGATGGCACATTCAATTTAAGAAATGAAAAATACAACTTCCATAATTTCATATTTAATGTAAACGATATGAAACCCACCCCCAGCCATGATGCATGGGTAAGAGTATTACAGAAACTTCTTTTGACTTTGGACAGATACCCCAGAGGAAAACAGTAATAAACTAAGACCTCCCTTACTGTTTCTCGTGGTGGGATTCAGCTTTGTATCTGCTTCTCTTTGATTCCCTTGGCAAATAATACACCTGGTTTCTAGGCTCCTGCTGGCACCACTTGCAAGTCTCCATCAAGGGGAGGCTGAGAAGTGTCTGCATTCGTGGCATCACTGGATGCCTCTTCTTCAATTATTTCAGATTATTCTGAAGCTCTTACCCATCGGACAGGCTTAGATGTATGACACATGCATGCTCAAGTTTTGTCAATTTAATATATTTTTAAGTTCAATGGCATTGGCCAATTCAAACATATGGGCCAGTGTCCAACACTGTCACACACCATTTCTTGAGCAAAAAGTTCCTTGTTAGCTAGTGAAGTGCAAGGCGCAGCCTGGCAGCTTGGCGTGGTTGCCCTCCCGCCCAGCTGTCACCATTAGTTTGCCTGTTGACTTGTGATCTGCCAGGATAAACCATGGGCAGGAGCCAACGAAGGTTGGAGTGAGGGGCTTAGCCTTCAAGACAGTCATCCAAACTTATCTTCCCCTGTAAAACGTTTTTAACGAAAAGAAAATCACTGAGGACCATTACTTGAGTTGTTTTTTTTTCTTTTAAGTATCCTTATAATGGTTATCTTCCAAGAGTAAAATTGGCTTGAATATTTATAGTTGGGTGAGATTCATATCACATAATCAGATTTATAACTTCTGTTGCCAAGTCCCAGACTGTAGCATGCAATAATTTTTTTGTTTGCTGTTATTCACTAGGAATTATGTCCAAGGCCAGCTTAGGTAGTACTTAGGGATATTCAGTTTAATAAGAGAATGAGTAGATGCTGAAACATCTATGTTAGCACAGGGAGTCTGCATCAAGATAGTGAAAGACCCATAGAAAAGTAAGAAGGTGGTGGAGAGAGTCAGAAACCCACAGTCCAGGAATAAAACTGAAGTAGGAACAAAAGGTGAGAATTCAGGCACCTCATTTCAGAGCCCAAAGATAACAAGCTAGGGCCCATGTAGGTGAATTTTTCCTAAATCTGTTTCCACTTGGTGCTTTGGATGCACAGTTATTTAAACTGGCATTACTGCTCCCAGCAGATAGGTTAATTTATCAATCAAAGCTATCCAAACTTTATAAAATTCCAGAAGCAAACTTCCATTAGCTTGATGCAATCTACATAACGAGCCAATGGCTGAGCACATGCAGAATTTTTCCTGGTTGTAGTACTGCTGAGGCTGACGCACACAGCAGTAACCTGTGAGGGAGCTTTCCAGGCAGTGGATGCAAACGAACAAGGATGCGGGAGGCTGTGTGTTTGACCTTCAAGAGTCAAACGTTGATTTCACAGAGAAAAATGATGCCCTTGTTGACACCTGTTGTCACTCCCCATCCCTAAGTGTATGCCGAAACATTAAAATCTCCCCTTGAACTTGCAGAAAAGTCACACCAGGATTGGTTATCATTCTCAGCAAGGAAGGTCAAGTCCACACGGAAAGAAAGGTGTTCTCTCTAGTGACCAGTTACCCTCAGGTTCAAGGCCCCACTCTCATGTCTGCATACTGTGCTGAAGCAGATGCTATGGACCAAGTGTCTGTGCCCTCCCCCAAATTCATACACTGCAATCTTACCTCCCTCCGTGCGATGCGGTCAGGAGAGGAAGCGTTGGGGGTGGTTGGGCCGTGAGGGCGGAGTGCTCACGGATGAGCAGGTGCCCCTCCGGAAGACTGCATCGGCGAACGTGGCAGCAGCTTCCCCGCAGACGCAGAATCTGCAAACACCTCATTCTCGGACTCTGCGGCCTCCACACCTGTGAGGAGTACACTGCTGTTGCTTATAAGAAACTCAGTCTATCACGTTCTATTACAGCAGCCCGAGCAGGCTAAGACAGTAGATGATCTCAACGTGGGGTCCCAAACGGTCTGTTTTTATGTGTTTTATCCTGTACATTTAAAAAATGTGTGTATACACACACACACACTGTTCTATATACTCTGGTTTCTCTTCAGTTCACATACATCTTCTGCCTAAAAAAAAATAAAACACATTATTCTGAAACACAGTCCACAGCCTTTCTGAGAATGCCAAGGGGCCCGAGGACACATCAAAGGTTGGGAGACAAGTTCTAGAGGCCCCACTGGTGAACGTCGGCAACTTGGTGTTTAAGACGTTTGTTTACTTGATGCTGAAACAATAGCACAGACCGAGGGCAACAAGCGGTCTGTTGCGTTGGCATCCACAGGTGCACGTCACTCAGCACCAACGTGAACTGAGCGCTTCCTTCTTAGATCAGGGGCCCATCACGGCACCCCGCTGCTGACACCCTGAAAACAGGGGAAACAAACACACGAGCAAGCAGAGCGATGCCGTCCAGTCTCCCGGGTCACAACTGAATCACGTCGTAAACAGTCTCACGCGGGATCTGAACCGTCCGCTTGTGAAGACCCCGAAGGAGATTAACAGATCATTTCCAGGTACTTGTAGCCCTTGGACTTGTTAAACAGGGAAATTAACAACATATATTCACCCAACAAATGAGTTCCTATGTTAGAGACGATTTATTGGAAATTTTTCCTTCACAAGCTACGGGAATGGGGTCCGCCATTCTGTGCCCTGTGTCTCCTAGTTTACAGGTCTTTCATCTTTCATTTTATTGCTACTTAAAATTCTGTCCGAAGACACAGTTGGCCCCTATTTTAAGGAAGAGTCTGTTTATGGTTTGGTGTCTCTCAGGCTACAGTGCACGCTTTCACACCTTTAAAAATACATCATCCCCCTTTCACTTTCCGAGGGGTCGGAATTCATCTTTATCTCCCATTACAGGCAATGACTTCAATTTACAAGGTGTCTAATGGAAATCTGTTTTCATTTTTCAGAACAGAAGAGATCAGCTTTACGGCATAAGTTTTAAATCCCCGGAAAACTTCGCCAAGGTCAACGGTCTTACATAAAAGTGAGATGTATGGTCTTGTAGGAGTTAAAACAAATCTAAATAAGCTGCACTCAAATAGGGTGAATTTTTGTAACAGAAAGCCCGTTGGCCATCACTCAGTTATCTTTCTGAGGGCGGGTACCTCCTCAGTGGCCCATTTGTCATGGCACTAATCCAATACAGCACTTTCCGTGCACGGTGATGGGGGTGGGGGAGGATACTGTGCTAATCCCTCCTCGGAGGCAATTATGTTGTCCAGCTCACAGGTAATGAGAATATTTTCTGAACTTTGAACATACTGTGACATGGACTGTAGAGGTTTGTGGGTTTTTGGCCTATTTTTTTGCCAACTTTTTCAACCAACATTATTTTTACAAGGGAAGTTCCACACAATCGACAAATCACAGCGCTAATCCTGAGGATGTGTTTGGAAACGTAAAATTAAAGAGCCAGGGTGAAGTGATGGATGGCTGAACTTGGAAGAATAAAATATTCTGTCGGCCAGGCTTAGAAGAAATCTATGGCTAATACTACAGGGCACAGCCTGCAGCTCAAGTCAGCGGTCAGCACAGCTCCCTGCTATGGGAAGTGGGGAACCTGTGAGGAGTTGTCTTTTCTCCATAAATTAAACTCAAGATAATTTTTGCTTTTTGTAAGTTGCTGGAGTCTCTATTGATATGACCTCTCTACCACAAGAATTCGGAAATAAGGAAAACCCCATTACTGAACATTTCTCTCTTTTTAAAGATTTTATGTATTTATTTTTAGACAGAGGGGAAAGGAGGGAGGAAGAGAGGGAGAGAAGCATCAGTGTGTGTTTGACTCTTGCGTGCCCACACCCCACTGGAGACCTGGCCCACAACCCAGGCATGTGCCCTGCCTGGGAATCGAGCCGGCAGCCCTTTGGTTTGCAGGCCAGTGCTCAGCCCACTGAGCCACACCTGCCAGGCCCATGACCGAACATTTCAACATGGAAAGAGAAGTTATGGAACCAACTTGTGAGCAATTACTGTTACAGCACATGCTGTATTTGGGGTGTAGGTGATTAGCACATGGACCATTTTTCCCAGTTGCCCAGGCCAAGGACCTTGCAGTCAACACCTCCTCTTCCTTTTATTTATACTTTCCCTCCAATCTCTCAACAAACCCAACTAGCCCTATATTCCACATCTATTACCACCTCTGCTCACTCCGATCATTTCCAGGGAATAAAATTCTTTTGCTGGGATTGTTTCAATGCCCTCTTGAGTGGTCTCCTTGACTCTACCTAACGTCTCCTTGACTCTACCTAACATCTCCTCAACATGTCATCGACACAGCAACCAGACTGACACCGTTAACGTGTGTATCGGACCTCGTGCTCCCCTTCCTGAACCCCTGCGAAGGCTCCCAAGTCCTGACTGCAGAAACCGGCATCTCTCGAAGGACTCACACGGCCCAGGAGAGTCCTGTGCCCTCCACACCTGCTCCTGACCCCACTACCGGTTCCCCTCACGTCTTCTGTTGCTCGTGTCCCTGGTCCCTCCACTCTGGACACACTGACCTTTCTGCTCGGTATGGAATCCAAAGGCCAGGCACTATGTCAGAAACGTACTGGGTTAGCCGAAAAAGCCTATTTTGGGTTTTTTTTCCATAAAATAAGAGATACATTTTTCATTCTCGCCAATAACTTTATCGATTTGGATATTTTGAGGATGTCGGCTATCTCCCACGTGGTATAATGTTGATTGTTCTTAATTAATGTCTCATTTTGATCGCTATCAACTTCAACTGGTCTACCCGACCGTGGACCATCATCCAGTGAGAAATCTCCAGCACAAGACTTCCCAAACCGGCTTTGACACGTTCTATCAGTCACAGCACCTTCTCCATGCACTGCACAAATATTTTTTTGAGTTTCAGTTGCTTGTTTGCCTGTCTTGAAATAATAAAGTACAATATGCCAAAAACGTGGGATATTTTCTTCAATATTCAATATTAAAATGGCTACACAAAAATTCACCAATTTTGACAAACTTTTTAAATGCATGCTGATATGACAGCTGTCACAATACAATCTCACAAAATTGTTTCGAGTGAGGTTAAAAACCACGAAGTGCTACTAGGGCCCTCCTAGGGAAAAACCAAATGACCTTTTTGGTGAACCCCACAGCACTTCCTGTGCCCCAGGCCTGGAGCACTTCTCTCCATGTCGATTCCCAGCATGCCCCCCTTTCTTTCGATTTTGATTCAAAGGCCCTCTTCTCAGCATGGGCTTCCCTAATGACCCAGCTGAAATGACATCACTAACCCCCTTGACCTCTTCTCCCCCCGTGTGCCATTCATCTTCTGGATTGATTTGTCTCCGCCGCACTCTCCACCTGACCGACTACATATTTTATTTCGTTTACTATCATTTCTCTGTGTGAGAAAGATCCTTCAGGATACCAACGTTGTCTGTTTTATTCACTGTGGTATCCCTGTACCAAGACAGCACCTTGCACAAAGTAGAAACGCGAGAATTATTTGCTGAATAAATAAATAAATGGGTTAGTCATAGTAGGAAGATTTAGAAAGGAACAAAGAGGCAAATCCCTTGAAGATACAATACAGCTTCTATATCAAGACAAGCACAAATGTAATAAATTTGCATGACAGAAGAGAGGCTATGTCAACAGAAATCAACGTGAGAGATAAAAACTCAGTGACACAAATGTGCCAGTGCCCTCTGCTTATGAGGGAACCTTTGCGAGGGGCCCCAGCCCCCTGGGCTGCCGTGAGCTACATGAGTCCGGCTGCCTTAGCTTGTTGTCATCAACGTTAAATTCTTCCGATGACCCTTGTTCGACTGCCATTGTCACCCATCGGCCTTGGACCCCATCAGTCTGCTCGTGTGGTGAGAATGATCAGAGAGAGTGGGCGACAGGGTCACATTTGACTTCCTGTGTCACAAACACAGTGAGAGAACGCACTTACCACGTGGAGTCTGAGGAATGAATCTATGACATTCATAAACCTAAATCTTCCTTTATCTATTCCTTCGTTCAGTAAACTTCCTGGTGCAGGGAGGACAGCCAACCCAGGCTGCCCGAGACTGGGGGTTCTCGAGACGTGGGACTTTCTGCGTTAAAATTAAGAAAGCCCTGGGCAGACTGGGCAGACCAGGACACGTTGGCCACCTACTACCTGTTGGACTGTGATAAATAGTAGGAATTTGTAAATACATATTATATAGCCCCTTCTTCGGATATCTGAGAAATCTCTTTCTATCGTACATTTGCCAATAAAAATTAATTTTTATTTCTTTGTCTTCAGCATGCTAGTTAAACTCAACAAATGTTCACCTACAAGGCCTGTTTTGTGCGAGCATTTTGGGACAAGTAACTCAGCTCCAAATGAAACAATTCAGACACCAACCGGGAAACAGTACTTGAAAAGACATGGTAAATTTAGTTTGGTATAAAAGGGATTTATTGAGCATATACTACTTGTCAGACAAGGTTTTGGGTGCTAGGAGCACATCTGATACATTTTAAAATGTGGCTTTAGCGTAGCAGTCTCTAAACGGCTTCTTGGCTCCAGTTGAAATTCGGTCTGGGTCTTTTTCTGGGACATCTGTCCATCAGAATGGATGCTCAAGGGAAAACAAATACCATGTTTCTCAGACTGTAAGACACACTCCCCCCCCCAACCCAAATTTAGGAGGAAAATGCAGGGGCGACCCAGCTCCTGCCTCGGGTGACCCCACTGCACCACTGCGCCCCACAGCGAGCCAGGCAAGCTACATTCAGGCTATAAGACTCACCCCCTTTTCCTCTCAAATTTGGGAGGAATACATCTTATCGTCCGAAAAAATACGGTAATCTTCCCATTGAAGATGTAACTCTTACCCTTCAGGCCTTTTGGGAGCTAGACGAAATCAGCCATTGCCTGTTTTTCAGAGCATCCAGACAAAGGGTCTAATGTCTCTCGTTTTGGATGCGATCACGGACCTCTGACTGCACCCATTTGTTTCAGAGAGGAAGAGAGAACTATTGTTATCGTCGACACTGGAGAGCCAGGTCACCTACAGAGAGCCCATGCCCGCCCCGTGGGCGCAGCCAGGCATCGGAAAGGCTGCAGCCTTCACGGTGTGCAGTTCCCTCGAACCTCCGCCGCAGCGACCGGGGGTGCCTGACTGCTACCGTGCGTTCCAGCTGGCCTTTGATGGGAATCATCCTCGTTCGGCCACATTACTTTCCCATTAGCTCTGGGTGAGACACCAGAGCTAAGGTCTAAACAGAAAAGCCAGGCTGTCATGCGTTGTCACTTATCCTAGGGTTTAAAGACCTGCAGCTATCTCCCTCGGCCACCAGCCCCCGGCCCCCGGCAACCGGCTTCACACGCGGAGCGAGAAAGATGCCCATGCAGACCTCGGTCGGTCAGAGACGCTGCATCCCACGGGCTGCTGGGGCGGACCAGGGATGACCGTCTTTAGAGCTAGTGGCTATCCCACAGTTATCCCCTCAAGGCTTCTTTCAGCTGCTTCTTCAAATACTGCGTTTGCGGCTGTCCCTGATTCCAGGCCTTGCACAAGGCTCCCGTCAGCAGATTTGGGGGCTGGTCGCCATGGTGACGCTAGCACCTTACCCAGCTTAATTTAAGCCTCCCGTTGGAAATGGGGTAGACGGCACAAGGAGACAGCACGTTGAGCAAAATTACGGAATTTAAACACCATTAAAGCTCAGAGGAGCCCCCCCACACACACACCACTGTCCCGAGGGGAACCGTCACCACCCCCCACTCACCGATGGAGGCTTTAAGCGGCCACCGCGTGGAAAGAGACAGAAAAGTGGGGTCTTGGTCTGAGGGGCTGTGACAATATGCCACCATCTGGTGGCTTAAACAATGGAAATTTACTCCCTGCCCCCCACCCCGTTCTGGAGGCTGGAAGGCTGAAGTTAAGGGGCCAGCGAGGCCCTCGGGGGTCCTCTTCAGGCCACAGACTGCTGACTTCTCACTGGGTCCTCACCCACATGGTGGGACAGAAAGGGGTCTCTATGGGGTCTCGTTAATAAGAACACTAATCCCATCATGAAGGTTCTGTTCTCATGACCTAAGCTTCTCAAAAATCCCACCTCCTTAGAGCCTCATGTTGGGCATTAAGCTCCAACATATAAATTTGGGAGGAGAGGAGAGGCCATAGCCCGTGGTTAGGATTAAAGCCGGCAGTCTCTTTGTACTGGGCATATATCCCGCCACCTGTTAACTCCAGACCTTGACCCATCACACTGGGATGTTCTAGCCTTCTCCAGCAATGTAGCTGATCAGCTTTTTATCCCAACTATGCACCTGAGCAACACTGGCGAAATCAGCCTAGCTGCAGTCACCTTTCTTTCAAAGTGGGTACATGATGGATGGATGGATGGATGGATGGACGAGTGGGTGGGTGCGTGGATGGGTGGGTGGGTGGGTGGGTGGGAGATATTCAGGCTTGAACTACCACTTACGGGATAATCTCTGTTTTGTTTCCTGCTGCTATTGTAGCCCTAATTATCCCTGGAATGATAGATCATCGGCTCAATGAATAAAGGAAATCAATAGGGCAAATGTATATAAACTGTTATTAAACCCTCCATGTCTATTTTCCTTTGTCCCCTGGTGAGTGTCTATTACTCATTCAAGACCCAGTTTCATAATCTCTCCTTTATCAAGTCCTCCCGCTGATCTGACCGTTACGCCCTCTATTTTAAACTCATTCCATGCACACACTTGCAGTTGCAGGGATCTCACTATCATCTTCACAAGCCCCACTGTACTGCCGGCGCCCGAAGGACTGCAGCTCATGCAGCTGCGGGCTTCCCACAGCAGCACAGGGCCGTGTCACCCCTCTGACCTCGCTAGACGAGACTTGCTTCCAGATAAGGGTATATCCTCGATCCCTGAAATAGTTCGCAGCATGCTTTGGTTGCTAAATTGTGACCACCTGGCTTCTGAATGAGAGCCTACTGAGCTCGATTTTGCTGCCTTTTGGACGCATGGTCATTTAGAACTGCCGCTCCGGAAGTGTTCTGGAGGTCGACTGAAGGGCTGTCTTGCACTTTTTTAATAACCGTTTTCAAACTTACTTCTTTTCTGCTTTGTCCTAAGTGATGGCTTTTTGTCACTTATTGTCAGCGTGCCTGTTCTTACGACATCGCCCGTCCCCAGGTTTCTTCAAATGCGCTGTGTTCTTCCTCAGCGTATGAGGCCAGAAGACGCAAGTGACTGGGAGAGCACCCGAACACACAGAGTTTGGAGGGCGGACAAGGGCACTTTCTGACGGGTGAATCACATGACACTGAGGCTTGTATGTTTGCTGTTCGAAGGCTTTTAAAAAATTACTTTTAACCTCATGCCTCAAGCCAATTCTGGATGAGTGAAGTCCTTCAGAAAAGTGGAGGCTTAACATAGATCTAGTGAACTTGAATGTGATAGTAAAACAAAAATTTAAATTATAAAAAACACTACAAACAAGCCCCAAAATTTCCTACCGATAAAACGACTTCGGAAACAAAATGTGAATCAGTGGAACCTGAAGCCATAGACAGAATCCCCTTAGAGCCTGGCACCCTTTAACTCCAATTTGTTCAATAACTTGCATCTCAAGTAACAACTTTGGTGCATGCATGCATGGATCTGTGTGTCTGTATCATATGTTCTGAAGTAACGAGTTCAGGTAGGTATGCAACCGAGCAAACCTGCCGCTTTGTTGGGAGAGGAATCAGGGAGGAGGAAGAGCTGCAGGAACCGATGAGGACAAAGAGCAAGCGCGGCTGCCTAGAGATTCTGCAACATCCTTGCCGGAGAAAAACTGTACAATGTGAGTTTTCTTCAGTTCATTAAACATTATTGGAAATTATCTTTTTACATCAGAGGAGACATTTGTTTCATGATCTGTTGAAAAACTTCTATGAGACATTTAAGCTTATTAACTTTTCTTAATTCCTATGAAATTAACTCCAATTTTAAGCAGCAAAATGCTCAGATGTTCTTCTGTGCATGTTTTCCAATACAAACCAGAGTGCCACTTTATGGTGTAGCACAGTCTCATTTCCATCACTGCAAAGTACACATAAAAATCGTGACAGCATGATAAAAAAGATTTGCTGTTTGCAACTGTCTTTTAAAAACATTAACTAATATTTTTTGTGCCTGATTTAAGATACATTGAATGTTCATAACAGGATCTATGTGGGGATGTTTCTCTAGAATTAAAGATTAAATCTTGTTTTGCATACCACAGACATTGCTGGTTCTCATTAGCACAATTAAGGATTTATCCGCATATGGCAGTTTCACTGAGCATGATTCACGTTTTCAGCAAATACCAGATTCTTCAGGGCTTGATGTTTTATCGCTATAATTTAACAACTGCCATTTCGAATAAAGTAGAAATCCTACAAAACCCTAATGGACATTTGTCAACAATTATATCTGAAAATAAGCTAGCTGTCTACATTTTACTAGAATGCCTGAAAAAAATTAAAAAGCAATTAGCAGGCATTGCAACAATCACCGATGAATAAAGTTACCTGCCAGCGGCTAGCAGCTACAAGGGAGAGGAGCTGTTTGTGCTGTGGATATTATTGCCTATAATTCCAGTAAACGTCTTTGAAGACTTTATGATGTTACTTCTTGCCTTTGGTATTCCTGTTTTCACTGGGGTTTCTTGGGTTGTGTGTGGGTGTGTGTGTTGGCTTTGAAGGCATGCTGACACCACAAAATAGAATCTTCAATCCATTTGTCTCGCTTCTATATTCCATCAGGCATTTGTTTTTTGTTTTGTTTTGTTTTCTTTTGGCTACAGCCTTGCTCTTCAAAACACAGTCCATGAACTAGAAGAATTAGAATAACCCAGACGCTTCTTGGGGACACAGAATCAATTGCAGGCCCACGGAATCAGAATCCACCCTTTCATGAGATCTCCAGGTGACTCGTTTGCACGCGAATGCAGCATTATCCTAGGGCACACACTCTCCGGGTGCACGTCACCGCGCTTTGTGAGGTGAACCTTCAGTACTGAGCCTGGGGACTGCTGCGACTGACGTTTTAAATGGAAAGAAAAGAATCCTATCAAAATGATTGCGTTCACTTAAAAAGCTACCTTGATGTTGGCAAACATACATCCCTCAAACATTTTTTTTGCAGTAACACAAAAGTGAATAAAACAATTTTAAGGCTGGTGGGGCATCAAAATTCTTATTCCAAGTGTCACTGACTGTATTCAGCAGAATCTCCATTCAGGCAGCAGGGCCAGGCACTGCGACGATGGGAAAGGGCTCGGGAAGCAAAAATGTCAAAGAACCGTCAAAGCCCGCAGGTGGATTGTGTTTCACTGGGGGTGGGGGGAAGGGACAGACTGATAAGCAGGTGTCTATAATAAATAAAATGTATAACCACAACCAGTTCGAGTACATACAGTGAGATACAGTATTCTCCAATATTAAGCATCTCTCCACCATTTGCACCAGGGAAATGTTAGATTAGTTTATGTATCAAAAGCACAAAAAGAAAGAGACAACAGACCGTCGTGGTCATGGTCGTGTGTTGCTTTAGGTGCCGACCGTTTCCATTCCCGGGGAAGAGAAATGGGAGCCAAGCGGGGAGCAGACCCCAGAGAGGACTCACTTTCAGCAGACTGAGAAGAGCAGAGGGGGCAGAGAGCCTCCCACAGCCCCGCGCCCTCCGGACGGGGCGGAGTGAGGAGTGGTGTGTGATCTCAGGGAGACAGAGGTGAGAGGTCTGAACAAGGGGACAGCGAGGAAAGGTGGTCCGCAGAAGACATGCAGAACACCTGGTGGCTGCGTGGGGGACAGAACCTGGGGACCCCCGAGGGGCTGGTCTTCCAAGGCCTGTTGGGGGGGGCACCTCCATCAACGGCTACTACGAGCGACCCTAAGTTTGGCTGAGCAGCACGCCGACACCTTCCTTTTTGGTGGCTCAGTGTCACCGTACAACCACAGAAACCAACAGATAGATAAACAATAACAAAAAGAGGATGGATCCCAACACCCAGCACTGTGGCCCCCCAAAGTGGCCCCGGGAAAGCCTGTAACTTGGGTCCGAGGTAAACTGAACCACCTGTGTGCTTACTATGTGCCGGGCAATGGGAACAGCACCACCCACGCTGCACACTCACTGCCTCCCTGTCACGTAGGCACCTGTGTCATGAGCCTCCTTCGAAGAAGCGCAGAAACTGATGCTCAGGGAAATGAAGTCCCTTGCTTGCTCCTGAACACGCCGAATCCAGATCTAGTCAGTTCCCAGCCCCTCGTCTGTGTGATGCCATAAATGTGCATTTCGCCCCTATGCTACAGAAGTAAATCGTAAGAGGGGGACACGCGTTATTATTGGGATGTTCTTATGCGAAATGCTCATCTAATTCCGACCCGGGGAGAGAGGCGAAGTCTGTGCTGAGTGTTCAGGATAAGGAGGAGGCGAATAAGGCAGTGACGGGCGTTTCGACAAGCGGAGAAGCAGGAACTCAAGCTCCACAGTGGGAAACGACCTGGCCCCTGAGGGTGGGGGAGGGAGCGGAGGAGCATTCAACGTGGCTGGAGCACCGAGCGACAGGCAGGGGGCGCTGACAGCGGTGAGGGGTGGGGCTCCGTATGGCCCTGAAATACCATGAACCTTAAACATTTCAACCCGCAGTCTCTGGCCCAGGAACATAGGAGATAAAACTAGTAAATGTTTCAAATACGGTAATATAATTTAGGAGGCCATAATAATTAGAACGCAATATCAGAGATTAAAACACGAAGTGTGGTTCTAGACAGCACATTCTGAATATTAAGCATCATTTCCTTCACATCGACTAGTTTCACCACTTTCTGTTCCCACCTCACCCCTGCCTCCGAGGTGTTTCTGCTGCTAGTCTTACCCCTGACGCATTCATTACAGGGGATGCTGGTTGCACTCAGTAAAAATATTAATTGTTCAACATGATTGGACAATTTTTTTCCAGGAAAGGAAACTCAAGTGGCCAGAAACATATGAAAGCATGCTCAATCTCATTCCTATTAAGAGAGATGTAAATACAGACTAAAAGTGATATAGGGTCTTCCTTTGCCCGACCGAATGGCAAAAGTCACAGAGACACCCATTGCTGGCGGCCACCTTGACGAAGTCTGTCATTATTTGAAATGCACACGTCCCTTGACCCAGTAACTCCACATCTAATGGTTTATTCAGAAGATACACTCAAACGTGTGTGAAATGACACATATCCAAGAGCCGTTTCATCTTTATGCGATGACTTTCTCTCCACCCTGTGCCCCATACCTTGTTTTCTGAATCCCTCTGGTTTCTCTTTCTCTTGCTATAGCAAAGCCCCCAATACAGTCATAGGACAGATAAGAAGGAATCACGACTTACATGTTTTAAATGCCCTTACCCTACTCTCACGATCATGCTAGTTTAGCTGGGTACAGAATGGTAGGTTGTGAAAAACTGTGCTTCGTCTTTCAGCTTCCCGTGTTGGAATCGAAGCCTTGTAGGTCTGTGTCCCTCTTCTAAAAAGTTTCAGAATCTCTTCCCTTTTTTTTTTGTTCCGGAGAAATTTCACAATGTTGTGCTGTGCCATTTTTGTTATTGTTTACTTCATATTCAGTGAGCCCTTTCAATTGGAAAACTGTAGCTCTGAGGCATATGGCTCGTGTTATTTCTTTTTTAAATATTTTCACATTTCTTATTGTTGTTCCAGTATGGTTGTCTCCATTTTCCCCCACCCCAGCCATCCCCACTCCCCACCCTTGATCCCACCCCCCTTTGGTTTGGTCCGTGTGTCCTTTATCCATGTTCCTGACAACCCTTCCCCCTCCCCCCCATTATCCCCTCCCACCTCCCCTCTGGTTACTGTCCGTTTGCCATGTTACTTCTTCTTTTTTTTTTTTTTTGCTTGAAACAATACACATTTATTCTCTGTTAGTTCCGGAGGCCAAAAGTCTACACTGGGCTAACAGGGCTAAAATCACAGAACACAAAATCAAGGGCTGCTGTTTTCTGGGAGATGTTACTTCTTTATAATCGCTTCTTTCCCTCTTATCTCCCTTCTTGCTCTCTAGAAGTTCTGCTAAACAACCAGGGATGATCTAATGTTCTCACTCTTTTTCTAATTACTAGCGAGACCACACTGTCCTAAGCATGTTATACTTATTAACTCATGTAATTATCATAAAAATACTATAACATTATTATTTCGTTATATGGAAAAGAAAACCGAGGGAGAGAGAGGGAGATAGCCTGAAGTTGCTCGGAGCTCCCCTCTTAACCATTTTTCTTCTTTGGGGAGGAACTGTTTCAACGTGCTCTACAAATCTTCAGTTAACTTTTTTCTGCTTTAATATTGTATTGAGAGGAAGCAGAGTCTGCCACACCAAAATAAGCCTTTTGGAGATATTATGTGTTTAAAACTGGTTAACTTTTAATAAGCAAAAGACTCAAGACGAGCCTCTTACCTTCCCCTTACCTGCTTAAAAGTGGCAGAGTCCAAACTTTAAGTGAGAAAGTAAGGCTCTGAGGGGACAAGTGAGTGGGCCAAGCTCACGAACTTAATCTGGGCTCCGCCTATCCTGAGTTTTCTTCCGACCCAAACCTACGCGCATATCACAGTGCCACCTCAATGCGTGAGTCAGGAACGAGACGCAATTCAGCACAGTTGTCTGTTCGTTACACACGGGGCCACCCGGCACAGAGAGGATGTCCCTGCGGCATGGAGACCGGCCGCTGGGAAGGAGGGAGCGCACTGTCAGGGGGTCCATTTGTGCCTCGGTGCCTTTTTCAGGACCCTCACGTCCCGGCCAGGCACGCTTAAATGCAATAGTCCTACAGCAAGAAACTGTATCTCACCCAAATTCCTTCTTTAATTTAAACCCATTTATTCTTCTTTTAATCTCAAGAGAAAGGGGAACTAGCTAATAATCTCTTTCCTTTTAATAAGACTGCCACACTTTTGAAAAATTGTAATTTATAGAGTGCCTTACAGAGTATCAAAAAAGAAAAAAAAAGTCTCTCTATACAGCATTGGCCTGCCTCTTATTATTAATGCATTCATTCCTTATTGGATTTGTACTGTATCTTTCCCCTAAAGAGCTCAAGGTTCTATGTGACAACTTTCAAGCAGCAAACATTATTTTAATATAATGAGTCTGGCTCTGTCCCCTACAGAAAGAAAGCAGAATAGCATACACTCAGCAAGCCCACCCACTCCGTAAGGGCAGAGCGCCCAAAGAGGGTCACTGCCACTGGGAACAGGAGCAGAGCCAGGAGCTGAGGCAGAGCGGGGGGTCTTCACCGAAAGACCCCCCCCCCATAAGAGAGAAGATGGAACCTCTGCTTTCCCTTCAGGCTCGTCTGTTGCAGTGTAGGGGACGGACGGGTGGCTGGGGCAATCCCACCCGTGGGAAGAAATGAGAACAGCTGGAGAGCGAAGACTGCAGAGGCAAGGCTGTGGGAACGCTGGATCCGCCAGGGAAGGCAATGCACAGAGAAAAGAGGTGAGAGCCAAAAGCGGGTGAACTCAGTAGATTGAGCGTGGGCTGCGAACCAAAGTGTCACAGGTTCAATTCCCAGTCAGGGTACATGCCTGGGTTGCAAGCCATGACTCCCAGCAACCGTACATTGATGTTTCTCTCTCTATCTCCCTCCCTTCCCTCTCTAAAAATAAATAAATAAAATCTTTAAAAACAAAAAAACAAAAGTGGGTGAAGTCGGCAGCACGGGGTGGGGAACCGGGGTGGGGAACCAGGGTGGGGAACCGGGGTGGGGAACCGGGGTGGGGAAGCAGGCAATTGCAGGTCATCCTGACCTTGGAGTTGATGCTGCCTCTGTTCATGAATACAGTCATCAGCAGCCAATGGGATAAACAACCCTAGGGCAGTTCTTATGAACACATTTCTTCACACAAGCTTTACTCCAAACACACGGTGATTGTAAAAAAAAAAAAAAAATTAACTAGACCATCTAGGTAAGGCTACAGTCTCCTAACTCAAGAAAAATTCCCACCTGTGGAGAATTTCATGCGTGTGTGTGGCCTCACAGTGAGTCTGGGCAACCCAGATACAAAAGCCTAGATTTTCCTTCACGTTTATTGCCCCAGTTCTCACGGGATGCATATACCCTGCACACCCTGAGTAGATTGAAGACCCTATCAGACTCAAGAGGTTTCAGCCCTCGGTTCCTGCCCCTGTGCTGCAGCTGGTGTCGTGACCTCACCGCTTCCCGAAGCTGCTGGACTCATGGGAAGAACTCTCCATCAAATCGTCCAGGTCGACTGACACAATTTTTAAAAAAGCATAGAGTGGACTTACCTTCCTAACAGAGTACCTCGTTTAATCATCTCAGGGAGGTACTGTCAGAGTTGAGAAGCATGTCCTATAAAGCTACCTGGAGTGGGGTGATGGGGTGAGACCCCCAGGGGAGTGCTGGAGTGATAAAAGATTGACAGGAAACACCCATCTAGGAACAGCGGGTCTTGTCTTAGGAGGACAAAGCCTTTGTTTCCACGGTTGTTGCCTCTCAGAACCACAGAAGAAGCAGAGAATCCCCTTCCCCGCTCTTATTCCGACACCACCGCAGGAGGGTTAGGTAATTGAGCTCTGGGCTCATCGAGACCTGACTTGGCTTCCCAGCCCCACCACTTACTTAGTTGTTGGCTGACTTGAGAAAGTTACCGAACACTTCTGACACTCAGTCTTAACCTTAGGAAACAGACTAGTATCAGTCTCTGCTTTGCAGGACATTTAAGGAGATAATGCACAGGGGTTGATGTAAGATGTGACTCACTGTTATCCCCATCATCATTACATGATTATCAATTCATAGCCAATAAGGAGAAGAAATAACCGCACTTGACTTCCTACTGATGTTGCCCTGTGCCCAAACTGTCTTCCATTTTTTCTGAGCACTAGCACTTTATTTTCTCATAATGATTACAGTTCATTTCCATTACCATTTGACTCCCCCACTAGGGTATAAGCACCAGGTGGACAGGTCTGTGTCGTCCACCTTGAATCCTCAGCACGGCCAGGAACACTGCAGACGCCGACCCCAGTCTGACCGATGAGGGAGACGGGCGTGGCGCAGAGCACCAGCCGCCCACGTCTTCCGTGGGGCAGACGCGAAGATAACGGACGTGTGCGCCCAAAGCGCGACCGGAAACCACCCCACTCGCCGTGCCAGGGGTGCCCTTCTGCAGAGGCCGTTTCTCAGGCAGCAGGGAGCACAGGGAGGGGCAGCTGCTCTGCTACTGATGGGACACGGCGTCCGGAGTTATGGCTGCTTAGCATAGCAGAGAGGGGACTCAATGTGAAGGGGGCCAGGCTGATCAGCAGAGGGATTCAAATGTTAGCAAACGGGGCTCAGGGTGAGAAGGTAGGGAACTGGGGTGTTCAGCCTGGGGAAGAGTGTGGGGGAATGTTATCACACAGCAGCTGAAGGCCAGCTGTTCTTCGTTCTTAAAGACCAACCCTCAGAACTAACAAAACGCAGGAGGTGAGGTGTTAAAGTCAATTCATTGAGAGACCGAGCATTTGCCACCACGCATTTATGTCATGGGGAACTCTCAAATGTAAATTATACCGGGAAATCAGAGTTGAAAAAGATCACAATGAAAAGAGCTATCATTACGCATTTGGAAATGCATAGGTAGGTTTAAAGTAAATATGATATTAGTCAAAACGCAAAATATACGAAGCCTTGAGTACCTCAAATTACAGATGGAGCCCCTCATTTAGAAAGAAAGTTTGTTGTAAAGTCAATATTTCTAAGATAATTACTTAAATTCAGTAAAATTTTAATTCAGATATTTGTCACTGTTTCTCCCCAGGAAATAAACTAATCCAAAACTTTATGGGCAAAGAAATATGCAAAATAATTAATACCATAAAGTATAATTTTGACTCAGTAATGAAAGTGCTAGGATTTGATGATTTGGAATAATCGCTCCAACTTTCATCTTATTTTATATAATTGACTTTACAAAACACGTCAATGATATCGCATTATGAATGCATTAAGACAAATTACAACTTCAAAGTGTATCATTTTATGAATCTCTAAGCAGAGAATTATTTTGCAACTTAGCAAACAATTTTCGGGAGGACAATTCTGAAGCTCTACATTTAATGAACATGGCAGGGTTGAACAGACCCACCCTCGAAACGCAGGCCCTGATTTTACTCAAAGGATGGACATTTGCCTTCCTCACTGGTGACTGAGAGTCAGTCTGTAGAATGAAACCGTCATTTGTTAGAAATTTCCTGAGAACAGTTACTCCCGTACACTGGGTGTGTACCGAATATAAACATTCCATGGTGTGTCACTTCTGTTTCTCACAATAGTCCTTAACGTAAGCCCTAGACAACGATTTTCTAGATAAAGAAACTCATCTTAGATGACACCGTTGCTGTGTGGCATTTTGGGCATTCCGTCCAAAGACGTGGGTTTCTGTGTAAGGGTCCTACTCTCCAATAGGTTCATGCAAAACTGGAACTACACAGAAGAGTAGCGGTCACGTGGGAAACTGTGAGTAAGATGGTCTATAGAACTGAGACTCAAATTTCAAGCAAAATATTTACAGAGCCTAGTACAGCACAGTGGTCAAGACTACTATGACATTTGAAATCAGATGGCTTGGGTTTAAATAGTAGCTACAGCCCTGGCTGGTGTGGCTCAGTGGATTGAGAGCCAGACTGCAGGCTGAAAGGTCGCCAGTTCGGTTCCCAGTCAGGGCACATGCGTGGGTTGCAGGCCAGGTCCCCTGTTGAGGGTATGAGAAAGGCAACCAGTTGCTGTTTCTCTCCCTCTCTTTCTCTCTCCTTTCTCCTCTCTCTAAAAATAAATAAAATAAAATAAATATTGACTCCAAATGTTTGCCCTCTCTAAACTAGCTTTACTTTCCCACTCTGTAAGATGGATTTGATGAAAGTAATATCTACTTCTTTTTTAAGATATTTTTAAAGATTTTATTTATCTTTAGAGAGAGGGGAAGGGACAGAGAAAGAGAGGGAGAGAAACATGAATGTGTGGTCACCTCTTGAGCACCCCCTACTGGGGACCTGACCCACAACCCAGGCCTGTGCCCTGACTGGGAGTGGAGCCAGCAACCCTTTGATTCACAGGTCAACATTCAATCCACTGAGCCATACCAGCCAGGGCAGTAATATCTACTTTTTAAAGCTGTTTTCAGGATGAATGAAATCCTGAATATAAAATACTTATCACAGTGCCAGGTCTACAGCAGGTGTTTAATAATTGTTATGGGAGATGCTAAATTACACGTCTGATGCAGACACAGAAAACCGAGCCTTCCTCCTTATGTAGGAAACAATGACATTCTGAGTTTCAAATTAGCACATATGCCTTTAATATATCATGTACCACTTCCTCTTTTCTTTGTCATTCTCATACTTTCATTCCAATTTTGTGGTTGGAATGAAAGAGAGCAAAATGTTCGCAGAATTCCGCATCTTTCACTGGGGTTTTAATTTGATGTGTTAACTCTCAGTGGGAGGCTGCTCTTTAAAATTACATTCTCAGGAAAGCACATCTTTTAAATAAAGTTGTTTACATTTCAAACGCAATATGGCAAACAGCAGCTATATTGTCATTGTTCCCCAGCCTCAGAGGTTTCATCACTTCGGGTTCTCTGAGAGGATTCTGCTTCTCCCCTTGGAGCCGCCCAGATGGCTTTAGCAGGTACGTGAGCACCATCTCTTGGCGAAGCTGAGTCGCAACGTGATTTCTTTCATCACGTCTCTCTCTCAACTGCTGTCCTGTGTGGGGCCGTTCTAAAGGCGACCCAAATGCAGACAAAATGAAAAGGTACGTTGCTAATTTTTAAAGTGACTTTAACCTTGAGGGAATGAACCTAGCAACGATTTTAATCTCTCATACGATAACTCCAAAGATAAATAGCAAAGAGGCGGTTCAATAATACAGTTTGTGGATCCAGAACCATCATGCCTTTCTGCTCATCAGACGCCCATCCAAAAATGCCAGGTTCGTGTGAGGGCACTAGCTCGCTGAGACAATTTAGTGCCCCAGGAGAGACATCATGAGGGCCTACACCCACAGAATTTTAGGTCGAGCAGAAAGGTAAGATCTCAGATGTATAATGAGGAGGCGCTGGCCGTCAGTTGGATGCAAGATGTAAAGAAGAGAGGAATTCAAGAGCGACTGAAACGTGTGGGTTGTGCAGCTTGAAAGGAACGCACACAATGAGACAGAGGATGCGGCCGAGAGCACCCTTTGACACGGACAGGCTGGATGCCGCTTTGGCACGCGGACCCTTCAGCTAGGCTGTTAAGGGCTACAGACATGAATCTGGAGCTCCATGGAAGACAGAACAAGTGACATTTTATTCCGTTAGAAAGGAAGATGTTCCCCTTCAACTTTAGAAGTACATTGAGTGAAAGAGATGAGAAGAGGAGCCCTCCATGCTGGAATTAGGTTCGGCTGTAAAAATAACTCAGAATAATAGAAGCAATACATTGCTGGTGTGAATCCACAGCCTTACCAGAGATGGAAGTGCCTAGTTTTCTATACTATCCCCCGAGGGTCAACTCCAGGTCCAAGGTGGTTGTGGGAGCGCCCATCAGCTCATCTGACAGAAGGGAAAGTGATCGTGCCCAGTCTCTATTAGAGAGGACATACCTTTGCACAAAAGGAAGTCAGGTACAAGGCAAGCAAATCATCCAGGTTTGCTGGGGATTTTCTCAGTCTCATTTCTGAAAGTCTCACAACTTGAAAAACCACTCTGTCCCTGGCAAACCAGGGCAGTTGGTCACCCTAGGGACATGATCATATCCCAAGACAAGAGAGACTAGAGGAGTTCATAAGCTGTTGAACAAAGAACTCAGTGAAAACTGGGTTTTGTTCCTAAAAAGAGAAGAAAAAATGGGCAAGCAAGTAGCACGTGGAAATGCGACAGGTATGAGGAAGCAACTAGCAATGCCTTCTGTAACAGTCAGTGATCAAGGTTTTGGGGCACGTCAGTACTTAGAGATGATAAAGAAGAGAGGGCCATTAAGGAGACTGAAAAACAGCATTTAAAATAGAGAAGGAAAACAGCAAGCGACAGAGATTGCAATAAAAGAGCAAATTTCAAGAGGCTGTTTGCACCACACAATCAGACGCTGCTGATAAAGTCCGACAACTATCTCCCTGTTCAGTTGTAGTTAAAATCGTACACCGCCACAGAACTGGGGGTGAGGGGAGCTCCAAGAATCTGGGAAGAAGAAGATTACCAAAAGCAGAGAGGAAGCCCGGAAGAGGAGGGTCAGGGCAAGTGGAAACAAATCTCACTTCGGAACTTCACCAACATCAACATCAGATCCCATGCTGGACCTAACCACAGGCCGGTGAGCTTTGTCTTTCTTCCGGCTTTTGCAGATATGAGTGACATATACCATTGTGTAAGTTGAAGGTATACAACACAGTGATTTAATCTATGTATACGCTATGAAATGATAATCCCCATAAGGTGAATACATCTACCCCCTCACATAGTTAGAATTTTGCAGGGTGGGGGTGAGAGATGTTAAGGTCCACTCTCTTAGCAACTTTCAAACATGCATGCCCCACACTGTTGTTAACTACAGTCCTCCTGCTGTACACTATCTCCCCAGGACCTAACTGTCTTATAACTAGA
Source organism: Phyllostomus discolor (assembly GCF_004126475.2). Lineage (NCBI taxonomy): Eukaryota > Metazoa > Chordata > Mammalia > Chiroptera > Phyllostomidae > Phyllostomus > Phyllostomus discolor. The sequence continues at coordinate 20,807,109 of NC_040917.2, read as the reverse complement.
AGCTTGTACCCTCCAATCACCTTCACCCAAGGAGATACCACCTCACGCCCGTTAGAATGGCCACCCTCACACAGGCGAGCGCTGGGAGGACGTGGGAGAAAGAGAACCCTTGTGCACTGCCGGTGGCAATGAAAATCGGTGCAGCCACTGTGGAAACAGGACAGAGGCTCCTCGACGAGTTAAATCCAGAACTGCCACATGAGCCAGCAATCCCTGTTCTGGTGTTTATCCAAAGAAATTAGATCAGGGTCCCAGAGAGATTCATGTGCACCTCCATGCTCACTGCAGCATCACTCACGACCACCGGGCACGGAAACAAGCAGCTGTTTTTCCTGCTTGGGCACCATTGGGGCTTCCATGCTCTCTGAGAACGTATTTCCTCTGCCTTGGAAACCCACTCTCCTGTGAGAGAGAGCTTCCCACGATTTAGGTGTTCTGTCTTGGCCGCATTTTTCTCCCTGGCAACCTCACAAAGGACTCGATCTGTGCCAGGGGTGGGTGCCCCTCACCGTCAACATCTGTTCAGTGAAGCTCAGGGGCTCCACTTCCGAGCAGTCCCGTCTACGATCGGAAGATTCCGGATGAGATGTAAAGAGGCAGAGAAACATAACGGCCGATAAAACATGACTTCACTGTAAAAACGGGACCCCGACCTCCCATTCATTCCAGCCTGCTTACTCAGTCGTTTTGCCACTCCATGTTCATCTTATCACAAAGCCCATCGGCCACCCCCTGCCCTCCCCTTATATGCCAGCTTCCCGCTGCCTTCACCCCTTTCCTTGTCCTGCTTGGATTCCACGGCCCATCCCATCGCCCACACGCTCTTCTCCGTATCCTCCTTTCCCCCACTTTCCTGGCACGTCTCCACCGGGCGAGACCCGGCCCCTGGCTCGTCCACCCACCCCCGAAGAACAGCACCCGAGCGCTTCCCGAGCATCTCACAGCGCCCCTGGTCGGCACGCCCCCCTGCCCTCCGCAGACAGCGCTCTATTCTCGGACGTCAGGCCGCCCTCTTAAGTCACCTGCATTTCAAACTCAGCAGGTGATCCCACCTTCGGTCTTACAGACCAGAAGGAAGCCACTGAATGGGAACTCCTGCCACCCCAGCACAGCTACGAAACCCTCCCGGTGTGATGGGGAGGCGGCTGTCCGCTCTCCCCGTGGGTGCGGAGCCCTCGGGTGGTCTGACACCTTCCACCTGCCTGACAGGTGAAAGAAGGCAAAGCCTCTCCGGAGGAGGAGGACGTTACCTAGAGAGTCTAAAGCTGTCAACATGCCCTGTCCATCCTTTAGTCAAGAGTTAGCGGGCATACCAGGTACATTCCATGATCACGAATCAGGAGAGTAAACAGACAATACACACAGACCCACAGGGAGTCCAGGTATTTATCAGACATGGACTTTAAAATAATTATAATATACTTAATCAAGTGGACCTTAAATCACTATTTAATAGGTAAGAAAAAAATAATGAAATAGGAAGCATGCAATTGAAAAAAACCTCAATAAAATAAAATAGCAGAGAGGATTCAGGGCTTGTAAACTGGATGAACAATCTGACAGAAAGAGAGCACAGAGAGGTGAGAGGGTAGGAAATGCTGAAAAGAGTTTACGGGGCACATGGAACAGGTAGGTGGCCAGGTCTGACACGCACGTCTTGGAAGGACTTCCGAAGGAAGCGGAAAGGATTGGACAGGAGCTGTATTATATAAGACCGCCTGACAGACTCTACATGAGTGAGAAAAGACATCTAGCTCCAGATCAAAGTAATTGTATGAACCTCACGTGGGATAATAATAAGAAAATTATACCATTTTTTTTTAAAAAATGGGCAAAAGTTTGAACAGACACTTCGCAAAGGAGAGCTCCCAATGGCGAGTGGGCACTTGGTCCGTCTGGCAAGGCCCTGCCCGGTCTGCCCGGGCTCGCCTGTCGCATCCCACTCCTTCCTGCTCTGCACCTCAACCCCAGGACCCCCCTTCCACCCTTGCAGCAAATCCAGACCCACCTCCCAGTCTTTGCAGTGTGCCGCCCCACCTCCTCCGGGACCTGCCTCTCCTCATCATTGAGACGCCACCGCCGATCGCCCAGACTACTGTAGCTCAACGCCCGCCCCCTCCGTGTCTCAATGTCCCATCGCACTAGTACAGTTCTTCGGAGCACTTTGCGCTATGTAATAGCAGCTTCTCTGTTTTTCTTTTTTAAAATGTCTCTCCACAGGATACCCTCTGTGCTGTTCTCCACTACCTCTCCGGGCACAGGAGACTGCCTGGCCCATGACACATGCCCCACACTTGATGGGTGAGTAAATAAACGAACAGATATGTCACACTCATCACTGACGTCATGCGCTACCATGTGCAATGGTCTCCAGAGCTCCATCCTTACACAGCTGTCCTTAGCATGTTCTCACTCCGTTCCGCTCACCTGTATCCCTGCAGACCCTGCTGGATTCCCTACCTACCCAATGACTGTCTTGAATAATTGTGCCACCACTTATTTCTGAATTTTCCAAATTCACAAACCCTTAGAGCTTCATCGTATTTTTTCTCATTTCACTTTATGTTCTAACCTACTAAAAATGAAAAGTCCGATGATTTGTTTCTGCATGAGACTAAAAGCTCCTTGAAAACAGCTTTTATATCTGCTCCTGCACACAGCATTTTATTGAACAATCCTCATTGATTTACAGATCGCATGATAATGAATTTCACATAATAGAGGCAAAGTGGAAACGCGGCCACGATGATTTATAAATTAGGGAAAGCAGGGACAGCAGAAGAGAGGCTGCATGCAGCTCCGTAGCTGTTCGGGGCACGGCCCTGCAATCCTTTAAGGGATTATCCTCGTTCGATTGGTTCTGAAGCTCCTTTTTCACAATCTTTTTTTTTTTTTTTTTTTTTTTGGCATCTCTTTTCCTCCATCTTCTCCCTGAAAACAAATGGGACTTGATATGTTGGTGGCTGTTAGTGTCTAACTGTCTTGGAACCACTTTCTTTTGGTCTCTTTTCAAAAGCATGCATTATCCTGGCTAAGCCAGAAAAGAAAAACGGGGGTGCTTGGCATCCTCTCCTCTCCTTGAACTGCCCCAAACCTACCAATCCTTTAAGACGGGCTCGCTTCTTACCCGCCCTCCCCAAAGCCTTCCCTGGCTCCTCCAGTCCAGACTGATCTCCCAACGCTTCTTACAGATCCCTCCTAATCCTTGGCGTATGGATAGGTTAGCCAGTTTTCTGCAAGTATTCACTGAGTAAATTATTTTTTAAATAACCAAGGCAATGTAGTATTAAAGAAGTAAGAAAACAATATACTCTAAATCTATTAGAAAACCACTATGTTTTAAGCATGTAAAAGAGAAAACTACAGAGCCCATAAAAAATGGAGAAAATGGAGGATCAATAAATTAAAAATAAAATTTCAAAGGATGACACATGCGTGAAACCAAAATTGAAGGAAAATCAAAGGACACGGGGCTCAAAAAGAAGAGTGGATGATCGGGTGATGCATCACTTTAAAAGAGGCATTTAAAATGAGAGGGCTTACTGTGGGTTGTTTTTTCTTTTTAAAGAAAACGTGGATCATGTGTCAAGAGCCAAGATGACGGAACTCGGCTGGGACAGCACGGGAAGGACTAAACAGGGGAGCGCTCCCCTCACACAAAGGTGACAAGGGACACCGGATCAAAAGAAAACTGAGATGTGAAATACAAGCAAGTTCACATCACAGAAAAACAGTAAATTAAAAAAAAAAAAAACACTAAAGGAAAAAAAACAAATCATTTATTGAAGGGCAAGACAGAAAATAAGGACACTTGTATAAAGAAAAACAGCCCTCTCTCTGAGGAGTGTAAAGAATAAAAACAGACTTTCCTGAAGAGAGACTGAAGGAACTGCCGGAAATCTGGTGAACTTTGTGGGACAAAAGAGTAAGGATGTTATTGACAGGTACAGGGCGGAGGTTGGGAGAAAGTAAAGCAGCTGAGACACAGAAAGGGGGTTACAGATGACCTTGGAGGGAGACCCAAGGGGAAGGGCTCTCATCTGTGGGAAGAAATACCGCAGCTGTACTGCCTGAAGCGGGAAGCGTAGTTACTAGGAAACACACACACAACGACACACATTGCACATGCAGTTAGAAGTGGCTGCAGGACATGTCACAGGGACGAGGCAGGACCTTGAATGTGCAGGAGAGTCACTGGGAGGGATCACGATGCGCTGGACTCAAACACGGTGAAGAAGACACGAGCGGGAGAGGCAGAGCAAAGAGAAGACGGCCAGAGTAATAACTAAAATAAAATGCAATCTGAGACTTACAAGATAGCCACGTAACGTTTCAGGGTTGCAGGGGAAGAGGGAAAGCAAGGCAGCTGGTACAAAAGGAATTTAAGAAAAAGCATCTTAGGGTGTTTGGGGGTGGGAGGGAGGCGAGCTAAGTGCTTTCTGTTACAATAACAAAGTCACATAGAAGGCACACGCCCACATTAGATTACCAGGGTAGAAAGTCGGGATAGCTTCAGAATTCAGACAGGGACAATGGCCTTCTTAACTCACGGATGGGAAGGCGAAAGGAGGGGCAGGAGAAAGAGAGAGGACAGAGTGGCCTACTTCTTGGAGAGAGAAAAACAAACCCAGCCAGGAGTCAAATGAAGAAAGCTGGATTAAATAAACAAACACAATTTTTTTAAAGTAGCAAAGGTATAAAAAATGATGTTTTGGAAACCTGAAAAGATGTTTTGTGCATGTAAGTAGCCTACAAAATAAAACTTCAAATCTGTGAAGAATAACAGGTTATAGAAAAAAAAAGCAATTTGGACCATTTTGGGGAAAACAAAGCTTTCTCTACCTCACAGTATATATCCAATTCACTTCCAAGTGTGGTAAACATCTAATGGTAAAAAAGAAAATGTGATTTAAAAAAACACAGTGAATGTTTACCTGGTTTCAGGCATAAAAGGAGCTTTCTGAGAAGATATGTAAAAATACATCCACAAATTGACCAAAAAACAGCGGTTTAAGAAACAGCCAAATGCAATCATTACCTATTAAATCTGAGTATTCTGTGGAAATGATACATCATTTATATTTTGACTAAGAGTCAACAAAATGTCTAAAGAGTATGCCCCCAAAGCTCGCAGACTATATGCGAGAAAATGATAGCTAAATACATTTATTCTCAGTAAAAGGTAATGGCTCTGTACATGGCTCTTTCTACATGGCAAAAAAATCACCATGAAGACAACTGTAATTGAAAAAAAAATAATTGCAATTTCTTTAAAAGCACTATGAAGAAATAGATGTAAGATTTAGTCGTTGTTTTACTTAGCTGTAAAACCAAATAAACAGGCAAAAGCTGATCTCGGAACATGGCTCCACAGAGACCTGATATTTAAGAATAAAAAACGCAAGCCACCTTCCATCCCCAGAGAAGGCGAAGACAACTGCCAGAGATGTGTCCTGTACCAGGCAGAGAAAGTTGCAACGCTCCAGGGAGAATTATTATAAACGGGAGGTAGGAGACTTGCCTGGGGGGGAGGCAGAGAAGTTCATGACAATAGCTTATATTCTGTAATTTTTCCAGGGACGATGACACATAAGGCACGCCACGCCGGCTGGAAAGTATGCGCTTGGGTTATCTAAGGAAAAATTCCCCGCGGGGCTCTGAGACCCCCTGCATGGGCTAAACGTGGGAGAGCGGCCATCGCAACAGGCGGTGGCTCTGATGAGTGAGCAAACTCAGTTGGGGGACCTGAAGGGGTGCATCCCCGTGGCATGCGGGCAGAGAAGAGGACTCCGCTCAGCTAAGCAGAGACCCTTCAAGGACGCTTTAGAATGACTAGTCCGTGATGAGGAAGAGCGACATCATTTATGCAAAGTGCAGACATGCAGAGCTCTGTTTCATGCATCCTGATACGTGGGTGAATGGGAATGCGCTAAAAATATGAAGGGATAAAAATAATACGGAGAGTAGATATTAAGAGAGAAATTAAATTATAGACATTCAGGTGTCCTGAGGTTTAAAAAACAGCCAAATGCAATCATTACCTATTAAATCTGAGTATTCTGCGGAAATGATGCATCATCTATATGTTGACTAAGAGTCAACAAAATGTCTAAAGAGAATGCCCCCAAAGCGCGCAGACTGTGTGTGAGAAAATGATAGCTAAATACATTTATTCTCAGTAAAAGGTAATGGCTCTGTGTTACAGAAAAAGAAACAGTGATAGACTGTCGAGATAATAGAGAATAGAAAAGTGATTTCCGACTCTTTGAGTGGAAGAATACAGTGCATTCCGCCTGCCGTTCCCAATGAAAAGGACATTTGATAAGGCGGCAGAAGAAATGAAATGCATAGAAACCGTTACCCCACAAGGGCCGGTGCAGACCCACACTGTATGTTCTGGCTACAGCTTGGGACTCCTACCTACAATAATACGACTACACAGAAGTGGCGATAAACTTTAGCATGAGAAGAGAAATGGCAACTCATCAGTTGTAGAGCAGAAAGGACCATGTATCTCGGGACAAGAAGGGAAAAAAGTGATGGTTTCATACACCGAGGACAGAAAAGAATTTTCTGAACTTGAACAGACTTCATAGAGAATCCTGTGCTGACAGATAAAAGGAAGGATTTGCCTGTGGGGTTATAGCGCTAATACTAATACTGCTGCAGAACGGCCTCATGGAGGGGAGAGGGTTCTTGGGGGGGGGGGGGGGGGGGCAAGGAAGGACGGCCAGGAGGAGAGAACTGGCCACTCCCCATGAAAGAGACCCAGGGGAGAGAAACAGAGACAGCAGAGGAGTTCTGCCCTCGTTCGAAAATCAAGAACACAGCGTTAGTGAAAATGTCTGAAAGAAGGCAAGGCGCACGGCGTACAGAACAAAGGAAACTCTGGATGGATGTACAACAGGGAACGCTTTGATCTTCAGACACGACACAAGAAATCCGAGGATACCCGCACGAGGAGATGGGGCGCGCCAGACTCCCAGAGAGAAGAAAGGGAACATCGCCCTCCTGGACTGTCCACTGGGAACGGGGGAAGATAAACTTCTCAGGCCGAGAAACCTTAATGCTTTTTGTAGAAAAGGGAGCAAAGCTTTTAAAAAGAGTTCTGAGGGCAGGTAGGGGGGATGAAATTACAAGTAAAAGAAGTAATAAAAGAGTATAAAGGAAAGTAGAGTATGAAATATAATAAAGTTAAATAGGTAACAGCTAACGTGTATAGGAAGAGACCTACCTGTAGGGTACTACCTATATGCAAGAATTCTCAAGATCAGTTTTCCTTGGTAGGGATGGGAATGAGACCAAAAATGACTTGATAGTCAGAGCAACAGAGAGAGGGTTTATAATAGGCTGGCCCCAGGTGAGTGGCCAGCCTATTATAAACGCCAACCGAAAATAAGGAAGATCTGTCATACTTGAGTGGAATTTAATATATTGGGATAGGAAATATTTTTTTCTAAAGTTGAGACTCTTCTACGAGTGAAAAAGAACATTAAGGTTTTCTAGGCTTCACAATTGATCACAAAAGCCATGTGGTCTGCCGCAGTTTTTATTTAGTGGCAGGGAAGAAGTGTTCTTGGTGAATATACAATGTACATGGAGAGTGAGACCAAAATAACATTGCATGTTAATGATATCCCCAACGCTGTGCACCTGCAATAGACCAGTTAAATATACTGGCTGTTGGCGTGAGCATCCAAGGACAGGCCTGCATCTACCTCTACACGTCGCTGCGCCCACGCTCTGGAAGGAGGCCGGCAGCGAGTGCCACAGCAGAGAGAACTATGCACAAGGTAAACTTTCAGGCACTTATGATCCAACCGAGTAGTCAAAGTAAACATGAAACATGGGAGACTGACAGAGGGACAAATAACTTGTCTCATAAAGCAGAGTGAGAAGTAGCATCATCTCTTGTGATAACTGTGATCAAACAGTTCAAAAGAGGCCCCAGGCAGAGGGATGCAGAGCACAGCTCCTGGAGCAGCCTGGGAAGATCGCGTCATACAAGGGGAGAAAGTCCAGGAGCCGAACCTGGAAGGAAAGGGGTATTTCGTCCGATGGGAAAGGAAAAGAAGCAGGGATCACAGACTCTGAGTAGAGAAACACTTACAGCACAGATAAGGGTCACACTGTGGGCAATAACAGTAGGAGAAAGAAAAAAAACAATAATAATGACTGAGTACTTTCTCCGACTGCCAGCCAGCCTGGAAACTCCATCGTGGACTGTTGTGCTGGAAGCCCTACAATTAAGTCTCGGTGTCATGTGCTGCTTCATCTGACACATTGGAAGAGCCTCGCATGGCCCAAGTTCCACTCCCCTCCTGGACAAGGTACCCCAGAAGGGCCAGAGTGGGGGGGTTTCAGTTCTCCCTCCCCCGAGTCTGCATAACCATTCAAGCAAGGCAGTTACACCTGGAACCAGGAGCCACGCTCACCCCTCCTGATCCCGGGAAGCAGCCTCCCACAGCCCCTGGCTGCCCACTGTTCCTGCATGCAACTGCCACGTGGCCCCATGTGCCACGTGGTGTTGCTCTCCCCCAGGTGATGAGCATGCATCACTCCAGCAGGAATCCATCCCTCCCTCATGGGGTGAATAGGAAGCAATCAAAACACCTGCTGAAAACACACAGAAACCAAACCAATGCTTTGACCTTCTTCTACCAACTGAGTCAGATTCCCTGCAAGGTAGGGAAGTGGGGATCACATTTCTTAAACACTGCCCCTCCCCACTTGATTCTAAAGTACAAACTTGAACTACTATCTAAAAGAACAGACACACCATGCCTTTCATCCTCGCCTTTGTGCTGTGCAAAGGAGGACACCCCTTCAGCCTGGTGGAGCAAGAAGACGGAATTCTGGGTCCCTGCAATCAGGCTGGTCCCTCAGACCAGCTTAGCATTTTACATAAGACAGAAAATGTCTGTCATTGCCCAGTGTGCTTTTAGGTCTCCTCCACAGCAGCCAAATCTGTGTCTTATCTTAAAAACACAGACGTCGCTCCTGCTTCCATTCCCGGTACTTACTGAGTGTTTAATAACAGAGAAAGTCCTTGATGCTCTTCCACTGAACTACTTACTTCATCTTTAAAAGTGGGTGCAAAAAAACCCCTAAAACAGATGCAATTATTATTTCACACCTATTTAAGGAGTAATAATAGCTAAAGATTCCAGAGCAAGTGGCCAATTACTAGTGAACTAAAAATTTAAAAAAAACTATTCCATTTTAATTTGTTTAAACTCCACAACCAACACTCTGCAACTGATCATGTTCACACCCTACGAACAAGGAAACTGGATCACAGAGAAGTTAAGAGAAGTCCTTGAGGTTTCACAGATGGTATATGGTAAAGCTCAGATACTGATGCAAACATACCAGCTTCTAGTGCTGGTCTTTTATCAATTACACTATCCAGAGGATCAATTAGATGAGAATTAATATATGAAACTGCCTATTAGCATGTCTATCACAACGTAGGCCTTAAACAACCCTTTCCTCCTCCCCTTCTTCTTCAAATCAGCCCTCAGCAAACTTCAAAAACAACATTCACAATAAGAGTTCTCAGTCCTGAAAAAAAGAATTTAAACGTGGATGCCCCAAGGACATAAAAATGTCACAAGCGGAATGCACGCCGAAAAGAGATGTCCCTCCCTAAACACATCAAAGGGGAAGCCTGTCACATACCGGACACACAGACAGGCCAGGACGTCCTGGCGGGGCAGAGAGGAGAACGCACCCGGGATGGGTGGCAGCAACAGACGAGATGCTTGCACACAGAGGAGGGGCGTGACTGGCCCGTGTGTCATTCAAGACGACACACGGGAGGTGCTGTAAGAGGAAAAATGATTTATTCGAGGAGTTAGGAGGTAAAATGTGGAATGTTTTACTCTTACTGAGACAGATGCTGCCTTGTGAGGAGCTCTTTCGCGTCTGTTCACCCAGCTTCCTCTGTTGCTTCCAGGTCGGGAGGTGGGGCCGAGGAATTCGGAGGAAGCCACTTGAGGCCTTCCCATCCTACTGGTATTCCCCGTGTTCTTCCCGAATGCATGTAACAATTCAACAAAATGTGTTTTTCAAATCCGTTAAGGGTAGCGGCATAATCGTTATCCCGAGAAGCAACAAACAAAGCCAGAGAAATAAAAGTCTCCAAGTAAGTTCAGGAAGTACAAACAAAGGAATTCTCCAGTAAATGGTACCGTGAAAACCCTACAGTCTTGGCTTTCAGACATGACTGCTCTGTCTTCTTCTTCATCCGTCTCATGCGTGTCCTGTTCACTGCAAGTGAGCTCACCTCTGCAGCTCTGTTCTTAGACGGTGTCTGGCTCAGATCCACGGTGAAGGGAGGACCAAAAAACCAGTGAACTACTACACTAATTATGGGTCCGAGGTACCCTGAGACCTTCAAAATCCCAAACCCAAATTATTTTCAAAAGGTATTTTATTAATCTACAGAATGACAAATGTCTATCTGATGAGAAGCTTCAAAGGAAATTTTAATTAACTCTGCTTCTGTAGAATGTGGGAGAGGACCTGCCACAGATTGGACCTTTTCTAAGTCCTGCCTGTGCCCTCAAGGTGACAAGAAGCCATTGCTCGAAAAATCCTATTCACGAGATGGCACGGAATTTGGAAGTGTGCTTACAGGCAAGTTACCTAGCATTTCGGTATCTTAAATTCCATCTTCTATAACATCAATATCATAATAGTATATACAACACTGAGTCTTTATAAGAATTAAATGAATTAAAATCTATAAAGTGCTTAGGATATTTGTATGTACATATTACTTTATTATAACAGACCTACTATAACTGTGCCCTTAGCCTATTGCTGGGAAGAGCCAAAACCTAAACAAATAGGATATTTATTCTTTAAAAAAATTAAATGTCAAGATACTGTGTTTTCCCTATCAAACTAGCAAGGATTGAACAACGGTGAAAATACTGCTGTTAAAAACATATGTAGTTGAATCGGCATTTGTCACTGTGCCAGCACATAACTACACTGGTGCAACCACTTTAGAAATTAAGACATTATTCTGCCATATTTTCATGGAGAAGAACGGAAGAAAATATACCAAAGGAAAAGCATGGTTACAGCCACGTAGTATACATCCTAGAAGCATTATTTTTATTTGTACAAAAATGGTCAGAATACGATCCTAAAGCACCTACACAAGTACCTGTAACACAAGGTACAAATTTAGGGACGTGAGTGAGACAGATGAGGTGCTCCCAGGAGTTGGAAACGCTGCTTCCAACGGAAAGTAGCTACGTCAAGTTCAGGCAACGTTGGCATTTGTACAGCTGGGATTCAGACTGCCAGAGAATGAATGCAGGAGCGCGTTTGGTACCACGAGACAAACAACAGGTACAGGGCTGGCCTGTGCAGAATGAGGAACCAGCAAACCCTACAGCTAGCTAGCAAAGTCTACAGAAGGGCATTGCTGGTGACATCCCAAGTCGTAACAGGAATATTGCACGCACCAGTCAGGTTTCGTGGGGGCAATGGTAAAAATAAAAAATAGATGAAAAACTTTTTAAATGAGGCAAAACCGTGTTTTCTTTCTTACTAAGGTTTTAAAATTATAAGATTTCCAATAAAAATCCCCATTTCTGGAACCGCTGCCCTGAATAGTGGCCAGAAGGGGCCGTGTCTCCTTCAGAAGCACGAGCTGGCCTGGTCACCGCCCCTACCTACCTGCGTGGACCGCTGGTTCCCGCCGTCCAGAGGTCGACCTTCCAGAACATTGCAGTCGGGGTCCCACGAAGGCCTTGGAAGCCCGCTGAGCGCGGGATCAAGACGTATTTCAAGACTATACTACAAGGCATTTCTTGGATAATAGAGTTTTGAACAGCGAGGATTTGACCTGGGCAGGTCGGCTATCTGCAGGAGGGGTGGGGTTGTTGCTCCCGCCCCCAGTAACTCCACTCCAGTCCTTTCTACCTGCGGGTTTGCATCCGCTGATTCAACCAACAACAGATCAAAAGCAGCATTTTCGCATTGCCAACGGCAGATTCCCAGCTGCGAATTCCCAACTGTGAACAAAAGAGTATTTTTGCTTTCCCAACCGCAGATTCCACGCTGGGGGGCGTGGAAAAGACTGTTTTCACTTCTCAGTTGGTTGAGTCTGCGCATGCGAAGGGCCCACTAGGCGAAAGTGAGAGGTGGGTTTTCGACCCGGTGAGGCTGGCCAGACACCTGCTGTTGTTCGAGGGTCAAATGCATTGTCTCTGTAGGTTAAAAAAAGAAAAAATAAATTAAAAAGATGTGTGCGTTCAGTGGTTTGTACCAGGGCAGGTCACGTCCAAAAGGTGGCGCGGGGGCACGTGCGTTGCGTGGCACAGAACGCTGCAACAGCTGATCTTGTTTAAGGGATTGTTTTTTTCCAATCTGACTGACCCCTTAAAATAACTCAAATGTTTTATTTCCCTCCTCTCTTCTCCAGAACACTTTTTCCCCCTTTTCTTATTCTAAGACACATTAAACCGAAATGCCACTGTTCTTCCTTACGGACACCTGTTCTGAGTTTAATTAGTATCCGTGGCATTAGCTTAGTCCTTTTTCTGGTCTGTGATGCCACTGCTCTCGGACATGTATGAGATTAGTATGTTTCTCCGTGTTCTTTCGCGTCCTTTATTCCTTTAAGGTCTCAAGCCCGTTGTTAAATTTTTTGTTGGGTTTTTTTTTTCCATTTTCATGTTTAACCCTTACGCTCTCTGAGTCTTTTTTCAAAGCAGCTGATCCCGGACTTTTGTCCCTGAGATTGGATAGTTCCTTTAAAGAATCTAGTTTCTTTTTGCAATGTGAAAGGATTTCTACGTGAAACGATGAAATGTTTGACTTATCTCCTTGAGGACAGGAGCCTGCATTCCGTAATGATGACAATATGAACATTTAATGTTTCTCATGAGCCAGACCCTTTCCTTAGTATTAAAGATGTAGAAACGTATTTACAGCCGTTTAAGCTTCACAATTTAAAAAGTAGATGCTGTTTTCCCCCTCCACCTTGCACAGGTGAGGGGCTGAGGTATGGAACCCCAGGTCACACTGCCATCACACACAGCTACCTGGGAGCAGAGCCAGGCTTCCCAGGCAGGCAGGTGGGCTCCGGCATCCACCTGTACCCGCAAGGCCATCTGCCTCCTGCCTGTCCCCGCCCCTCTGACCCCCACTCACTGCCCGGCTTCCAGGACAGCAGGGCCCTGAGCACTCCCTGGCTTCGGTTCAATTTCACTTTAAAGTGCTAAGATCAGTGTAAAGGTCAGATGGGAAAAACGGAGACTGTGAATGCTTAGCTCTCGTTATCATGGCAGAATACATGATAAAAGATGTTCTATTAAGCCCTTATCTGGGGCTTTCATTTGCACAGTCTGTCATTTTTTACTCACACACGACCCTTCAAAGTGTAGATGTAAAATAGGAGATTCTTATATCACAATTCTCCTTTAATCACATAGATACCCTGTTTTTCAAACGTTGAAAAGAACACGATATAACAAATGCCCATTTTTTCCATCACCCCAGATCCACTCTGGTTAACATTTTCTTTTTCTTGCATGGTAAAATTAATGAACCAATGAAGATAAAGGTGCAGTGCCTTTTAGGGAACACAATTCTTTTTTGTGTTTTTTTTTTTGGCAAGATCAAGTTTTCATTGATCTGAGAGCTGAGCTGGTTCGTTGCCAAGAGTGAATCCCTCTCTGACCGAAGATGAATCTTCCCTCATAACTCGCCACCCACCTCAGTAACATACAGAGGGAGGCATCGTGTCTAAAGCTGTTTTTGCCATCACCTCGTTAAACTCAGCTAACCAAAGCTGAATCGTCTTTAAACATACTGGTTTATAATGTTATTAATTTTCCCATGATCCATTAGGATAACTCCATGACAACCTTTTTTCAACCTGGCAAATACTTCCACCTGAAATATTATTTATAAACCAGTATCTCCCCAAGCTACAGTGCTGAAGACCTTGAATTTTCTCCTTGTTTTTGCTATAAAATGTTTTTAAGATTTCAAGATAGGTTTCCAAAGAAATTCTCTGCAGAAAGCCCAAAAACCAATCAGTGTTCTTTAAGCCTCATACCAGTCAACAAAATCCTTTACTCCTATCTGCTGAATTAGCACATCTGTGAGGAGCTGAGCTTAATCTTTTCATCCTCTTTCATATTGTCTGCCTTTGTGAAAAGATCTTTAAAGTATATAACCTTTACACTTTCATCCGCTCCCTGTTTTTCTATTTCCAAAAGAATGCACCAAATATCCTATTCCCGGCATTTTCTGCAGCTATTAGCTTCTGAAACCTTTGTCCCACCTGAGTGTGTAACCACTTCACTTACAAGAATACAGCAGGTCCTCAAAGAACATAGTATTCTTCAACGCCATGTTAGTATAACATTGATGAGAAAATAAGAATCGATTCCCGGTGGGACCCCTGTCTGTAAGGTGTTGGCATGTCCTCCCCATGCCTGGGCGGATTTTCCTGGGTATTCCAGTTTCCGCTCATGCCCCAAACATGTGCACGTGCTGCATTATCCTGATGGGAGTGACCCTGCAGAGGAAGAGCATCCTGCCCAGGGTGGGCCCCCCTGGCACCCCGAGCTGCAGGCGAAGCTCCGACCACCACGACCTTGAACTAGAATCAGAGGGTTGGAGAATCATCATCTCACTCCTTTGTATTCATCTTTTTTAAATGTATGTATAGCTCACATGTATTTCCATGTTTAACATTGGGAATGTTTGGGGTCTGCGTTTAGAAGTTTGGTGATGATTTTTTCACCACAAATAGGACGTAGGAACTTAATTCTTGTTTCCATTATTAGCCTGGGGCACACTTGGCTTTGTTATATGACATGTTGCTTAAAGTTTCTGTTTCCAAGAACCTATCATTAATGACAGCTTACTACAGGATACTTCCTCCTTGCTGGTGTGGCAGGGTGGGTTGGGGGGTAGTAGTAATGTGTACATACGTAGCGTATACCAGATGCCTAGGTCCAGCAGGATTTTGACATTCTTGGACCACCTGGCTGTGTACAAGCAAAGGTCAGCGCACTTAAACTTGTACAATGTTACATAGCTATTTGCTTTCATTTTATTATATAAAAACTATGTTGTCTTTAGTGCATCATTATTCAGCTTGTGTGAAAATCAACACTGTTTTTATCACAATGGTCTCAGATCCACATGTATAAACAAACACATTATAATTTGGAGCTATAGGTGAAAATAAAGGCTGTGATAACCACCATTCTGTAGCAAAATGTGTAAAACACTACTATATTTGTCACATTATGCAAACAGAGGCAGACACATATCAAAAAAATGGCATAGGCGAGAGCTCATAAAGCAATCAATAGAACTATCTAGCTTGTTACACAAGGATATGACTGCTGACTTTGAGAAAACAAGCTAACATTAAGTAGTTAAAAATATCACTATAGCTATGAAAGGCAGATATGACCCTAAAGCACCCAGACGCACCCATTGCAAACCAGCACTCGTGTGTGCAGTCACCTGCCGCTCACAGGTTACATGTCACCTATGAGGGAGCCTTTTGCCATTATTCACATATAACCCCTGGTTCAACAAAATCGTCCCTTTGGAGGCAAAGGCCTAGTTCAGGCACGTTTCACGGAGGAGGCACCGAGCCAAGATTTTGTGTCCTGTCTCTAACGAGGTCAAATGGCATCATCTCTGACCTACTGGCCCAGTTTTCTGTAAGATGCTGTGTCACTCTCTCTCACATCCACAAGTGAGGTAGCTGCTGGCCCCCCGTTGGGAGACTGCTGCTGGTCTCGCTTGATACCTTCGGGAGGAAGAGGAGTGGGCGACACTGATACAATTGGGTCCCAAATTTCCCTGAAATCTGGAAGAGCCCGGGACCTACCCACAAATGAGACGACCAGTGGACAATGTCACGTCCACTGTGCTTCTGAGTTCTATTTCCCCCACCTTAGTGGGACCTACATACCCACCCACGTCTGTCACTGCCCCTGTGGACATGCCCACCCTGCGCTGTCCTTACCGGAAAGTCCCGTTGACCCTCGGCACGGAAATCCCCATGGGGATTAGTGCTTGGCCGGAAGGCAAGACTTTGCTTCCAAGGCACTGATTTGCAGGACCAGGTTACAGAGGACAATGTAGTTGGTGCGTCTCCCTGGTCTACACCACGCAACCCCCTCAGGTTTACCCGTTCCAACACTGGGGAACACGCACGCTCAGGGAGGTACCCCCAGGTATCCCACGTCCAGGTGCATATCCTCATGCAGTCTGAGCATGTGCAGGGATCTCCTCCAACTGCATGCCTATGTTCTTCCATAACGTGCCTCTTCCCTAGGAATCTAACGACGTCTCCAGTGACCTTCACAGAAGCCCGAGGTCACGTAGCTGTCTCGCTAGGACTTCTCCGTCCCTGAGGTGGGAAAACCGCTCACCCCAGAGGGCTTCTAACACACACTCATTAAGTTGCACGGTCCTGGGTTACTCACATTGATCAGGTTCTCAAAGGCTAAGTCTTACATTAGTGGTGAGTCAAACCATATTTTTCACTCAATTGTGTTTCCTAATGGGCAAGCTCCACAGTTCCTTACCTGACTTTCTGCTCACCAGCCTTTCCTAATCCGTCTCCATTTTTCTGGTCCTGGAAACTCTGCACTCAGTTTAGCGGTCCATGCGGCACGTCTTTGGAGCCCTCTGAGAGGAAACTCACTATGTGCAACTATAAAATAGTGTCACGGTTTTTTTTCTATAATTCTGACACACATCTGGTTTTATACACCCCTGAGGATTCTCTGCATCAGGATACACACTCCCGCCCCATAACACAGCATTGTTCCTTTTAGTTTATCTTATAGTGTCTGCCGTGTTGTCCCAGTTCAGTACCAACTGGGCCATGCTCTTGTCTTCTTAGTAATTCGACTCTTTTCAAACCTTATTACATAAAAGTGACAATGTCGAATAACATAAAATGTAATTTGCATGAGAAAGTAATATCGACCAATTGGGTAATGGCACACTTTAAATAATATCACTCTAATTAATTGGTAAGAATTTCCAACATTATATTTTTATTCCTAATTCATGTAGTTAATCTGACATTTCAAGAATTCATATACCATGATGTCTTGTCAGATGTCCTTCCAGCCAAGCCAAATAACATTCACACTGATGGACATATTTCAGATGCATTAACGCAAATTCTTTAGTAGGCAAGGAGAAAAAAGGGGAGAGAGAAAAAGAGAAGTAGATATAAATGTATAGGGATTTTTTTTCAAAGATTTTATTTATTTATTTTTAGAGGGCAGGGAAGGGAGGAAGAAAGAGAGGGAGAGAAACATCGATGTGTGGTTGCCTCTTGTGCGCCCCCTACCCAGGGCCTGGCCCAAAAACCAGGCAAGTGCCCCAACTGGAAATTGAACAGATGACTCTTTGGTTTGCAGGCGGGCACTCAATCCACTGAGCCACACCAGCCAGAGCAAAGTATAGGGATTTTTTAAAAATATACCTTATCATATGTACCATTCCCTGAGCTTAGCCTCTCAAGAACATCATCCGGTTTGAGGAAGTCATTGCTGTCCCAGTGGTGACGTTTGGACGGGGTGCTACTACCAGCATGCTTTGCCAACAGCTCTGCCCCCAAGGGGGCTGGCAGGGCCCACGTTATCCAAGATCCTGGAACCTAAGTGAATTGAAGGGGAAAAAAAGCAAAAGAAAAAACTTAAACAGTGGAAAGATATAAAAACAAATCAAAACCCAGAGGTTCAGCCCACTGGTGATATAAAACCCTGGTGTGGTTCGGACTGTGTTCACAGCAGGTAGAACCACCCCTCACAGCCTTGCTCGGGTTTTGTTCCTGTTTTAGGTGAGGTCTCGAGTTTCACGAACACATTTTAGCATGTTTAAACCGGGAAAGTTGTTACGTAGCTGCCAACAGGAGAAGTTTGCATCGAGGAGGCCTTAGACTACAATGAATATGGAACAGATTAAGGTGAGTCGGGAGGAAAGAACGGCTCCTAGGAAAGAGGTGGATACATGTGCTCACTTTCCCTTCGGGTTCTGGGAATGGACGTTCCAGGTAGAAATGGAAACAACGTCTGCAGCTGGTGTTCCTTTTCCTGAGTTTACTTCCAGCCTCAGAGGATGGAGTGACGCTAGGTTTTCCAGCTAGAATACGATCCCGACGCCTTTGCTTGCCTTGTATGTCCCCTGCATGAAAGGGCTTCGTGTTTTTACACGTTACGAAGTTGGAACTATTGATGTTATCCTAGCTGCTTGTTACCTGCTGGAGGACTCGGAGGAGCTTTCCAGGTGGAGAGAGTGGGTGTGCCCTTCCTTCCTCGACTCCACAGTCGGCACCCAAATCCTCCGTTCTGTGAGCATCAGGAGCTCTCCTACCAAAGGAAGAATCCGAAGTTTAAGTGATCCGATGACCATGCTCCTACCAGGCAGGAGACTGTGCCAAGAAGGGGGCGGTGTGTATGGCCACTCCTGGAAAGCAGAGCCAGCCTTCGAGCCCTCCTTCTCTGGGTAGACACAGAAATAGAGATCAGAGGTGGAGGCGGGGGTGGGGGGACAAGGAGAGGGAGAGGAGGAAGAAGGGCACCAAGGAAATGAACATAATCCAGGTGCTGGCTGGCGGTGTGCATTTTAGAAAGGGTGTCTCGTGCACGATATAGTGAGCATGGAGACCCCTGTTGTAGTATAACCCTTCAACCTGCCACAGGACTAGACCTTGATTATTCCCACCACACAAACACTGGTGATTATGTGAGATGATAAAGGTACTTGCTATTGCTAAAATAGCAATTGGGTTTATGTGTGTGTGTGTGTGTGTGTGTGTGTGTGTATGTATATATAATCAATATATTGTATTACTTAAATCTCCAGAATGTAATATGTCAAATATAGCTCCAGTAACAAGATGAAGGGTCTTCCCCCACCCCTTACCCTATTGCCTCTCCAACCTGCAACACTGTGGTCCAGGGCAGACGCTCTTCTTCCCACAACCAAGGTGTTCTCATTATATGTATATTCTTTCCTGCTCTATGGTACTTGGGGAATCTCGGTTTCACCAGTAGAAGGTTCCATTCCTCCAGGAACCTCGGTTGTCTGCAGACCCAAGTTCAGACCTTAGACATCTCTTCCGCCCCTGACGTCACCTCCTCGTGGCCTCAGACCCAGCACCTGGGCGGTGACAAACTGCGTGTGTTTCTCTGTGCCTGGCAGCCCCTCTGCTCAGCTGTCCCTTTGCGTGAGCATCACGGCCACGGGGCCCATGCCTTTCACACCTGGAAGTCCCCTCTGCCTTTTACACCCTTGGAAAGTGTCTGTAGTTTCACACTCCAATCTTCTCTGAAAAAATAACTATTGACTCTTTCCCTTTTATGCCCCTAGAACATGTGGGCTGTGTGATTTTATTTTGTGTTTCCTTCAGAGTCAAGGGGGTTTCTTTTTTATTGGCTACAAAATATGCATGTTGAGGTCAGTGGTGAAAAGGTCTGACATGTGTGCATGCATGTATGTAATACATGATTGCTATATGAAGAAATCATTTTTTAAAGCTCTCTTAGTTACTCAAAGTTAAAGGAAATGTGGCTAATAAAAATACACTGAATATTTATTCTGTTCACAGTGCTAAGCTGGACACGTGGTAAAGATGAACTTGGACAACATGCATTCTCTTTAAGTGGAAATCTCTTCAGCTCTTTCCTGTCTGAGCAGACTCGGTGTTCCCCCGGCTGCCAGGGAGCTTCTACAGCAGCCCGGCACCCACCAAGCTCTCCCGGGGAGAGCCTCATTTCCAGCCTCAGCGCTTCCCTGAGACTCGGGGAACCCAAACAGTGACTTCAGACCTCGCACACAGGAGCCCGGGTGTCAGAAAGCCTGTTTCCCACGGCTTTGGAGGAGAGTTGGTGGCTTGGCTGGCAGGTGGCTCTGGCCCAAGGTACTCGGGGGTCCTTTATAATGAGAGGAAGCCCACAGCCATCGCCTGCCTCCTCCCAGACACAGAGCGAAGCAAAAAAGACAAATCCCGCCTCTATTTACAAGACGTTGTCTTTGTATGTGAGTTATTTGGTTCATTTAAAATGTGCTAGAGTTGTGTTTTATTTTGATTACATTTGAACAAAAAAATTCCCCAATGACATGAATAGACAAACTCTGGTCCTGGATACTAGGACTTCTCAGCAATGAATATGTAGGAAGAGATTTTCTTCCCTTCAGAATTAATAGGTTAGAGACCCATATTTCATTCTGAGCAAAACTCAATTTATTTTAGAGTCCATGCTGGCTTTGCTCCGCACTTCTATCCAGTAGAGAGTAAGCAGCGACTCTTCTATAAATTCCCCTTCAAATTCTTGGTAGATCAGTGAAGATCAAAGTAGAAAGAATTTAGAAAATCCCAGCCTGGCACTGAAAGCCTGCTTCAGGAAAGGGTGAAAATAGACAGTGTGAAGTTTATAAAAAAAAGAAAGTAACTTTTTTCTTTCCTACATGCAAAGCGGTGAATACAGACTCTGTGTAGAATCTGTGAAGAACACAGAATCAGAAAAGAACTAAATTCCAGATGCAGGTTTGATGGTTCCAGGCTGGGAGACTTTGGGGCTGGTTTCCTCGTTCAGAATCTAAGGACATTGGTAGCACCGCTGAGTGAGCCTTTGGGACGCCTTTACAGAAATTAGCCAATGACGCCCAGCCATGTGTAAGCTAGACAAACTCCAAGTGCTGTTTATCCCAGGAATGCAAAAGCTGTTTTAGCATGCGGAAAGTCAATGTACGTCATATATGTCCATGCACGTCATACTGTCACCGTGGCATGGTAATATGTAATAATATGTTATGATGCTGGCATTATACGAAGCCTACAAACATCTAAGGCCATAGAAATTAAAAATGGTTCTTCTGGGGATAAAAAGGTCCAGGGATTTGAGAAGTGCAGATTGGCAGTTATAGAAGAGTCACGTGACGTAAAGAACAGCACAAAGAATCTAGCCAATAATACCGTGGGGTGCCAGGTGGGTACTGGGAGTATCACTCTGTAAAGTATATGATTGTCTAGTCACTGTGCCATATACCCAAAGCTGACACAACATAATACCGAATGTCCACTACAACTGAAAAATAAAATTTTTGGAAAGCATGTTTCCTCCGGGGTTGTAAGGAGTTCACACTGACTTCAACGGGGCGCCAGGCAACTCTCTGGAATAAGGGACATATCGTATGTGTCGTGTGGGGTGATGGTTACGTGGGTATATGCAGTTGTCAGAGGTATCAACCCAAATACTTCAGGCTACTATGAATAAGAAACATCTAAATTTCAAAAGCAATATGTATAAAATATAAAGTGTACATATTTCGATGAGTAGATAAGGTTCTTAACAGTGTCCTAGGTACATGGTAAATCAACTCAGAGCTTAACAGAAGGCTGTCAAAACCAGTAACCAAAATATTTTATTTTTTTAAAGATTTTATTTATTTATTTTTAGAGAGGGGAAGGGAGGGAGAAAGAGATGGAGAGAAACATCAATGTGTGGTTGCCTCTTGCTCACCCCCTACTGGGGACCTGGCCTGCAACCCAGGCACGTCCCCTGACTGGGAATCGAACTGGCGATGCTTTGGTTCAGAGGCCGGCACTCAGTCCACTGAGCCACACATGCCAAGGCCAATAAGTGGGCTTGCACTTGTTGTGAATATGACAACAAACAAACAAAACCCTGAGTGGAAGACAGAGCTCATAGACCCAGTTCATCTTCAGCAGTCACTACCCACGTGCTTTTAGGATCATTGTTTAGTCTCTCACGAAGTGGAGGCCACCGCCTTCATCCTCTGCACAACTTCAGGCGAAGGTGACAGGAGCGCTCAGACCAAGCGAACATGCTAGGAAAACGTTAGGGATCATTAAGATGAGCAACCTCCACACTGGGTGTCAGTTGTGATATTTGTTCTTCTCTCCCCGCTCCGGTGGCTACAGAGTCCTGAAGAAGTAGGAGCTAACACATGGCCTCCCAAGGAGACAGCTGAGCTTGCCATCCAACCCGACAGGCTTTATCTGGGGCGGGACACCTTCAATTTGCTCCTGGCATCAGTGCGAGGTGAGCCGCAGAGAGGAACCTGGGCTCCTGGCGGCCTCACTGATACCCAGTGAGGGTCAGTCTCCACCAATGAGATGCTGTGGGAGTGGCCAGGCCCCGGCCCGTCTACTTTTCTGATTGGTCAGGATGCAGCCTCTCCAAGGAGGGCAGCTGGGGAAATCACGTTTGTTTATTTGTTTGTTTGTTTTGTTCTAGTGTTCTAACACGCCCTTTTCCGTTTTTATCCCATTCCTCGTCCCCAGGGCAAGAGGTTCAGCTTTTATACTTGGAGCGTGGGGGACGTGTACAAACACGCAGGGCACACTAAATCCCCTTATTTCTTTCCCTTCATAAACCAAGAAAATTAAAGTTTTGTACATGTCCAGCCTTAAAACACTTCATCCAAATCAACTCAAAGAATTTCTTGAAGTATCATTTGATTGAATTCAATTCTGAAACACAAAACTGAGAGGACTTCTTAGAGAAAAACGATGGTAAGAAAAGGTATCACAGGCAAAACTGGACTCCTTGCTCTAACATACCTCTCTGCACAGAATGATCTGGGGAGGGGGGGAACCCCAGCTCTGTATGAAGTTCTTTGGGAAAGTGAGTTACAGAAACGATACCCTCCTTAATCTCTGTTCACGAACAAAGAGTGGTCACATGTGAGATTCTAGCTCAGGTCCTTTTTGCAAAGGACTGAGGCCAAACTGAACATGGAATTTTTTTCATGCTCATTAACATCACACTTGGGGGCATGCGCAAGTATTGCCTCACGTGGATTCGCAATACCTTGTGTGACTCTGTGAATAATGGTCCTCAGCTCTGTTCAAAGAGGAGGCTTGGATGTTGGGCTCAAAGGCCCACCGCCAATTTCACTCTCCATTTTGCAGAAACAGCTAATGCATCGTTTGACTCTAACTCCCCTGGAGTGTGCCTCTCGGGGCAGAAGGAAAGAGAGAGAGAGAGAGAGAGAGAGAGAGAGCAAGAACAGATACAGCAGGGAAAGCAAATGATAGTTCTGACGTGGGACCTGGAGGTGCTGGGCTTCAGTGAGTCTCACGGTCAACCATGAAGCCAAGGTCATGTTTGGAGGCAGAGAGCAGCTTCCTGCATCTGAACACTCCTTAGCCCCAGAGGAAAGAAGCGTGAGTTTTCTCTGAGCTGAGCATGACCTTCGGCAAGTTTTGCTTTACTTTAGCTTCGATTCCCGTGTGCGAAACAGGGTGGGGTAACATCGGCCCCGCAGCCGAGGTCTGTGGCAGGGGTGGCATCCAAGGGGAAGGATGCATTTAAATGTGTTTTTAAAAGTGTAGAATGCTGTCAAATGTGAAGTGTGATTAAGGTATACATTTCAAAGGCAGAGGAGCTGCGCACCTTGGAGTGAGGGTCAGAGACCAGGGGTGGCTGGCAGCTTTCCCGGGAAGGGTTTAATTGCTGCATGGTTTCCAGCCGGGGCTTTCTCTCAACCTTTGGGAGGTGGGTGGAGGTGCTCTGTTCTCTCGGAGGCTGCAAAATGGCCAGCAGCTGAGAAGTGCACGGTGTTACTTCTTTTCAGGCTTAAAACCATCAGAGAAGTGTCCCTGGCCTTCCGGGATGGCCAAGAAATCCAAATCAGAGAGAGGTAAGTGGATCACAGAAAAGTCCAAAGAACATGAATTCCCTGGAGAACAAAAGGCTCTTGTTATTAAACCTTTTCACGTAGGTGTGTGACCTTGAAGACACTGATATTGCTCATACATGCCAGTTATATTTGTTTGTGTGTAACTTAGATGTCAGCTCCCTGCATATCTTGAATCTTTCAGCATAATAAGGACAAGATTTTCAGTGATACTTAAACTCAAATGGCTCATAAAAATACCCTGAATATGCTGAGATCTAAAGAGCTTATATTTTTCCTTTTCTTTTCGTGTTCACGTTCCCTTCTTTGTCTGCATCGTCCCCCTCTGGTCTGTCCCCTGCTCCATCCCGTACTGGTCCAGTCCCTTCAGCCCCCAGAAGAGTACCGCCTGTACACAATGCGAGCCTCAAACGAAGTTCATGTGCAGTAGAAGAATGTAGTTGAGTGGCTTTATGGCAGATAAATTCAAATGTTTCAAAGCAGCTCCCCCCCTTCTGCAGGGGATATGGCCCAAGACCCCCAGAGGATGCCTAAAACCATAGACAGAACTAACCCTATATATATATATATATATATGCACTATATATATATATGCACTATATATATACACACACACACACCGTATATATACCATATATATACACCATATAATGATTTTCCTTATACACACATCTCTATAATAAAGTGTAATTTGTGATTTATGCATATGAAGAGATTAATAACTAGTAAGATAGAACCATTATGGCAATACACTTTATTTTTTTTAAGATTTCATTTATTTATTTTTAGAGAGGGAAGGGAGGGAGAAAGAGAGAGAGAGAAACATCAATGTGCAGTTGCTGGGGGTCATGGCCTGCAACCCAGGCATGTACCCTGACTAGGAATCGAACCTGTGATGCTTTCATTTGCAGCCCGAGCTCAATCCACTGAGCTACGCCAGCCAGGGCTTGACAATACACTTTAATAAAAGCTAGTTGAATGTGGTCTCTCCCAATATCTTGTTGTGCTGCACTCCCCATTCCTATGATTACATGAGATGATCAAATGCCTTATTACTTCGAGAACTTTGCCCCTTGTATTCAAGGACGCACTTTGTGGCTCCTCTCTGGCATTCCTACATCGCCAGCTTCACCACTCTGGAGCCAAGGGACCGTTGTAAGTAAAATGAGGGAAACGTGGACACAAGCGCTGAGATCAGGTGACCAGGAATCTGAGAGTGGAGAGCAGACAGTGAGTGAGTGACCACAGGGTGGAGGGGACGGACAGAGCAGAGGGGCTGGACAAAGGTACGGCTCACATTCCGGGCAGAACAGGATGAGACAAGGTAGGATTTCACCCTCCTACTCCATACACCGTGAAACTTAAAACTCATGGATTGTGCAATCTTCCATTTAACATTCCAGGACCCCAGTGCACCACGGGCCTCTGTAACCATGGACAGTAAATCCACGAGTCCATGAGCGAGGGGATGACCGGTGCATGGGGATATCCCAGCCTCAGGAATTTCCCTGAAATGCCCCCCTTCCTAGAAAAGGCTCCCGGCCCCTCCCTTCTCTCTCAGCCACCTCGAACCCTTGCTCTCCTCTCTTCCCCAAAACTCCTCAGAAATGAAGTAAATCCTTTCTATGCCAGCACCAGTGAAAATGGTGGTCTACTGTAATGTAAAACAAGGAGTACAGGCCGGAAGAAAGTACAGGTTTGATGGTCACTTGGCTGTTCTTTCCCAGCAAAGGGCAGGGGTGAGGCGGGGGCCCAAGGAGCACCCTGTTCTCTCTGCCCCCCAAAGCTTACGGACGAGCCGACAGTATGAAGCCACCACAGGGAAGAGTCCTGGGAGGAATAACCTTGTTTGTAGAAAATCTTTTTTATTTTGCAATAAAATTAGGTCTTAATATAATTTTTATGTGGACAAGGACGGACTGGTTTCCTCTGTGTAATAAAGTAGGAAAATGTTCTATTTTGTAAAGCTGGGCGGTGGGTAACTGTGTGTTGATTTTATTAGACGTATGTATACATATAATGTTTTGATTCATAAAAACTTCATTTAAAAACAGCAAGTCATTTTTCCAAACATTACAAAAGAGTCTGAACGTAAAACAAAAAGCATTTTAATAAATCCTGCCTGGTTTCATGTAGTATTCCTCTTATAAATGTTAAGAATGAAGAGAGAAGGTGGCTTGCTCCAGGGGTCTCTCGTTTGTTTGTGCAGAAGGAGCACGCAGCTGGGGGAAAGCCTCCCGGTGGCAGCTGGGGCACAGACGGACCCAAGTTCTAGGACAGGCTCCTAAGCTAAGCAACTGTGACCTTGAGAAACACATTTCTCTGACATTTATTTGTGAAGCAGGAATTGCATTTTCAAACTGGGAGGGATCACCGAATTCCATTCGTACTTTATAGATAAAGGAATTCGGGTCCAGACCGACTGAGGGCCGTGGCCAGGGGCGGTGCCTCCTGACCCCCAAGCCCAGGTGGAATCCAGGTCCCCCCTTGCCGGCGGTCCAGCCACTGAACAGACTTCACCAGAAGCCCCGGAACTGCCTACCTAAAGTGTTTGGGGGTAAAATGATACCAAAGAAGTATCATTTCTTGGCTTCGAGCGAGGATTTATTACTTCCTGCATAAGATGGGTGCATTGCAGATCTACTGTTTTGTTTTTTTTCTTTTTCTGACATTTTCGCTTCTATCAGTGTTGACACTATTTCAGAGCTGAAGCAAGTTAGTCCCAATTTTCTGGCCAACAGTGCCATCTGGTGGCCACCTAAAAAGAGTCTACATGGACTAATAACTGTAAGTTCTAAGACTTCTTGAGTCTTCAAGGAGCACCTCACAGCAAGGGCAGGTGAAACTATGGCGAGAATTGGTTCTCTCCGAGGCTTGGGAGATCAAGAAGACAGGAAGAGGGTTATTCAATACGTTTAGTCACGAGCAAGACAGCGTCCAAGTAGCTAGAAAGCACCCAAGCAAGTACATCTTTAATAGTTTGCCATCCACTCTCTGGTAGCTCATTACTTCCTAAGACGGCATGTTATTTTATCCTTTTCTTTCCCCTTTACTCTTGTCACTATTGAGGCAGACAGCAAAGAAGGGCCAACTCGGGGGGGAAACAAACCAGTAGCAATAAAAACAGAACTAGCTTTGAGGTTCAAAAACTCTAAACTCTTGTGCAGATGAAGAAGATTTAAACAAAAAGCTGGAAGAACGCTCCAGATTAAGAGAGGGAAAGAGTTTCTCGGGTGGGCAGGCTGGGGGCAGGGGTAGATTTCTTTCTGGGGGCTGCAGGGAGAGGGCAGACGGGGGCGGGGGGGACTTCAGGTTCAGGGGCTCCTGCCGGCACAGCTCCAGAGAGGTGGACACAGTCTGGCAGTGCCCCCTCCTGGGTCTCCGCGGATGAAGCCACAGAGAGTTTTGCAGAGAATCTTTTGCACCAGCAGCTGGGGACCGGAGTTTTCCTGTACTCACGAGGGCACGTGAGGCCACCTACCCGAAGGGCCGGCGAAGCAGGACAGACAGGACAACAGCCTCAGCTACGGCAGCTGACGCCAACATGGACTGTGGCATCAACGATGAGATGCCCCCTCCCTCCTCCCTCCCCAGCATGATAAACAAACTGGCATGGTGAATCGTATATGTCACCTTGGCAGTCACAGTACCCAGTTATTTGGTTGAAGATTATTCTTGTCATTTTTGTAAAGGTAATATTTTTAGATGAAGGTAACATTTAAATCGGTAACCTTTGAGGAGAGTCTCCTCCATCGTGTGGGTGGGCCTCTTCCAATCCATTGGGAACTTTAATAGAAAAAAACTCAAGTTGCCCTGGCTGGTGTGGTTCAGTGGATTAAGCAGAGGCCTGTAAACCAAAGGGTCACTGGTTCAATTCCCAGTCAGGGCATATGCCTGGGTTTTGGACCAGGTCCCCAGTAGGGGGTGCTCAAGAGGCAACCACATTGATGTTTCTCTCCCTCTCTTTCTCCCTTCCTTCCTCTCTAAAATAAATGAATGAAATATTTTTTAAACTTTTTAAAAAGAAAAAGACTGAAGTTTGCAAATGAGAGGAAATTCCACCAGCAAACCACCCTCATGCCGACCTACAATTAACTCTTCCTTGGGTCTCCAGCCTTCAGTCTACTCTGCAGACTTGGAACTTGACCTTCCATGATCACATGAGCCCACGGCTAAAAATAAATCCCCTCCACAGAGAGACAAAGACAGAGGTAGAGACAGACGCACGCACACACACACACACACACACACACACACACACAGGCAGCTGTCCTGCTGGTTCTGCCGCTCTGAAGAACCCTGACTAATGTGTTAACCTCCAGAGGTTAGACACAGCTCAGGATAAAGTACACATTTACAGCCGCGGGGAGGGGTTAACTGATAGTAAGATTCCTGGTTAAATGGAAGGTCACAGAACAGGAATGAAGTGAGCATGCCAAAACAATCTCTTTGGTACAATTAGGTTTATACTCCGAGGTGCACATCTGTCGTGTGGAGGAGGCGGAGTCACAGGGCACACGTGCTTCTTTGGGGGAGAAGCGGACCCAGGGCAGAAGGGTCAAGTGCCGGTTATGTCTGCCCTGGTACCGTTGGCCAGCGCCGGCTTGTCGGATTTGTCAGCACCGTTGTGTTCAGAAACCGTGCTGAAGTGTCACTTCCCGTTAAAGGAAATGTGCGACGCAGCGCTGATACATACGTTTCGAATACTGGAACCAGAAATTACCCCCGACCGCATGCCGCAGGGACTACATGTATCTTAATTTGTCTCAGGATACGAACCTTTAGAGAGTGTTGTCACCAGAGATAGGAGACTCGTGTTTTTAATGAGGGGATAAGCTAGTTATCACTTCGATGTGAAAAGCCTCATCTGACAAGTCGCATTATTTCCCCCACATTGGCGTGGACTCACGGGAGAAAAAAAAAAATAACATTTTGACAACAATTTTTCTTGCTTTATTTTTAGACTGTATGTTATAAAACCCTCTTGCTGGTTGATTGGTTTGGTTTGGTACTGGCTGTTGGTTTTCTTTTTTCTAATTAATTTTTCACACAACTCGGGATATTTTTTTTCTAAAATAAAATGTTTTTCATTTATTTAAAAAAAATACCCTTTCACTGAAAACTAAAAGACACGGACCCTGCATGCATGTTTAATTTGTATATGAGTCATGTGTTTATCAGAGGAGAGCTTATGTTAGGTTTTAAAACAGTCAATACCTGCATCAGCAAGATATAGCCCACAAGAGAAACACTGTCCCCTGCTTGGGGGCGTTTGATATAACGCCCCCTTGACGGCGTCTGGCTGGAATGAGCCCAGTAAACAGACCTGGCCCGTGGAGTGTCTGAGCAGTGAGTCACCCAGAGAAACGGGTCGGACCAATACCTGAGCTATGGCGACAACACGGGAGTTAGAACCTGCCTGGCTGGGAGACGCTGCGAAGGGTACCAGGGATCTCTCCACCAGGGGGCGACCTGAGACAGCCCAGCCCGGCAGAGACGCAGAGGATGAGACCCCTGTGAACTGCTTTACCGGCGGACACGTGACGCCTTTTCCTTCCCGTCTACTGAGAACAGTGACGAGGTACCACCTCATCTCAGGGGCTGAAGAACAGCACACCCGTGACACCCCTTTCCTATGCTCCAGACGTTTTGCCCATCCGTCCTGATATCCAAAAATCTTTGAAGCGCATTCCTCAAGTTCAAAAAAAGATAATGGTCTTGGCTGGCAAAGGGACTGAGACATTGACCTCCATCTCTCTCTGTAAAATATTAATTTAGTTCTGACATGCCTACAAAGGAAGTGCCCGCTCATCAGATATGCAGGGCAGAAGGCTGGGTATCTCGGCAGCTGGAATGGCTTTATTATTTTGAGTTTTCAGAAGACTATCTCAGTCTTATTTATTTATTTATTTATTTTTAGTTATCAGTGTGCTTATTTAGTTTCCGTGCGGTCCAGAGCATGTGATTCCATCACTGGACCTGCCACAGGTGCTGGCGGATCCTGGACCTGCCAGCCCCCAGCTGAGTGTCGACACAGTTCCCCTGGGGCATCCCTCCCCACTCCGAGTGGCTTGGAAGTTAGTGCTGGTGCTGACGCCTGAGGCTTGCAAGCCTTGGAGCAGTGTAAACTGTCTTCCCCTGTTGCCCGCAGCCAAAGTGATGAACAATTCACGCAGCCTCAAAGGATACCCGTGTTTCGCTATACGTCCACGGAAAGGGCGTGGGGCTGAAGGTGCCGGACCCTCATGGATGTCGTGGGTCTCTAGACACGGGTGTCTGAGCTGCAGCCGTGTCTGGTAGGTCCTGTATTTCTCCCTCCCGCTGGTCAAGTGATGCTGTCTAAACAATGTCTCTGTGTTGTTGGGCTTCCCCGCCCACCCATCACCCTTGAATGAGGCCAAAAAGGAGTCTCCATGGCCCTTTTGAACCCTTTTCAGAGCGGTAACTATTTTGCTCCCGTAACGGTTCGGCACCAGAGCACTTCTACTCAAGACTCGCCTGAACCGCTAGAGAAGAGTCACCTTCCTCTAGACTAGAGCTCACAAAGTAAGGGAAGACGAGTTTTAATCGGGAACTCGCTCGCTGGGCGCTGAGATCCTCACAGGCCAGCCCCCAAAGGGGTCTGCTCCCTATTGCGCAGGGTGGCGAGGCTGCCGCTGTTTCAGCCCCTTTCTCCAACGACTGGCTGAGCCGCCGAAGAAAAGGCTTCCTGGGGTGGAAGGGGCCTTGCACTCACCCATTCCCACAGCCTGGCCGTCGCTGGGAAGCCAGAGTGGGCACAGTGCTTGGGGCAGCACCACGGGGCCGGCAGAGGCAGCCCGGGCTTTCCTGGCCTCGCTGCACCCTCCCACTCTCTCTGCTGGGAGCCATGGACCAGCCAGGAGGAAGACTGGTTCTTGAACCGGAGTGCGCAGGGGCATTATATGTTCAACAGTCAAGGAAACAAGGTTTTGTTGGGTGCTCCAGACTCATAAAGCAGAACACACTGGTTACATTTCCACATGCGCCGGGGGTGACGGCAGAAGAGTTTGGAACAGGAAATGAGAGTAGTAACAAGTATGCGTGTGTGTGTGTGTGATGCCTGGCTAAATCAGGCCTGCCTTCTAAATATTTTATATGTGTATTTATGCGTGTCTGTGTGTTGTATGTATTTATACACACACACATGTGTGTGTGAAGAAAACGTGACTCAGAAGAGACAGCAAGGGCTGACGGACTTGACAACCATCCATCCTCCCCCTACCTGGCCCTCACCATGACCGTGGTCTCACGTCTGTGGATGAAAGGTCAGAAACCACAGCACGAAGTGAAAAGGCACAAAGGCATGGTCGGAAACCCTTGGCCTTGAAAAGGATGAGGCGCACCTCCTCCTGTGGCCGGCTCTGCCGCACCGCTGTGCTCAGCTGAGCGAAGCCAGCCCTGTCTTCCCGCATCCGTCTCCCCGTGGGCCATAGAAGTCGGGTCCGCACCTAGAGTCCAAGTTCAGTGTTTGTGAGATCCGGGCTTTTGTTTCATCTAGAAGAATACATAATCAGATGTTGACAGACGTGAGCAATGCTGAATTCAAACATTTAATCTTTCTGGCCTTTGTTAAAGAAACTTCGGGGAAAATTGATGACCATAAAGATTTATATTTATTAATCTAGGGGCATTTCTTTCTAGCTCTGGAATGATAATAGTTATTTGAGTTATGGCTAGATAATGAAGACTATTGAAGCAGGGAGTCCCCTTATGGTTAATACTCATTAATCATCTTTATAATTAAAAATATATTTCTCAACTCAGTCTATTTTTCATATTTAAAGGATATTCTACCAGAATAAAACTTTCCAGATGCCCAGCCAGGGAAGTTATTTTTAAGGCATGACTGAGATGAGAATGAGTTCAATCAGCTGAGCAGCATCATATACATCATATGTCGACAGAAACATTTATGCCTTATATATGGGGAAATCTCTATTTTCATAATACTAACCCTAATGAACTGCTTGGTAAACTACAATGACTTATTTCTCTTTACGTAAACTGTGTGTATTCACTGAAAAAACTTCAATGCAAAATACTATCAAGTCCAAATAGCCCTGCATCTTTCTTCCCAGAAATAACCAAGGGCAACACCCACAAACATTTACATATTAATATGCTTCTGTGAGAATAGTCAAAGGCTACCCAGCTGAGGACTAATAGGGGTTCTTTACCCAGAGCTGGCTCTAGCAAGGGACTCAGCCACTGTCACTTGCGTTCTGCAGAGACGCAAAGGCAGACAGAGGTGGAATGTCTCAGAGGAGGGAGAAGAAAGTTTCGGGTGCGCTCTGATTGGAGGCGAAGGGCCCGGGGAAGCTAGAGGCGAGCTATAGATAAGTAGACCATCTTGTGCGATTGGTTAGAGGAACACATATGGCCTCCTCTGGATGGCTCAGAGTTGGAAGTGAGTAGAAAACAGGGAATCTGGCCATTGTTGATGAAGCTTCGCTATTGGCCGCAGAATTTCTGGGTTGGCTTGTTTACCTGGGTGAAGCTTTCGTTCCAGAGGTCGAAGGTCAGAGTTCCACTGTCACATATGGCCTGGCCCTAGTCTGCCTGTATACTCAGGTTCTCACTGCCCCTGAGTTGAGATATAACTTGCATTTTCTATTAATAGATTCAACTAATATTCACGGATTTATTATTTTTAATAGCTGAATGTTTTATTGTATAGTTGTGCTATATAAGTGTGCAATAATATAATACACTCTTTTTAATGCCATTTGAAGCATCTCAGATTGTAGTTTAACAGTCATGACAATATATTATTATAAGTGTTTCGTTTTATTATTTGTTAGTGTTAATCTCCTACAGTGCCTAATTAACAAACTTTATCATAGGTATGTATGTGTAGGAGACCGTTCTGCGTGGCACGGGCCCAGCTCCCACTCAGAGACGCACAGGACCCACGCCCACGGATAGATCTCCTTTGGGGAATCAGGCCTGCAATGAGCCTTGGCTGCTATGAGTCTTGCTTTTTGCTAAAAACTCCCTCACCCTGAACTGAGGACATTTACTGCAAAGCAACTTCCTAAAATCCTTGCTAAACCTTCCAAGGATGAGTGTAACCAGTTCAACCACTTTTACCTTTTCATTTGCAAATATCCCTCTTCTGTGATGTGATCAGCAGCATTGGCTCCTTTGTTTCCTGTAAAAGGTGACCACCTAAAGCGAACCTGTGCCTAGTAAATGAGGACCATCATGTAAAGTGCTGAGAGATAGATAATGAAGACCTGTCATGGTGGAGGCCTCGGCTTTTGCTCCCCTTGAGAGCAAAGCCATGCTGCCCCTTTTCCTTCCCCAGACTCCGTAGTCCGTGTGAATGTCTCACTTCATCCATAATGACGCGGACACTGCGTGCCGCTGTCTGCATCATGTACGTATAGAAAAACAGAGCATATGTGAGCTTCAGTACTACCCTCAGTTTCAGGAATGCACTGGGGGTCTTGGAACAGGCCCCTCACAGATAAGGGGGGCCCCCTATCCCATTTCTCAGGAGCCTCGAATGGCAGGTAGTTATCCCCGATATAATTGCCAGGTTCTTAGCCTTATTTCATTTCTCATTGTTATACCTTTTACATCCCCTCAGTATCGTCTACAGCTTCTGAATAACTGCAGATTGCTTTGCTTTCCCAATAACCTAAAGTAACCACTTAGCTCTGATCTAATACCCTTCAATAGCTGAACGTAAATCACCTTCTTTGTCCATTAACCTTGAACGGATTTAGAAAACTACGTAAGACATCAAAATGAAGGAAATAGCCTGACACA
The DNA here is from genome assembly GCF_004126475.2 of Phyllostomus discolor. Classification (NCBI taxonomy): domain Eukaryota; kingdom Metazoa; phylum Chordata; class Mammalia; order Chiroptera; family Phyllostomidae; genus Phyllostomus; species Phyllostomus discolor. Next base: position 20,773,626 of record NC_040917.2, on the reverse strand, counting down.
CCTAACTGGCCAAACAGCTGTCTTTCCGGTCCAGTGTCTGTGCTTCTGGTGAGGCCGAGGAGCAATCACTGCCCCCGGGGGGCCCCCCCGGGCCATCCACACAATGAATGAAGACTCTATTTTAATCCGTCTCCTTGTTAAAGACTTGTAGGTATTGATACAGTCATGACGTGGCCATTCTTGGAAATGGTATATATTTTGTCCCCCTACGGACCACCCGGAACTCTGCTTGCCAGCAGAGCAGCTGCAGGGTTAAAGTGACACCATCCCCCTCCCCTCGGTCACAGCGGGGACCCACTTAGAAACTGCCCGAGTTGCAAGATGTCAAGGCTGTCGTAGAAGTTCCCCGCTGCGACCCTGCATCCTTCTGCTCCAGTTTCCAAGTGTCAGCAACTCCTATCACTCCTGAGACAATCAGCTCTGAGTGTCCTTTTCTTTATTTCCTGTCATCCGTGTGACACAGGTCTAATCTTCCAACAGAAGCAGCCTGGGGTAAGTCTATCTGAAGGATAGAAATGCCTACCACTGGAAATCTGTTGGCTATTTTCTCAAAGGTTTTATTTGTTTCTTTTTGGAGAGGGGGGAAGAGAAAGGAGAAAGAGAGGAAGAGAAACATCGATGCATGGTTGCCTTTCACATGTCCCCTACTGGGGTCCTGGCCCACAACCCAGGCAGATGCACTGACTGGGAATTGAACTGGTGACCCTTTGGTCCTCAGGCCAGCCCTCGATCCACTGAGCCACCCCAACCAGGGCATCTGTTGGCTCTTTTAATTGGCTGGGATGGACCGGGGCTCAACTGGCCCAGGCAGAAAAGCAGGGAGTACTGACACCCACAGCTGCAGTTGGGCCCCTGCAGGTTCCCAGGAAACAGCCCTGTCCCTTAGAGGGCTGTCACTTGAGGCCTCCTCCCCTGTGTTCTTCGAGGACACTAGACACAATGCACGGCATCCGTTCAGCTCATATACCTGCCGAGCCCCGACGGCTTTGTCTAGAAAGAGCAGCCACACTGGAACGATTTCATTAAGTTCACTGAGTTGGACCTGAGCGATCATCCCACCCGATCCTTTCTCTGAACGGCATCAGGACACTGGACCTAAGGGGCAGCCCTGAGGTGACGACATTGTGCATCAATGCTGGGAGCAGGGATAAAAGACTGAGCTCTGCTTGCCCCCTGTAACCCCTGCGTGATTGTGTTACATCACTGAGTCACACTCCATCGCGCCATCGAACTATGGAGTGCCTGTACTGTTGGGTTGTTCCTTCTTTTTGCTCTGTTTTAGAAAAATAGGCAGAAACATATTTTTCCAAATACCTGCCTCGACTCGCCAAACAAGAGAAACGCAAATGACTATGGAGAACACCTCCGTCTCCCCAAGAAAGGTCTCTGACTTAGGAGTCCCGCAGGTTTGGTGGGCGTGGACTGAGGAATTAGAGGGAGACAGCTGGGCTCCTTCCAGCCGCAGGAATTCCGACAGATGCAAAGCGAAGGGAAGTCACAGGCACCACCTTACGGACGATGTTGTCAAACGCCTTGTAGTCATTTGCAATATGGCTGCAGTGGATCTGAGGATGGTGGCACTTTTCTCCCGTAGTTCATCTCGGCCAGGAGGAGAACCAGGAGGAGAACCAGGTCGTCTCTGTCTCTGCCGTGGCGTTTAGGTGAGTGTGAAGCAGACGCCACGTGACTGTCTGGGACAGAAGTGGTCCGTCCGTTGGGTTCTCGGTCTAGAACCTGAGAGAAGGGGAGTTATTGGTTCTTTCATTGTCACTCCTTTTTTTTTTGTATGTCATTTCTTTTACGGTAAATATGTTCCGATATAAATAAGCTGAAGACTGACTTTGCCAAAAAGACTTCGAGAGTGAAAAGGGCCCGCTCCCCAGTATGACACTCACTCTGTAACTGATCTCAGAATGCAGAGATTGAGCCCTGGCTGGCGTAGCTCAGTGGATTGAGTGTGGGCTGAGAACCAAGTGTCGCAGGTTCAATTCCCAGTCGGGGCACATGCCTGGGTTGCAGGCCACAGCCCCCAGCAACCACACATTGGTGTTTCTCTCTCTCTCTTTCTCCCTCCCTTCCCTCTCTAAAAATAAATAAATAACATCTTGAAAAAAAAAAAAAAAAAGAATGCAGAGATTGTTCAAAGCTTCACCCTTAGAGTGGTAGAAAACTCTGCAAACCGGAGCGTTTTTCTCCAAGAGTTTACACTAGTAGAAAAGACATTTTGCAGCTTAAAAGGGATAATATGACCTGCGTATACCTGAGACCCAACCATCTATAACAACAATGTTCAATGTTTTGAAAGCAGAAAATCCTCAGTCTGATGAGAAGGAAGCAGTTTGGCAGGCTAGCAGCCCAGCGTATGCACGGGTACAGAACAATAGAACTAAAGCTGATTGTTTTGTGTCATTCTCGACCCAAGGGTTCTTTTCAAATGTGTGTGGAGTCTTTGCAAGCTGCACTTGGACTTCTCGTTTATCAACAGTCAGTGGATATCCCCGTGTCTATGAGAGTCTCACCATCGGCTCCCGTAGACAGAACTTTCTTGGCAAAGGTATGTCCCATACCCTCCACAGGACTTTTAAGGGAGGGCCTGACAGCTTAAACTTTAGTTTTCCCCAGAAGACTATATAGATGTCTGTGAATATCATCTCATAATTTCCAAGCATATAAAGTGTTCTCATTAGCCAGCCTAAGACACGAAGGTCGTCGGCATGTCTTCTAAAATAAACTCGGTATTTGTGTCGCTTTTTTCGTGTGCCCACGGCATCCTGCTCTGTGTACTGGCACACAGCTCGGGACTCCTGAAGCAGGTGGGTTGGCCCTGGCATTTGGACCCCTAGGACATTTAAATCCTGAAGATACCTTTATTCTACAGGCATTTCAAAACGTCATGTCCCAGTATCACAGCTTTCTTCTGTCACAGCTGAGCCCCGTCCTTCATGAAGGGGCAGAGCGACCATCGACAGGAGACACAACCATAATAAAACAGAACCCACATGGCCAAGCCTGCAGAGAGTCAGGTTGGATGGGCGAATTAAATCTCAGTGAAAAATGATGCATACGCATGTGCACACATATATACACAGACAGCAGCCACCCCCTCTCCAAGACGGCCGCGTGCATGTGGGTCTTCGCCCTCACGTTCCTATGAAGGAGAAAGGCCCTAAGAAATGAACAGCCTTCTTGCCTGTGCCCAAGACCATCCCTCCCTTTTCCATCTGAGGCTTAGGGGCAGAATCCTAGTTGCTGAGCACCCTACCACCCTTTTCAAGTTCCTTACCTCTCCCCACATCTCTGTAAATAGTCCCCTCTCGTGATTCGTTGCGATGATCTCCATGGCGCTGGTACCTGTCCGCGCCACGCCAGCCAATAGAAAACGCACGGCTTCTGTCTCCCACCGTTCCCAGGCCCGGCGCGCTGCAAATGCGCGTCCACTGCCCCCGTTCAATCCCAAGGCAGACTTTCTTGGGCACGAGTCACTTTGCCTGTAAACCTAGGACCCATAATGCACATGTGCGTTTTGAGGGGAGAAGTATGTCCATGGCTTCCATCAGGGTTTTGAAAGGATTTATAAACCCTTAGTTAGAAATGATTTTCCTTAACACTTCATTTATCTTCCCGAGATGCTTACAGTCTGGTAGCTGATACCTGGTGGCGAACCCGGAATAATGAAGTTATCACCGCACTTCTCCAGGAGACTCCAATTTCATTTTAGAGCTAGAAAAGAAGCTTTGACTTTTATGTTTCTTATAACTGTTAGGCTCAAAGATAAATTTTACGTAGCATCACTCATGTAGTGATAATCAATATTATCACTTAGTAAAATTTAATGAAATTTCATTAAATTTTATTTTATTTGACCCATTTTAATATACATTTCCAAAATAGCATTATGTGTGTTGCTAAGTATTTTTATTCACTGTTTATAAACTTTATCCCCTTTCTCAAAGCTTTACATGCCCGCCGTTTTAGGTTTATGCACAAATTTTCATTGGAGCACAGAGCTGTGATGTTTAAATCTAACTACCGCTCCCCCCTTTTACAGAAGAAATTTCAGTAATTATATTTGAATATTTCTAAATCATTGGCGGAATGTGACAAGTCAAAAAAATATCGAAGGGCTAAGTTATTGCCCAGGATAATTAGAGCAACATGTCACTGTACAAAACAGCATGAAACAAAACCCAAAACGAATGGGCTGAAGTCTCGTGGGCATATTGTTTTAATAATTGAACAGGAAAACAGATACTCTAGATTTTTCATAGTGACATTAGTGAAGGCTATTGAAGAGGCAATATATCCTTTTGCAGAACTGATTTAATTTCCTTCCTGCCTTGCTGTGCCTAATATCTCCCGTAATTACGGGAGGCAGGCAGCGCCTGCTGAGTGATGGGGCACCCGTGATATCAGAACGCATGCCAGTCCTGCCCACCTACACTCACAAACCGAAGAACAGAATCAGGACTGTGTGTGGGCACATGGAAGTCATCATTCGATAGTGTATAGTCTCCCTTTACCGTTTCTGTTTGAAATTGCACGCAAAAACATTTTCCAGTGTTAGCTGGGAGACCCATTACCTATTCTTGTCCAGTGTGGATGCACCCACCGGGTTTCTTGGCTTTGTGACGCCTCCCTGGGTTTTAAGGAGACCCAATTCCAGTAGTTCTTACCCACAGCTTCCCGGGCCGGCTCTCTGTCCTACCCTCCTTTACAGCCGTGGCCCCTGCTATCCATGTCACCCATGGGTTACCTACATCAAATATCTGTCCTGTTGAAAATTGCTCATGGTTGAGGGTGCAGAAGCAACCCGGTAGAGGGATGTGCAAGGAGAAAGTCCATCGGGCATTTTATTGCAGGATCAAGCCCACCCTTTAATGACCACGTGACTTGGGCAAGTCCCGGGATTCCTTTGAATCTCCATGTGCTGGTTTGTCACGATGGAGGGTCACACTTGAACTCCGTACTATAGGGTTTGTGAAGATTAAATGAGGCAGCCAAAAAAAATGTTTCAAAATTATAAAGTGCTATGTGATATGAAGGTGTTGTTTTTCTAATGCAGAGGCGGCCACAGCGAACATACAGTAAACGTGTGATGTTCAACACACCATCCTTCCTACTCACTGTCTTATTTGGCCACTAGGTCACCCTACGGAGTGAGTACTAGTATCACCCCTATTTCACAGATGAAGACTATGGAGGACACGGAAGTAAAACAACTACTCTTATGCACACCATTAGGAAGTATAAGAACTTGCTTACAATCGAAAATGTAAACCGTTTGAGAGCAAGAATTTTTTTTTTTTTGGCTTTTTGCTTGCCAATGTATCCATAGCATTTAGAGATGTGTCTGCCTCGTGGTAGCTCAACATTACTACGGAATCAACGGAACACATGGTATGTAATTAATTCAGTGCTAATTTCCATTGGACTTAAAGCACATGCATACATTATACAGCACGCTGGGCACAGTGCCAGGCGGTTCATGTGCACTATCTCCTGTGAGTATTATGAAACACTAAAAGGAAGGTAACTTTTAGAAAAAAAAATGTATCTATTACTTCGTGTTATGTAACTTCCAGAGTCATGTTTTCCCAGCTGAAAGAGTAATTATAATAGCTACCATTTATGGAGTATTCCAAATTAGGTGTTTTTGATAGTCTATACAGTCAACATGCCAAGAAGGCATTGTTCTTATTTTAAAGATGAAAAAAATCAAGACACAGTGGATGAGAGCTTCGAGCCAATGACCAGTAAAACCCCTGCCATCCACTCCACAGTGTCAGTCTCGCCCTCCGGGAGCCCTGGGCCCCTCCGATCACCTGCTGCATCTTCTGCGATCATCTCCCCACGGTCTCCAAGGCCGCACGAGGCCTGGGAATGGATAGGAACACACTGAGCATTTTCCATTAAAGAAACAGTTTCATCTCATACGTGCGAATCCCCCAAACACCTGAGACTGTGACCCCTGTCGTCGTAGCGGAATAACAAGATCATTAAAGAGTATTCAGAGGTCCCCAAATATCAGGACACTTAACAAACTAAAAGGGGTCTGAGATCAATCCAATTTCCCAGCTGTGGAGAGAAAAAGTTCATTGATAAGCAGGACCTCCGAGTCCCTTTCCTTAACATGCAATACAGCCCTTGTGGCAAGGGACCTCAACCAGCGTCTCTCCAGTTTATGCCATTAGAGAGCCTCCTTTCAGAGGAGCTGTCTTTTAGGTCCGTCTGCCATGGAGACCAGTGCCCAGTGTACACATTTGGAGTGATTTTTCTTCATATAAAAGGACTGTTCCCCATAAAATGTATCAATCAAAACCCTGTGACAAAAACTCTCTGATATTTTGATAGTGGGGGTCTCAACAACATTGAAGAGATTTTAGATGTTTCATGTGGATATAAAATGTTCCTAAAAATAAGCTTTTGAGCTTAACACCTGGGAAATGATTCTCTGAATAGGACCTGACTATACTATCTTAAAAAATTATCTTCTTGTAAACACTTGCATTGCTAATAAATTTCCTACTTAAGACCTGAATTAAATATATAAAGGTAATATGTTCCTGCTGAAAAATAATTTACTAATGAGCAACTAAGTCATGCAGGCAATTTAGCAGAGTTATTATGGTTGTAACTAATAAAATCGGCCTCTCATTTAAATACGGAGAATCGGCAAGGCTTCCAACACCAATTATACATTATCCCTAAATTACATATTGAAACTTGGGGGAATTATGCCAAAATGTAATCAGAAGGAATCATGAGGTGAACAATTTTCAGAGCGCAATTTAATGCAACATCTTTTTAACTGTATTTTCCAAGATTATAATTACACTGAGCACTTGGTGTGATTGAAGGGGGCGGGGGGAATTCCTGTTGCCTCACTGACCGCCGTGCTACATGCTTGTCTGAAGGGGGTGACCCATGGTCCCGTTTGGAATGAGTCCAACCAGGAGGCGAGGACCCACCCAGATATCTCCTTAGTTCTACTGGAAGCAACGTGAGAAGTCACAGGGCCTTCTTCCTGGAGCTCGGTGTCACGGGATGCATATATTTTTTCCCTCTATTTCAGGGCAGTTAGCGTATTTGTTGATCAGTGTGGGTAGGAGAGATCGGAGAAGACGCCCAGGCATGTGACTTCACCAGGAAGCTGGGGCGCTTCCTGTGATCGTAAAGCAAGACAACCGAGCGTTGACAATGGGGTCACCATTCACTCCCCTGGCCAAGGGCGCAAAACAAGCAAATCTGCCTTGAACTGGCCCTTTGGGTGCCATTTGGAAACAATATATAAACAGCAGGGAGATATATTAACTGGGCCTTTCAGTGACTTATGCAATTATGAATAAAACCCTTTACGTAATGGTCATATTATAATAACCAGGATTACCACTACAATTTTTAAATAAATGTAAAGAAAAATAGCGCACACATAATTTTTTGTTTGTTTTCCCATTTAAAAATAACAAATAGCCGAGCCCCTGCCCCTTCGTTGTCTACAGGGGACAGAAGAATCTCTATCTGCTTCAGACCCAGGAGGAGAGATTCCTAGCAGGGCACCCTGCCTCCTTCGAGCGTGGGCTACACCTCCTTCTACCACTCAGGGAGGCCTTACACTTGAACTTGAACAGGATCAGGCCATGTCAGAGCCAAGCATTAAGAAGACAGCAAGTGCACCTGCCGCCTCTCACTGTCTGCCTGAAATGTGGACGATAACGCTGCCTCCCTAATCCCTAAACTCTTACCTACGGCCCTGGCCCTGAAGCAGTGGGAAAATGGTCATAAGATCCAAAGAGAAGTGTGGATAACTGTGGGGATATTTTGGCATTGAGTGAGAAGATAAGGCCCCAAATTTACTATAGCAACTATCTTAATGGTTTTCTCCAAATTAAAGTTGAGGGCACTCAAGGATGAAACTTAAAAATAAAGAGTAAGTCACAAGTGGGGCCAGTACGAGCTGGAACCATCTTCCACCAGGGCCTCTGGGCTAGTTCGCACAGTAGCATTTGTGTGCCTGTTCATTACCACATCTTTGTAAGAGCGTTCAGGTTTGATTTCCCCTTTGTAAAGGACCGGTTCCTTTCCTCAACCAGGACAAAGAGGGGCAAGCCAGTGAGGATGCAGAACTAGCAAGGCTTCCTTTAAAAAAGAGATGCTTCTATCCCTGGCTGGCATAGCTCAGTGGATTGAGCGCGGGCTGCGAACCAAAGTGTCACAGGTTTGATTCCCGGTCAGGGCACATGCCTGGGTTGCAGGCCATGACCCCCAGCAACCGCACACTGATGTTTCTCTCTCTCTCTTTCTCCCTCCCTTCCCTCTCTAAAAATAAATAAATAAAATCTTTAAAAAAGGAGAGATGCTTCGAAAAGCAGCAAAATGATAGTAAGTGTGATTCATCAATCATTTTTCTCCTGAAATGATTCCACCAACCAGTCACAGTAAGTCACCTGTTCTTTCGGCCAGCGTTTGGTTTGGAAACAGGCATTTCATCAGACAATCCAAAGGCGAGGGAATCCACAGAGGGCATTTCCGGAGATGGATTCCTTCTGTTTAAATGAATCACTCAATAGACATCAAGAAAAGGTCTCTTTTCTGCTGGGGTCATGTCTGCCCATGGTGCTGAACCCAGCCCAAGTACCTGAGGTCATAAGACAGCCAGAAAGTAAAACCAACAAAAAAGGCAAAGCAGAAAGGTGGGGAGAATCCAGATCCTTTGCTATTAAATCAACCAAACTGCCTGACCAATGAACTCTCCCTAATGTGATTATAGAAGCCAGTTTAAGCCAGTTTATTCCTTTTAGCTGAAAATATTGACAATATGTCATCCAGGCGGGACTCAGCTGTCCTGCTCGATTGTCAATAATGTTCCAGAGAAGATCGAGATGGAAGTTGATTAGATGATATTAATGGTTTACTTCCATTCTAAGATTCCAATTAAAAGGTAGTGTATCAGTATTTTTACTGAGTGAAGTTGACTCTATAAAAGAAAAGAAGAGGAAACACCCTGTTGAGTGTGTGTGTGTGTGTGTGTGTATAATCACATACTAGGAACTGAACATCCACTGTCCTATTTAATTTTCACAATAATTTCACAAGGTAGGTGTTATGGGTCCCCGCGTACAGGTTAAAAAACAGGTTCAGGCAACTTGCCCGAGATCACTCAGCATCCTCGGAGACAGCGGCAGGACTTAACCACAGCTGGCCTTCCTCCAACTGGTTTGCTTTTCCCCAGGAAACACCGTATGGTTGCGTTTCATGGAAAGCCAGATATATGGATCGGGGGAATGGGGGGAACAAGACTGCATAAATAAAATGTGTGAACTGGCCGTTTGCGAAATGGGTTTGCCTCCGTAGGGTCTGCCCTCCATCTGAACTCTTGTGAAAATGGAATAATAGTAAATTATTTCCTAGTAGTACGTGACAGGTTATACACACACTGGAAGATAAAATATGGGGTCGGAGCAATAGTAACACTCCCTGGCGATGCTAGGTCGGAGTTATAAGAATTGAAACTTCGAAAGCCACATTAATTCTCCTCAATATTCATGGAATTAGGCAAGGGACTGGGCATCCAGGGTGGGTGCCTCTGACTCTAACCTGGGAGGGCAGAGTGTCCCGACAGAAAACACGTGGTCGGTTTCTCCCATTTGCTTTCCATCCTGGACTGGTGCCAGGGAGCTGCAACACAGTTCCTGATCTTCGCCAGTAAGTTGTGAAGGAAGAAAGGTATCCTGCCTCCCGCAACCATTTCTGTGCAGTGTCGCTGCCCTTTCAGGGGTGGGCGTGGGCAAGAGGGGTGGCAGGCAGGACTCCCCCACCCTCAGCCCACACCGAAGGCACAAAATAGACAGGGAAAGCCCAAAACACTAAGTTCAACTGGGCTGAGGACTTAGAGAATGAAAGGAAAATAATTTGAGCAAATAAAATATGGCCCTCCATGCTGACTTTTGTTATTACTATAACCAGCCTACAGGGGAAAAGGAACTCTAAATCTTAGCAAGTTCGATGAGGATTTCTGTGAAGTGTAGCTTTCCTGTAGCGTATGATGTGGTTAACTTCTCCATGGAGCTATAAAAAAACGCTAATTATTCTTTACTTCAGAGTTACTAGGAGAAAAGACGTAGGTATGAGAAGTTGCTTTTAGATCGAGTGTTGGCGTTCAAAGACCAAATAATGAAGCATTTATTTAAGGAGAACTGGAGTCGACACTCTGTGGAGGAAAGTGGTTTGCCTGGACATTGATGCACACCACGGGCTTCACACGCATGAGGCATGCTGCCCCGTTCTGCATTTCGACACCCACTTATATCATGTCCTCTTCCATTGGCCAAATGCTCACTCTGTGCACGTCTTGTTTTGCCAGAAATCGTGAGTTATTTGATGGCGGTCAGCGGGCCACGTAATTTACAAAGCTCTTAGACTCTGCACAGCAGAAACTTGGCAACCGCACAACCCCCCTGCACTCCACCCCGTGTTTCAGCCCTCTCACGGCGTTTAAAGTCAATGCTGACCTAGACTGTGTCCAAGTCCAGGCAGTGAGGCAACACAGTTGGCTGAAAACGAGGAAGAGTCAGCTACTAATGATGGCTCACATTGTCTCTTGAAGTGTTTTTTTTTTTAACATAAAATGCCCAAGGCTGGTGGGCAGATATAAACATTATGAATCAATGGATTGATCAGCCGGGGGTATTAGTTGAGGATCTACTAGATTTTCAGCATTGTATGGCTAACCAATATCTCCCTGATTGATTGATTGAGAATACTTGCATCTGCCCATTAGCATTAATAATTGATTCTTTATTTCATTTCCTTTCATTTTCTTCTGATAAGGAAATACTGACATTTCAGCTTCAAACATTTAAGTGCAGGTATAAAGTAAAATCAAGCGCTGATGTTGAGTTTCACGTTGAGAGTTGTCGTCAACACTGCTATGAACAGTGACACTGGGGAGATCACCTTTTGGGCAGGCGAAGTAGCTGATCGATGTAGAAAATACTGCCCCAGGCTTCATGGTGCTTTGTGTGTGACGTGTGCTGTAACAGGGCCCAAGTTCAGGTCCGTTTGAATATCTTCATCTCAGAAGTGAACTTCATGCACTCAGTTCAACAGGTCACGTAAGAGCTAGTAAATGTGAAGTTGCTGGCATTTCAGTTTGTGGGATAGTGGCAGGATCTTTTCCACTATTCGGGCAAACTACTGCCCTGAGCATTTTACAGTGTGTTTTAAAATTCACAAATGGGCGTAGTTTCATGCTAAAAGAGAATGAATCAGAGCTCCCAGTGTCTACAGAGGAGAAAAGGACGGGGCGTTTGTAAGAACCTGTGACGTCTTAGAAACACCTAGATGAGTGTGCCGATGACCTAATTAATGCGCAGCCCAAAGGAAAACTGAGACTAAAGAAGAGGCAAGAGTAAAGCAGGAGAGTTGAGTGTAAGTTGTACTGAGATGAGTGCGGAAAGGCCTTGGGGACTTCTCGGCGTCAGGTACAGCGCCCCCTGATGGACAGGTTATCACCTGTGTGTGGACAGGGAGCAGGCAATGGGTGTCAGCTGACAAAGGCACCAAACAGGTTTCTATACAAATAGTGTTTAAACGTTCACTGAGTACTTTTCCAAGTACCTCTCTTAACCCTGAATCACAGCACTAAACAAATTACAACCCTGAAAATTCTTAATGGGAGGAAATTTGTCATGAATGTGAAAATTCTAAGCACGTAAGAAAGAGTGAGTTATGCAATTACATGTATAATATTTTACTGGTCTTTCCTTAAAAACTAGAATGTTCTTAGTATAAAGTTATTGGATGCAAGACCTGGGCTTTTTAGTAGTATGGCTTGATTTAACGATTCATAAAACAGTTTTACAAGCCTTCCCATGTGCTCAAGTGCCACCTATGTATGTTATGGCTATTTTATTTGTGAAATGCATTTCCAAGGAAACCCCTGTCTAAGGGGACATGTAAGGGAAGTGAGTTAAGGTCCCATAAGGCTCTGCTTCTATTTTGAAAGGCTATGAAACATAAGTTATTCTCTAATAAGTTTATCTGAGAAACCCAAAGAGTGACTATTTAACAATCCAAAACAAATGATTCATTTGGTCTTTATAAGTTTTTGGAAACTATTAAAATCCAATTCCCTGTACTTTTTATGAAATTCTGCCACCCAGTGGACATTTTAGGGAAAGGCAGCTTCTTGCTTAATCCTTTGACAGACAAGGTGTTTAAAACAGTTGCATTTAACCCACAATAACAATTATATTTTAAGTGGCGACCTAGTAACCCAATAGCCAATTAAAGACAAAGTGGTAGAGAAGACGCTTAGCCTTAAAATTAGAAGGCAAAATAACTCTGTGATCCTAAATGCTTATGTATTTTACAATTTGGCAACCTCTTCTCTCTCAATTCTATTCTAAGTGAAGTGTCTAAGTAAAATCTGTGTGTCAGTTTCCTTAGTCATAAAATCTGGATACCATCAACAGTGTCGTGGGAGCCGTATAAGGGAAGCTTTTAGAACCACACTCAGCACAGAGGTCATTTGTCCCCTGTCCTGTTGTTAGGTCCATGACAAGGCGAGGGGAGGTCGCGTGTGGTGGAGGGAATACAGCCGTGAATACCGCAGTAACTGCGGCTGGTGGAAGGTGGTCACTAGCCGTGTTGTTGTGATCACATCATCAGGTGTCTAAGTGTTGAGTCACTGAGGTGGGCACCTGCAACTCGTGTGATATTGTATGCCACGTTCATTAAACGTGTCTCAATAGGAATCGCATCCTGGCAGGACCCTTCTCCTACTGAGACTAACGATTCATTCGGCAGGTCACAGAGAACTGATTTCAGAGAGAAAAATCAGACAGAGATGGAAGACAGGACCTCTTCAGGGAGCTCCTGAAACCCCTTGGTCTATCACAAGCAGCTGAGAGAGGTGTGTTACGTAAATCCGCTCACCTGTGCAATGCACCTTCTGGTATAATTTACTTATTAAAACCACTTAAAGCCCTGGCTGGCACAGCTCAGTGGATTGCGTGCAGGCTGCGATCCAAAGTGTCGCAGGTTCGATTCCCAGCCAGGGTATATGCCTGGGTTGCAGGCCATAACTCCCAGCAACCGCACATTGATGTTTCTTTCTCTCTCTATCTCCCTCCCTTCCCTCTCTAAAAATAAATAAATAAAATCTAAAAAAAAAACACTTAAAGTTTTTCTCAGGCAGGGGCCCCAAAGGCAGGAAGATATCTCAAATTTCAGCCTTCAAACGAGCATATGCACTTAGAGTGGGTTTGGTAACTTCTGTCTCACGCACTCTGCCAACCTCAGACTAGCAGTCGGTGCATGAAACGTCCCCCGCGCCCAGGCGAGCCACTCTGCCCACGGGCCGCTCGCTTCTGGGGAAGGGAGCGGGACAGAGGCCGGCAGGGGCGCTCCGCTGTCGGATGGGGAGCTGAGAGTCAAAGGGAAAACCCCCGCGGCGTGAATGCCACAGAGAGGGGTGGCCGCAGCGAGAGTCTCGCACGGAGCCTGCGGCGTGGACCGGAAATCCAGAGCCTTGTTGCATCTCAGCGGACAAACCAAAGGAGGAAAATGACAGAGACATGCACCTCTCCCTCCGGGAATGCTTAAACCAAAGCAAACTGGAAGACTATCAATATACCTGGGTTTCTGAAGGCCAGGGACTGGGATTATGATTATAAGTAACCGAGCAAAAGATGCAGAAAATTGCCCAAATATTACAGATTTCCATTTTTATTCATTTGACAAACAGGACTGGAAGCACGGTGGCATTTTAAGAACTATTATTTGGTTGGAGTTAAAGTGAACCATCACATTCTAAACCAGGATGTCGAACCTTCTGGCATCTCTGGGCCACACCGGAAGAAGAAGGGTTGTCTTGACCCACTCAGTAAAAACACGAACACTAATGAAAACTGACAAGCAGAATAAAGGCCCGTGCACCGTGTGGGTGAGATCCGCCACCACAGATAAGCAAAAGAGTCCTCACATAAAAACCCTAACTACCCAGTGGCCTCTTCGATAATTTTTTTAAATCATAGAGCAGGCCCTGGCTGGCATAGCTCAGTGGATTGAGTGCTGGCTGCGAACCAAAGCATCGCAGGTTCAATTCCCAGTCAGGGTACATGCCTGAGTTGCAGGCCATGACCCCCAGCAACCACGCATTGATGTTTCTCTCTCTCTTTCTCCCTCCCTTCCCTCTCTAGAAATAAATAAATAAAATCTTTAAAAAAATTGTAGAGCAGGTCCCAAATTTGTGATCAATAATATAGAAAATGTACATATCTAAGTAATAAAACTTAGTATAAAACTTAGCTACAAAACTAAGTACTGTTTTAAGTAAATTTATCATTTTGTGTTGGGCCACATTCGTAGCCATCCTGGGCCCCATGTGGCCCCTGGTCAGTCACTCTTGTTATTAGTTAACAGAACAATAATTATTTGGAGATTATTGTCTCCATTTTGTGAGCATAACTGACGAATTACAGGGACAGCTTCTCTTAGGTAACATTTTCCTGGGTATTTCTTTTAGTCTCAATACATCAGATAGCACTAGAAAATATAGTCACCAAATAGAAAATATACGTTTTTTAAAAAAATATTCATTCTACTGACTGCCAAAGTTATGTCACTTATACTTAGAGGCTGCTCACCAATCAGAAAGATGCTAATTTAATCACAGATGGCTCTGGAGCTAGAAAATAAATGATGACACTTATGTCCATAGACATTTTTAAAGACACTTAATGAGATTTACACACATGGTCACAGGCGCCACTAAAGAACAGAACCTTTATCTTTCCTAGGTAAGGTTATTTAGAATGCCCTTCCACACTTTGGCGAATGGAAATGATGTCCCCACAATTCAGTCTCATCCCGCTTACATCCTTCACTCTGACATTATCGACTGTTAGCAGAAAACATGAGAAAATGAATGGCTGACAATAAATTCACCGTCACTGAACGCAGAGCTGAAAGAGACCTGGGACACCGTGTGCGCACCCACCCAGAGGAGCCCTGTGTCTTGGGCAGGGAGCCACATGCCCAGGGATAGGAGACAGCACGGACAGGAGATGCTGTCCTTTACCCAGCCAGCCCTGCACGTCCTGGAGGGTCTCACAAACTCCGCCCCTGAGAGCCCAAGAGGCCGAGGTCCCCCTCTGGGTTTTCTCCCAGAGCAAACAGAAAGTCACAAAGCAGGAACCACGCTCTGCTGCTTCTCACATGTCACCTGTTTGCAAAGTTCTTCCTCAACCCCTGCTCTCTAAAATTAGCCTCTGGCAACACCATCAAGGCCCAGTTGTCTGCCACCCCTTCAGCCTGCTCTTCCTTTATGATGTAAAATTGTTGTTGTTGTTGTTGGAGATGGGTTGACTGGCCGGTCAGATCCTTTCCCATCACCTCCAGCAGTAAACCTCAGGAGAGTGGGGATGGGGGATTCCTTTCCCTTGTGCCCATCACACACCCCTTGTGGAGGACAATGCCTGGCACATGCTAGATGCTCAGGGGCACTAACCCCGCCTTGGCCCACATCCTAAGTGCAATTGTACCACTTATGTACTCGTCAGTGTCCAGCCCTGAAAGTTCACGTGTGGAACACAGGAGAGGGAGAGAGTCTTTCTCTGGGTCCAGCGTTACAGGAACGATGGAGCCAAGGGCTGCTGGGGGCCAGCTCTTTACCAGCGACAGGGCAGACGTGAGAAAGATCCCAGGGCAAGACAAACACTGAGAGGGGGAAGGGGAGAAAGGTACCCCATAACAGGTTTCACAGGTAGAGGAGGCAAAATTTTACCTCCACTCCTTTTAGGATTTTCAGCTGGCGCTCTTTAACAAAATGACAGATTGTAACAACCTGCATGAATAGTAG